>NC_056661.1:26058585-26366918 GCF_018350195.1 Panthera tigris
ACAGGTGGGTCACTGTGTCAGCGCCCTCAGACACAGAGGCCTGTCACAGGACACGACACTCCCCACCCACCTCCAGTCAACCCTGGGATCACTTCTGGAAAATAATTATAGAAGGAAAGAATGAAACTCCTGCTGACCTTTGCGGGGGAGACGGGAGGGGCAGTGGTGGCTCCTCGGTGGTCTTTCACCATTGGGCAGCTCTCGGTGGCATTGTATTCATTTTGGCCCTGATCACATCCGAGGCTGTTTAGACAGCATTGTGCAGGTGCAAAGCTCCAAAAATGGGGTGTAAGGCATTTTGCACCCCTTCCTGCAGATCTGAGCTGGTTTTGGAATAAAGTTAAAGCGTTTGGGGAACACTGCCTGACTTCAGGGCCCGGATGGGTGGTGTGGTCTGGGCAGGCAGACTTTGTTGATTTGGTCCTAAGGAAGTGGCTGCTGTTGTCACAAGTGCCTCCGTGGGTGGGACAGGGAGCGAGGTGGGGGACAGTCACCAGGATGTAGCAGCTGGGGGCAAGTGTTGGCAATAGCCCCCCTGTTAGAAACCGGAGGAGCCTGAAGCCTAATGTGAAAGGGCCACAGGTTTGGAAACTGGGACGTGGAAGCAAAACTGGAATCAAAAGCCAACTGTAAATTGTATCTTATAACTTATTAAATGTTTGCTCTGTCAGGCTTCCTTAGTGTTCTTGGAGGGTGGTGTTTCTGAATAAAAGGTTTGAGTCTCTGACCAGCTCTTGCCAACCCCTGGTGGAAAGGACACAGATTAACAACTTGTTTCAACGTGCCTTTTTGTAAAGGTGTATCTATTTATTTTGGGGGGGGGGGGGGCGCACGGAAGTTGGGGAGGGGTAGAGAGAGCAAGAGAGAGAATCCCAAGCAGGCTCCATGCTGTCGGCGCAGAGCCCGATGCGGGGCTTGAACTCACAAGCGGGGAGATCTGGGAGATCGTGACCTGAGCCGAGATCAAGAGTCGGACACTTAACCAGCTGAGCCACCCAGGCGCCCCAAGCCTTGCCTCTTTTTGCAGGGGGATGGCTTGCTTCTTTGTGAGCCCTGCTGGGAATATCTCATCAGGAGAGGCCAGACAGGCTGGGCCTGGCAGTGAGGGCACTGGGGAAGGGGCACACTGGGTCTCAACACCAACACAGCCTCTAGGAAAGAAAGCCTTTTTCCTGATGACACGAGAAAACCATCATCTCAGGGATTTCACTCAAACAAGAAGCTCTGTCATCTGTTGTCCCGACTGCCCTTGGACAACAGGGTTTGTGTTTGGTGTTAGTGTCTTCCTCTCCCTGCTGCTTCTGCTAGGAGGAGCTTGTGCCTGACTTTATGCCTGGGATACCTAGCCCCTGACCTCCTGCTCACCCTCACGGCACTCCTGTGACACCACTTTACAGTGTGGATACCAGCTCTGGTGCTGTATGGACATGTTCGTGGTGTCAAGGCTCATGTGGGGCTCACCCTAGGCCCTGGCCTTTCTCTCCCCAGTGTGGGAGCCCCACCTCCCTGGTTATACCTCTGGGAGCAGGAACACAGAAGGAATGGCACCAGGAGCCCCCAGATAAGCCCCTGGAAGACCCTGCTCGGCCCCCCAGCCTTCCATTGGGGGTGAGGAGTGAAGGGAAAAGCAGGGAAGGAACACTGGATCCTTTGGTGGGTTTCTTCCTGCTGATGAAGTTTTGCGGTGATGGGCTTGTGGGATCCGGAGCCGATGGCCAAGAGAGAATTCTTGAAGACATCTTTGGTGCAAAAAGGTGATTTTATTAAAGCGTGGAGACAGGACCCATGGGTAGAAAGAGCTGCACTGGGGTTGTGATGGGTAACTCATTATATACCCTCAGGTTGGGAGGGGGTCAGGGACAGAGTATGTCTCTAAGGAATTCTGGAAGGAAGGTTTCCAGGACCTTGAGGGGCTAGCAGTTGCTAGGGAAACACCATTTATTGCCATTTAATAAAACCTCAGTCATGAGACTCTTCAGATGTATACTGGGGGCCATAAACTTGGAGTATGATTGCCAGCATATATCTTGGGGCAGTTGAGATAAAGGAAGTAGTCTTACAGGATCCTCGGGGTTGGGATAATGTTAAGCTAAGATTCTCTTTCGCTCCTGGCATAGTGTCATCATCCAGCTGAGCTCCTAGAGGAAGGTCACTCTACCATCTCAAGGAACTGTCAGTGGGCTGCAGGCAGTAAGGGAATTTAGTTTTTCATTTGCCTTGGTTTCCCACATCACCATGGCAAGCACTTAAACCCCTTTCCTTTGTTCTTGGGTAGCCAGGAGTGTCCGAGGAATATCACACATATTCCACCGGGGGTAGCAGGGTGGGGGGGCAGACTGTATTTTGCTCTCAGCTTGCCCCCAAGCTCCCTCATCACTGGCACCTCATTTTTGACCAGGACGGAGGCCTGTTTCCCTCTGAGAGGTGGGAGGAAGGTTGGAGGAAAGGTCTTCTTTTGCCTCTCCTTTTGGAGGGGGCGCCCTTATCTGTGGGCCTGTGTTGGGAATAACTGCTCCCGAACTCCCACGGGGGTGGTGGGCTTTGGGGGTTGTCCAGACTCTGCCTAGTGATGCTGACCTTGCCCGCAGAGGAGCACAGGGGGACAGACGGTGAAGTCCGGCTGGTTTTCTGCTGGGGAGGCAGCATTTATATGTTAACTGCTGAACTTTGGCATCAGGTGGAGTTTGAACACTGGCTCAGCCATTCTGTGGCTGTGTGGCCTTGGGGAGGTTGCCTCCCCTTTCATTGTGAGGATCACGTGAAATCTCACTGGGGGCTGTGAGTCTTCGCTACTGCTCTCTGTGACCAACTCCTCATACAAGGCCGCACCTGGTGCTGCCCCGGCGGGTCCCACCCATTACGTCCCACACAACTCACGTGCTGTGCACCTCTCTGTTGGTCAGTGGCCAGAGCCACAGGGCACTCTTATTGCACCTGGACTTGCTGCCGTGGCAACGGGCTGTTGTTTGTGCAAACGCCTCGATGACTTTGAAACTCCACCTCGAACGGGTACCGGGCCCTTTCTGACTTTCACCTGTTGATTCTGCCCCTTTCCTGTCAGGAGCTGACTGAGCCGTCAGTCTTTAGTGGTTAGAGCAGACAGCACTGACAGTTGACCTGCAGAAACCTCAACCCAGTGAAGGCCTTGTCCCCTTCTCAGCCCCGATGCCTGCCTCTTCCTCATCCACTTTCCCCGGGCAACCCTTGGAAGCCCTCCTCAAGCCTCCTCTCCCTGCTGCCAAAAAGGAAACATTTTATTAACATGTCTGTTTCCAATACACTTATGGGCACGTGGGCCCTTAACCGTATGTCTGGTCTTAAGACTTCAAAGGGGCCTTGAAAGCCACCTCTCGATGAGTTTGGTGTAAAATGAGTCGGGATTTAATTTCCCCGAAAAATTGCACAGCCTTAAAAATTAGCAGAATAAACGTAAATGGCAAAATGAGGGCTTGATCCTTGTCGCCCCCTGACACACACACCCAAGTTTGTACTTTAAAATGGGGAACAAACTCATTAAGTGCTCTTTGGGCTTAATGCTCAGCATGATGGAAGCAAGGTCTAGGAGAGGAATGGAATCTTTTCAAATCCCCATTAACTTGGAGGGGGAAGGGGCTTTGTAATCAGGGCATTTCACTAATGAAAACTCTCTCCCAGAAGTACATCTTGTTTGGCTAAATTTTTTCCTCCTCACAATAGCAAATCATAACTTGAAGAGGGAGTAAAAATGTCCTATCGCTCAAGGCAAGCCCGAATTGGATGTTTTCGCTCCAGCTTTGTCCTAAGGATGCTGACCAAACATGGTGGGAGGAATCTCTTAAACAAAGGGATCCTTTTTGCTTTGTGATAAGTCTTTTGTCTGGGTCCCTGAGCCCACAGGGGACCAACTCACATGCAAGGAATTTAGGGTGGCCAACCCCACGCCCCTTCTCTCTCCCTCAAGAGCTCTCCAAAGCAGGCAGGCAGGAGATAGGGGATTTACGAGCCTGGCCTGTGGCTCACACCCAAGGGTGTTACGTGTTTCAGACTTGCTTATCTCCCCAAGGACAAAGCTCAAAGATGAAAGAGTCTTGGAGCCTTGTACTGACCACATAACTCCCTCTGCCATAACCACCGCCTTCCCAAGACATCAGGATGCCTCTCCCAGTCGCCACTGACGTTCTTAGAGCAAAGCTGATGCTGAACCCTGGTGGGGTGGTCCCTGAGAAAGAGGAAATCTTGGAAGCAGCGCCACGCCCTGGAAATGCCAGCCTCCGGCATTGGGCGTTGTGGCAGCAGAGTATCCTGGTGTGTGAGAAACACTCAGAAAGCAGTGGGTCAGGTGCTGCAGGTTCAAGTCCAGACACCAATCCCAGGTCTGCGGCTTACTGGCTCAGACACCAGCTGGCTCTTAATCTCCCCAAATATCCCAAACTTCTTTATAGTCCTCATTTTACAGCTGGGAAAACTGAGGAACAGAGAGCACTCTAGATAGCCTTACCATTTCTTGCCCTGCAGACTGGGAGACCCAATCTGGAACATTCTTCCTCTACTCTTTGCCTGGCCAATTCACATTCATAGTTCAGATCTCAAAGGGCACCTCCTCCAAGAAGCCTCTGTGTCTCAGTGCCCTCATCCGTACAATGGGAAAGTAGAAAACTTCCTTTCTAAGATTAACCTCCAGAAAGATCTCCCAGTACAACCATCCTCCAACTGACAGGCCAAATCCTTCCCCACCCAGAGCTGCTGGCAGAGGAGCTGCCTGAGTGTGTTGGGGAGACTCGGCTCCCCCAGGCAAAGTGAAAGGGGTACCTCAATGAGGGGAAAGGGGCTCATGGGGAATTTGTTAAGCATGGTGGTTCAAAGCTTGGCCAGCAGGTTCAAATCCCACCCTGCCCTGACCTCTAGCAGATCATTTACTCTCAAAGAACTCACAGCCTCTGTTTTCCCTCCAGTGAAATGGGGTAATAGAACCTACCCCATACAGTGTTCTGAGGCAGGCAGGGTGACTCGCACCCTGAGGGTTAACTGACAAAATGAATGTAAAGAACATATTAGTGTCTAGTACATGATAAGAATTCATAAAATTACTACTGCTGGTGAAAGGTGTTCAAGAGGGTTCTTCTGTGCAGAGAGCTTAAATCCAGGAGGGGCTACTTTAAGGACACAAGTAAGTACAAATAGGAGAGGCACTTGGCCTGGGGACAGAGCCCAGCACTGGAAAGTGGGTTGGGAGTCATCAGTGGGAGTGGATGGCATGGCCAATGGCAGCACTAGGAGCAGAGGGGGTCTTTGGTGGCCTGGGATAGTGGTCAGAAAGGTGAGAGGAGAACTATGTGAGTCGGGTGCACCCGGGAGGGCCCCAGCTCACCTCCCAGCCTCCCCTGGTTTCCAGGCTTCAGTGACCCTTCTCCCTTAGCAGAGTCCTAGACCAGAGGCCCGTCTGGGGCTGCCCCCACACCTTCCCAGAGGTTACTGGATGGGTTTGAATGAGTAAATCTAGAGAAAATAAAGTGTAATTAAGTAACACTAATCCTAGGCACCAAGTCTTATGATCCCCCTTTTTTACAGGGGCATTTCCCAGGGCTCAGAGAGGTTATGTGACCTGTGCAACACCACACAGGTAGTAATGGTCAAGGCTGTGATAAAACCCAGAAAGCCTGAATCTAGGAGGCCATGAAGCCGTGCTGTGCATGCAAGGGCCTGGCTAGCAGGTGGGCACTGTCTTTGTGGGCGAACGGCTGTCCTTGAATCCATTGGAAGGAAGTACTTTAGAGTCTCCTTTATACCCTTCCACCCCCCACTACCCTCTAGGGGGTGACTGTCCACCCGCTGCACAGCCCCTGTCTTGCCATCCGCCAGAGCCTGTTGTCAAGAATAGCCGCTCCGACTGTCGTCACTGCGGTGACCGCCAGGGGTCGCCTCGGACGCGCGAACTGCGGCTGGGGAGACAACCCTGTGGTCTGGAAGGCACCGGGTCTAGGAAGCCAGGAAGGGGCACACCCACCTCTGCCCCGTCCCCCCACCCCACCCCACCCCGCAATTCCTCTGACTTTCCTCCCCCTGTCCTTCCCGCGCACGCCACAGGGCAACAGAACCAATGTGAAGTCTGCCTATTCCTCCTTTCCTTGAGCACTTTTTCTGAGCACCAACTGTATACCAGACAGTACCCCTAGAGGTGCTCTGGAGGTAACAGATGCAGGGTTGAGCAGGACAGGACACAGAAAGCACAAGCTCTGTGAGGGAGGGACATTTTGTCAGCTTTGTTCATTTGCAGCTTCTGGCACACAGAAACGCCTTCAGTACTGAAAGCACGGTTGGTGTTTACGGCCTGTTCAGACACCTTTGATTAAAAAGGTGATTGCACAATTAACCGATGACTGTTGTGAATGCTCCAGAGGAGATATGCCAGGCCCAGGCTGTCCTACTTAACCAGGTGGCTCTTAATCTTCCCAAATGCCACAAACTTCTTCATTGCCCTCGATTTACCCCTGGGAAGACTGAGGGACAGAGGACAGTCTAGACAGCCGAACCCTTTCTTACTTTGGGGGAGTCCCAGCCTGCAACATTCTGCCCCTACTCTTTGGTTACCTCGTGTTCATGGTTCAGGTCTCCAGCAAAGGGCACCTCCTCCAGGAAGCCTTCCCTGATCGTCTTCCCAACTCCCTGCTCCCCTGGTTATGAGTCTGTCTTCCCTGCTGACTGCGAAACCCTGAGGACGGGAAGCAAGTGGACTCTGTTCCTCCTCATCTACCTTTAGTACCTGGCTCTGCCTGGCAACAGGGTCAAGAGCAAATGAATGTTGGTTGAATGAATAAATGAGAGCATACTGAGCAGAGTGGAAAGGTGAGTGGCCCTGGGGCATTGTGGGTAACATCCTTCTCACCGGTACTCATGTCTGCAGCACGCTGGTAGGAGAGGCAGAGCGTGTGAGGATCCTGGAGGCTGACTTTATGGTGCTGCGGGGTGACTGGCGGGTCCTCCTCTGCCCGTGCCCCGCTCCCTGTGCCTCTCGCATGATGCTGTCACATTCTATGGCAGAATTTTGTGTCTGTCTCAAATGGGTGTGGGTTTTGGAGTCAATTCATTTGGAGTGCAACCAGATGAACATTGCTGAGCCTCAGTTTCCTCATCTGCCAAAGTGATGGAAGAGAGCCTGCCAGGAAGTCACTGTGAGGATTCCAGTGAGTGGGATCACTGGGTAACGCCTCCAGCCCACGGCCCGGCACAGAGTAGGCGCCGGCACACCCCAGCGGTGCACCCTAGGGCTGGCACGTTGTTTCTGCAGGCCTCCACCCCCCATCTGGAAAGGAGGTTAACGAGAGCCCCAGCAACTGAGGAACATGGTTTAAGGCAGACAGAACTCAGCCCAGCAGCTGGCACCTAGCAGGTACTTGTGAAACAAGTACCTTGTTAAACAGCAGGTGACATTCATGGAGCGCTTCCTCCAGGCAGGCACCGTCCCAAGTTCTTACACCCCGGTCTAATGCTTTTCTCTTAATACTAAAAGTAATTCCCGCTGTCATTCCGATGTTCAAATGATGCCAGGAAGCTATCAAGTGTCAGAGCTGTGCCTGAGGAGCTGGGGTCCAGAGTTTCCATGGCAACCCCCCGGCCAAATGTCCAGAGCTTCCCGAGGGTGGACACTGGGCCTTCTTTGGACCTGCTTGGGTGCCTGTGCATAGTAGGTGTGCTGAATAGAATAGAGGCTATGGTACCCCGTGCAGCTCCCGGGGACCCTCTGGGTATGAGGTGGAAAGAGTCCTCTGTAGAATACAGCCTCCTGCCAGGCACCCTGGGTAGGTTGTGGCCAGCCTCTGCTCCCTTTCCCAGCCTGATCTGTCCTATTGCCGGTGAGTGGCCCTAGTCCCCCTCCCCTGACGTGGCCCAGCCCCTCCTCTCCAGCCTTGGCAACCCAGCCCTCATTGGCTGCACGTATCCTTGGAGATGGACACCAGCAGAGCAAACACAGGCCCAAGAAGGGCTACGGGGCAGAATGGTTCCTCCCTCTCCTCTCCTTCCCCCTCACTGCCATGAGGGATCTGTGCACCACCCAGAACCAAGCCTGCTGGCAAGAGTGCATCCGGAAGGAGGCCGCAGCCCGGGTCGCCTGGAAGATCCACTATGGCCACAAGTACCTAAAGGGGGGGCCCACGCCCAGGAAGCGGGTCCAGCGGGCCCCCTTCGGCTCAGCCTTGGCTGCCACCAGCTCCCCTGAGAGCAAGGAGGTACAGGTCAGGTGGCCAGAGTCCAAGGGGGTCAGGGATCAGCTGTCTGGGGGAGGGGGTGTCCAGGGCCCGTCGCCCAAGGGAAACAAAGTCTGGGAGGCCCAAAGAGCAACTCAAGGGCCGTCAGTCCAGCCCAAGCCAGAGGGCCTAGAAATGAGGCAGGTTCCCCCCAGGACCCTGCAGTTGTTCTTCCAAGGCCTCTCTCACGATGGCCAAGGCCGGGCCTTGTACCTCCAGGAGCGGCATCGCCAGAAGCCTGAGGAGAAGTTTCTGTACCCGATCCTTTCATCCTGGGAGTACGGCTGGCACGTGGGTAAGGGCCACCACCATCTTGCCACTCCAGGCCTTTGTAGGCAGGCCCGGTCTTCCTCCCCAGCCCTGTCCTTCCTCACCCCTCACACGCACAAGCACGTCCCTCTGGCTCCCCCTTCTCCCAGAAGGCCACACGCCTTCACACCTCCTGACCTTTGCACATTTTCATCTCTCCACCTGGAATGTGCCTCCTGCCTCTTCCTCTGCTGGCTAACTTTCACATGTCACCTCCTCCAGGAAGTCCTCTGAAACCCTCCAGGCAGATTTGAGTGGGCCCTTGCGCTTCTACAGCTTTTTGAGCCTATAAAAGCACCAGGCCCACTGAGTTGCCATTCCTTGAGTATCCAGCTGGCCTAATGAGCCCTGTGGGTTCCAGGACTTCTTAGTTAATTTTATTAATGCCCTGCCAGCTCCCATCTTGGGGGCGCTGTGATGGTGGAACGAATAAACAAATGAATAAATGTGGACTAGGTAATGAGGCCTTGGTTTGGAATCAGGAAGTACAAGTCCAAATCCTGGTCCTTCACCTGAGAGTTGTGTGAGCTCAAGCAAGAACTTTAACTTCTCTGGGCCTTAGTTTCCAAATCTGAAAAATGGGAATACACCAGTACCTCCTTCCTATGTCACAGAGTTTTGGGGAAATCAAACGGGAAAGCACCTTGAACAGAAATTTTCCTCACAAAAGCCCCATGAGGTGGGTACAGGGCAGACATTCATTCATTCAATATGTGATCCTTTCTTTCGGGACAGCCCAGGCAGGGAGATCTGGAGTCACTGAATCCCAGCTCTGCCCCAAAATGAGCTAGGGAATGAACAAGCATGAAAGAGTGACTCAGTTTGAAATTAGGAAGCCCAGGTTTGGATTCTGGTTTGTTCATTCATTCATTTATTCATTCAGTCATTCAGCAAAGGTTTAGTGAGCACCTGAATATGTGAGGCACTTTTTGTCCCTGAGGATATGTCAGAGAACGTGAGTGTTGAGGCTATACAAAGAGTGGGGACTGAGGGGGCTCCTGTGGTAGACAGGTGGTCAGGGAAGGCCTGCTGGGAGGGGTTTGAACAGAGTTCTAAGGCATTTTATTCCATCAGATTCTTCTGAGTAGGGACCTGACCCTCTGGGCCCACAGAGTGAGTCTCAGCTTAGACACCACATGGGTCCTCTCTGCTCCTCCTCTCTTCCTCCAGCCCACAGATTTATGCCCTCTGCCTGTGAAGCCACTGCCAGGCATAGGGCCACCAGATGGAGCAAATTATAAACTACAGGATGCCCGGTTATTTGAGTTTCAGGCAAACAGTAATGTTTTAGCAGAAGCATGTCCTAGACACGGCATGGAACATACCTCTACTGAAAAATTATTCATCATTTATCTGAAACTCAAATGTAACTGACCATCCTGTACTTTATCCAGCAACCTAAACATCAGAGCCAGGGGTTCTGGATGGTTCTGGATGCCCCCTGTGTACTAGGGCAGTGCTAGGTTCAGGGCAAAGACAGGAAGACTGTTTGCCTCCATAGTGGTTGTGCTTAAGGTCCCAGATAGTTGCTCCTAGAATCTCTGGAACATTCTGTAAGCTTCTGGCCTCATGCCCCTAACCCAACCAGTTGGGGGACGGATGAGGAATAATGACCGAACTTGTGCTGAGCATCTCTCCCCACTCCCCAGCCCAGTTACAGACAGGAGCTGCGTCATCCTGGGGGTGGAAACAGCTTGGGGAAGAGGAGTTGAAGGCATTGTCTGGGCCCCAGTGGGTCAACCCCGAATGCCCTTTTACACACAGAAAGTATCCTTCTAGCGCCTGGCGCATAGGAAGTGTTCAACAAATGGTAACTGGTATTCTCCTTGTCCCTGTCCTTCTCCTTCTTAATTCAGCAGATAGGACCTGCAGCCTGTGGGCATTTGGGGAGCTAGTGCAGCCTTGGCCAGGACCCTGGGGGTTCTTACTCTGAAGTGCTGGGATGGATGGGCTATCACTAGACTAAAGGGAGAAATGTGATGAAGGGTAAGTAAGCTGGGGGTAGGGATGGGGTCAAACGAGTTAACAATCACAACGACCTGAGAGCCACCCATCAGGGCAGATCCTGGGCAGGATCTTGAGGCTACCATGCTATGCCAGGTGTGGCATATAGGTACCAGACCCTGAGAAGGAATGGGAGAGCTAAGGTAGGGATCCGGGAGCGCAAGAGGCAGCCACTATTCCTAACTGTACACAAGTATTTCACTATTTTAACCCAAGCAGTCGTGGCAGGGGGTCCCTGCTGACTCTCCACCCTTTGGGTTGGGCTAGGGCTGGTGGGAGGAACGGCGGCCCCCCCTCAGGCAGGCCTTTGCTGTGTTCCAGGGGACACAGGTGCCATGAAGGACACCAGGGCTCCGACTTATGCCAGGCGCCAGCCCATCACAAAGACCTTTTACATCAAAAGCGGCGTCTTCCATTTTCCACGGCAAACAGACCAGCTAATGTGAACTCGCTGGGGGTTCAGAAGCTGCTCCTGCTTCTTCCTATCGTCTGTGTGGACCCTGCCGAGCAGAGATGCCGCCAGCCCCAGCCACCCTCCCTCTGTTGTGTCCAGCCCTGTCTCCTGTCTACCTTGGGCACCCCTCCGGGATTCACGGTGGCCCACCTGCTGCCTCTTGTATGTCCTCAGAGAATCAGCTCCTTGCAGAGCCCCCATACCCTCCATCACCAGCAACGTGTAGGGTGCTAGCTGCTCTCCTGGGGGGAAACAGTGGGGTCTCCCACGTGCTCCAGCAGCAGAGTGGTGGGGGTGGGGGGGGCAGGGGAGGGGCTCACTAAGATCTTACTATGGTGCTAAGTGGAGGAGGGGACTCTCTCCCAGTCTTTACTTGCTCTTCATTTTATCAAAGGGACCCACAGCAGAATTGCTTGGTCCCTGTGTATCCCACAGTTTAGGGAAGAAGTGGTTTCCATGTTGACTTGCTGTTTCTCTCACCACCCACCCCACAAAGAGCCTGCATGGGTCAGGTTTGCTTTGCTGCTGTAACAAACAGCCACTACATCCCACTTGCTTTAACCAGTAAAGATGTATTTCTTACAACACAGTGCAGTCTGATGTTCAACCGGCCACCTGCCACACATGGATCTGGGGATCCAGGCCTGTCCCATAAGGTGGCTCTGCCATCTCCTAGGGCCTTGGAGTCCTTCCCTGAGTCCTTCTACATCCAACTGGGGACCAGGGAAGAGAGATGGAGAGTCGGCAGACAGCACGCCCACTCTTAACTGCCTTGGCCTGAAACTGACAAATGTTACTTCCTGTTACATTCTGTTGGTGAGAACATATCCTATGACTTCTAGATGTGTGAAGGCTGGGAGAGTTGTATCTCTCCCGGTCTGCCTCTTACCCTGAAACTTCACAGAAGAGCTAGGCCACTTAAAGCTGCAATTTGAGCTCATTTGCCTGGGTTTCCCTCATCAACTTTGGGACAGTACTTGAGTGCAAAAGAGCAAGAGGCAGAGAGTGTGAGCAAGGGCCAATGTGTGCGTGCGATTCTGCTGGAACTTGCACCGCAGCCTTGCACACCAGAGGTGCTTGGCAATTGCCTGCTGAATTTAATCAAATACCAAAGGACCTCTGGATTCCTCTAGGGCCATTTGATTGTAACATCCATTGATCTAGCAGCTCCTGAAGGTCAGGTTCAGCCTGGGCTCTTGGGGAATAAGAAGCCAGATCTGGCTCACAGCACAGGGTGAGGATGGTTGGGATGGGGCAGTGTGGGGGTGGGGGGCACCTTTGGGGCACAGAGGAGGCCCTGAAGCCAGCGTGAGGTCTTGGGACAGGCTTCCTGAGGGAGTCACCATTATTTCTGTCATTAAATGAAACAATGCTCAGAAAATGCCTAGCAAGTGCCTCTGTCCGTGAATTATATTAATTATGATGATGATGATCTCTGTCAGCAGCAAGTCTGCAAGCTGCTTAGAAGAGGATAGGCCACCGCAAGGGTAGCCTTTCTCAGTTGGAGTTTTGTAACTAGATTAAGCCCTTCCAAAAATGGTTTAAGTGACGATTTTCTCAAGTCTCTCAAGGATGATACTATGTAACTAGCATCATTCTAGAGGCATGGAAAAGAGGTTCGTTCCACACAGTGGATGTCCCAGGGTGTTAGGGCCTATTTCTTCCGGGACATTTATTTATGAACGTATTTAATGAACACCAATATGATATTTGCATGCATTTTTCTAAGGCTGCACTATGTCATTTGGTAGCTATAAGCTACCATTTGAGCATTTGAAATGTGTCCATTGAGCATTTGAAATGTGTCTCACCCAAATTGAAATGAGCTGTAAGTATAAAAGACACACCAAACTTTGAAGATTTGGTAAGATAAAACATGAAACGTATCTCATTAATAATTTTTATATTGAATTACATGTTGAAATGACCAACTTTGTCCATGCTGGGTTAAACCAGGGATTGGCAGACTTTCTCTGGAAAGGACTAGTTGTAAGTATTTTCCATTTGTGGGCCATCTAGTCTCAGCTCCAAGCTACTCAACTCTGCAGTTGTGGTGTAAAAGCAGCCATAAATAATACATAAATGAATAGGCATGGCTATGTGTTAATAAAACTTTATTTAAAAAAATAGGCAGAGGCACCTGGGTGACTCAGTCATTAAGCATCTGACTTCACTCAGGTCATGATCTCACGGTTTCTGAGTTTGAGTCCCACATCAGGTGTATTCGAGTCTCACATCAGGTGAGCTCAAGCCCTGCTTCCAGTGAACACGAGCCCTGCTTCAGGTGAGTCCCATTTCTCTCTCTCTCTCTCTCTCTCTCTCTCTCTCTCTCTCTCTCCCTCTCCCTCCCCCCTCCTTCTCCTCTCCCTCTCCCTCTCCCTCTCCCCCTCCCCTCCCTCTCCCTCTCCCTCTCCCTCTCCCTCTCCCTCTCCCTCTCCCTCTCCCTCTCCCTCTCCCTCTCCCTCTCCCTCTCCCTCTCCCTCTCCCTCTCTCCCTCCCTCCTGGGGGGTTTTATCTCTGTCTCTCTGCCTCTTGCTGTTTTCTCTCTCTCCCTCCCTCTCTCTCCCTCTCTCTCTCCCTCTCTCTCAAAAAAATAGGCAGTGGGCTAGATTTGACCTATAGCTTGTCATTTACTGACCCCTGGGTTAAATAAGATATATTACCAAAATTAAGTTTGCTTTTTTACATGTAGCTATTAGATTTCAAATTACATATTGGCTCACATGATATCCCTACGGAACAGGGCTGGTCTGAGCACTTTATGAATATTAACTCTGAGGGATAACTCTTATCCTGAGAGAGGGGTGAGGGGCCGGGAATGTGTGAATTCTGATGACAACCTAAAGAAATCTCCTTGTCCTGGCTCCCCTCCTGCTGAGTGTGGAGCCCAAGGGTAGGCTGTGTGGCTGCTTCCTGGGGATATCTGAGTCTGTTACCCTGTGTTTAGGGTCCTTTGACTAAGGGAAGTACCCAGCAAGACCACCAGGTGGTGCTGTCTAACCACAGAGCACCGTGGTTGACCTGCTGGAAGCCTGCGTTCTATGCTAGACTCTGCCATTCCTTTGTTGTGTGGCCTTGGACCTCAATTTCCTCACCTGTAAAATGGGGTTAGACTGGCCTAGTGAAAACCTAAACTTTTAAGACGGACTGACCTGAACTAAGTTTTTCACTCCAGCAGAGCCACATTATGACTTTCATGGTCCCTAGGCATTTTGCCTTCATGCATCCCTTCTTCCACAAAAAATATTAAAAATTATATTTTACAACTATGTTGGTATAAATACAAATATATTAATATTATGTATTAAGGTTTTTACTTCAACCTAAAATTTTATCTTATTCCTTCTTCTGAAAGAAAACATTTCCATGGCCCTCAAAAGTATTATGAACCCTGGGGAGCCTGGGTGGCTCAGTCAGTTAAGTGACTGACTCTTGATTTCGGTTGAGGTCATGATCTCACTCACGGTTCATGAGTTCGACCCCCACATCGGGCTCCATGCTGGCAGAGGCTGCTTGGGATTCTCTGTCTCCCTCTCTCTCTGCCCCTCTTGTGCTCTCTCTCTCTCTCTCTCTCTCTCCAAATAAGTAAAATAAACTTTAAAAAATTATTTAAAAAATGTATTACAAACCCTAGGCTCTGTGCCTACTGTGCCTCATGGAAGAGTCATGCTGGACTCCACTACTTACCGGCTGTGTGACCATGGGCAGTTGTTTAACTTCTCTGGGCCTCAGTTTCCTCATTTATAAAATGGAGATGACAACAGACCCCACCTTTTTGGTGCCATGGTTGGAATTTAGTGAGAGAGTGCATGGCATGACTTCTTAGAGCAAGCCCTAGTCAATGGTAGTAGCTATTATTATTATTATTATCTTCTTTAAGGATATTTTCTTTTTTTGATGTTTATTTATTTTTGAGAGAAAGAGAGAAAGCAAGCAGGGGAGGGTCAGGGAGAGAGGGAGACCCAGAATCTGAAGCAGACTCCAGGCTCTGAGCTGTCAGCACAGAGCCCAATGTGGGGCTCGAACCCATGAGCCATGAGATCATGACCCGAGCCAAAATCGGACTCTTAACTGACTAAACCACCCAGGTGCCCCAAGGATATTTTCTAACCTCCATGAAACTATTAAAATATCTCAGGGGTGCCTGGGTGGCTCAGTCGGTTGGGCGTCTGACTTCGGCTCAGGTTATGATCTCACAGCTCTTGAATTGGAGCCCCACGTGGGGCTCTGTGCTGACAGCTCTGAGCCTGGAGCCTGCTTTGGATTCTGTGTGTGTGTGTCTCTCTCTCTGCCCCTAACCCACTTGCATTCTGTCTCTGTCTCTCTCAAAAATAAATAAACATTAAAAAAAATTTAATATCTCAAAATATGTCAAAAAAATAAAACGAAACTTCAGGATATTTGATGGGGGAAGTTTAAGAGTTTCCTAGAGAAGAGTGTATCAGCAGAAGGAGTTTTTGCAAATGATAAACATAGATTTTCCCCTGCCATTGGTGAACTCATGAAATAGGAACATGGACTTGTACCAATCAGCTGGAATCTGGGCCAGCTGGAGAATATGTGCAAGCCCATGTTCCTACCTCATGAGCAGATACTTGGGAAAAGTGTGTGTGTGTGTGTGTGTGTGTGTGTGTGTGTGTGCAGCATTCATCTCAGAGAAAGGAGATTTGCATGGAGATTTGAAGGCTATGAAAGCCTTAGGCCTATGGAAACAGGGACATTGTGTTTGCAGGGAAGAGGGGCAAAGAGGGGAGGAGAGCTTTAGGCTGAGAAACATTATGTATAAACTTCTGGGGCAGGACGGTGGAGGGCAAATTCAAGCAACCACAGTGAGGTTTACCTTTCTTTAGCTGATTTTTAAAAATTTTTTTTCAAATGTTTATTTCTATTGATAGAGTATGCCAGTGTGATCAGGGGAGGGGCAGAGAGAGAAGGAGAGAGAGAATCCCAAGCAGGCTCTGCACTGTCAGCACAGAGCCTGATGCAAGGCTCCATCTTACCAACCATGAGATCATGACCTGAGCAGAAATCAGGTCAGACACTTAACTGACTGAGCCACCCAGGTGCCCCTCTTTAACTGAATTTTAGTTCTCGTATCCCTGGTCCCATCCCATTTTATATCCTTCAAACATTGTTTGAGAAACGTGAATGTACTAGGAAGCACTGTCAATTTTTTAATCCCCAATTTGTACCAGCAAAAATCGCTCCCTAACTTTGTAAGTTAGGTGTTTCCATCTGGAAGTGTTTCTAAAAGAAAAATTACAACAATCCTACTACCCAATGTCTACTACTTCTGGTTCAAAAAATATTTTCTTTTAAGGATAATTATGTGAAGACTATTGCCTTCTCCAAGATGGCACAGTAGTGCCGTCTGAGTTTAATTAATGACACAAAAACTCTGTCTCCTTTTATTTTCCTGGTTTGACAACTGTCCTTATACTTGCCTTCTCCAGCCCAAGGGAAAGATATGAGCCAGGGCTGCTGAACTGAAGAAACTCCCTCCACCCTCTGGCCCCCAGCCCACAGAGACAGGATGAAGAGCATGAAAGAAATGCTGCTGTGTTTGAGGCAGGAAGGGGATGTTGATAAGAAAGAGAAAATAATAGGAATGGAAGAGGGGTATCTCAATTTCTCAAGACTCACTTGCTGAAATACTTTTTGTGATCAAAGATAAAGAAATGGAACCTTGGTCTGATTCCTCATATAGCAAAAATTCAAAGTAATTAAATGAGAGACATATGTACCCAAAGACTTAAAGTGAGCCACCCTTTGACGGAGCAAGTCCTGCTAATAAAAATATAGCCTCCACTTGTCAAGGGCTTGCTAAGTGTGAGGCACACATTCAGTGTTTTACATTCATTATCTTACTGAAACTTCACCTCTGAGGTTGATCACATCAGGGGACTGAAGGCAAGTGGCCTCCTCAGCATCCCAGAGCTCGTAGGTGGTACAGATTATGGCTCCAAAGTGAGCCTATCCCCTCCTCATGTTACCCTCTTCTCACTAAGCAGGGCCAGGAGAGTGAGTTTAAGATCTGGTTTCTCAATAACTAATGAAAGAAAAGTCTTATCCTCAGGTCTTCTGGGAGCCTCTCAAAAATGCAGGCTTTTGGGCCCCACCCCAGACCTTCTGAGACAGCCTCTGGGGGCCTGGAGCCTAGGCATCAGCATGGCGACAGGTCCCCTGGGATTCTGGGACACACCAGTTTCAAACCCTCTGGATAAAGCCAAAGCTGAAAGGTTGTGTACCACCAAGGTGTACCTTCCTTCCCCTAAAAGGCACAAGAGTTCCTTGCCCCAGTCAGGCCAGGTGACCCAAAGGGATGGGAGCATGTCTGTGACCCTGTTAAGTTGTGACCAGTAAGAAGAAGCCCCACTCTGCCTCCTCTTGCCGGGCAGAGTGGCCCCAGAGCCAGCAGGTGCCCATGGCTCCAGTAAGCTGCTCCCATGCAGAGACGGAGGGATGTCCTGTAACCAAGGAGGTCACAGGGTAGGAAGGACCAGCCGGAGCAGTGGACAGGACAGTGGTTGGTCTGGTCCACCTTCCTCTGCCTCCCCCACCGAGCACAGGGCTCTTGTCCCAGCCATGCCGCTGGCCTCTGGAATGAAAGGATCATCATCTCCTCCAGAGTAAGCTCATTTGGGAATTGCCTGCTTGACCATTTGGGACCTTGGAAATTGGATGTCTTCCTGGGTCAGTGAGCCCTGCTCACAAGAGGAGGTGACAGGAACTTTACAACCTTACCACCTCCCCCCCACCATTCCAACGAAATTTGGGGGAAAATGGTTTTCCCATATAAGCAGAACCCTTTTGATTTAATTCTGTCAGTCAGATGCAACCAAATCTCAAAACTCAGGCTTATGGTCTCTTTTTCTTATATCAAAAGTCACATCGTCTCTGATATATTAAGGAAAATCAGCGAGAAGTAGGACCATGCATAATATACTCTATGTTTCAAGGTTACATATGGTGCTTATTTATGCATAGACTCTCTTGGAAGGATGCATAAACTGGTAAGAGGGGTTGCTTCTGAGACAGGAAACGAGTGGGTGAGGTCCCGGGGCAGCATTTCTTGTCTCTGCTTATTCTTTGATACTGCTCATATATTTAGCCATGTTCAGGTACCACTTGAACAAAAGAAGCAATGTAAGGGAAAGCGAAGTGAAACAAACAAGAATGGTCACCATGGATACAGGCAAAATGGTGCTGGCAGGACTCCTCTGTAACTCTTTGGTTGTAGAATGATAACAAAACCCTGAGTCTCTGCCAGCCAACCGGCCTACTCAAAGCCCAGGAGGAGGGAGGCTTGGGGCCATGCAGGGAAGGGCCAGTCCTGCTGGACACAGGGTGCAAGATGGGATGAAGGTGAGGCTGATGTGTTACACCAGAAAATACAGACCCTTGTGGGCATCCAAAAACTCTGGGCTCTCTCCAGATGGTGGTGGGAGCCCCTGCAGGGTATCGAAGCAAGGCTGGGAATGCAAGTGGGCTGTGGTCAGAATGGAATTTCAAAGGATGGCACTGGTGGTTACTGGGCTTGCTGAGTTGGAGGATAATTTGGAGGCAGGGAGGCCAGGTGGGATGGCCTTCATTCTTCATCCCCCTGAGACATGATCACCATCCTGACCTCGAACGGGAGGGAACAGATTCCTCAAACAGATAATTGCCCAAATCCTAGGGTACAGTTGGGGCCTTGGCCTTTCTTGGGACTGTCCTTTTGGACTGCAAAAGACTCCAGTTTCCTTTTAGGTAAGTCAGGGGAGGTAGGAGCCCAAGAAGGGTAAGAGAAGACTGTCCTCCCAATTTGACTCAAGTCAGATTAAATTCAAGTTGAAAAATGAAAGCAGTTGGACCAGACTTGTTTCCTGAGTGCAGGCAGAAGTTCATACCTGTTAAAGCTGTTTTATTTAGAAGCAATAAATGGTTAATAAAATGGCATTCTTGTATCTAGGAGCGACGGGTCTTTTTCTTCCTTGGAGAGAGAGATTTTTTGTTGGTGGCGAAGACCCTTGAAGATTGTAGTTTAAATTCAACTGGAAAGTGGTCGCTGACATCCAAGGCCTATAAAGAGAAAAAGGAGATAAATTTGGAGATTAGGAGACTCTCATTTTAGTGCTGAACAAATTCAGGTTCAAAGTGGGAAGACAAAAGGCCTAAAGTCACCCAACAGAACACACACTGGTGAGCATCATCCCTGGACCAGCTCAATCAGAAATTGAGACAGGTCTTCAAGTCACAGAATCATGGGCTTTGAGACTCAAGGTCCAATGGCCCAGTGTTGTGTCTCCAGTGGTGACCTCAAAGGGTGACACCAACTCATCTTCCCAGGACAGTGGCACAGAAAGACAAGATGGCAGCTGTACCTCCTCTTTGGTCAACCCATAAGCTTTCTGGAAGTCAAAGGTTCTGTTTGATCCGTGAACAACAAAGCTGATGATCTCTTGTCCTCGAAGCACGATCCTGGAGAAGGGGAGGGAAGACAGTCACATTAATCCACCTTGTTGATTTCTGAGACCAACCAAATTTCCTGTTTGACATCTGGAATGGACTGAGCAGCCTGGCTCTTCCGAGTGATGTTCAAAGTGCAGACCTGGTGACCCTTAGGACAATGCCTCAGACTGGGAAATGGGACCAAGCCCTGCCGTGGCCCCATGGGCTCCAAAACAGTGTTTCCCTGTGTGGGCAGTTAGCCCTGATGGTGGAGGAGAAGATTATAAATGATACGTGGACACCACACCAAGTCAAGTACCGATGACTTGCATAGTGAGAATATTTTTCCCTTCACAGTTATTTTTCACTTTTCTTGATTTGATTATAGAGAAAGGTACCGGCTTATCTTTAATAACCCCCTAAGCTCCCATTTTGACCAAGACAGAGCAGGCTGGAGTCAGCAAGCATTCTGCAAGCGAGAGAACTAAGGCAGAATTTAACATGGTTTGATTTTCACAGGGCTTATTTTTCGCTATTTTCAATTTACAACAAAGGATATTGTTTCTCACCTTAACATGAAATTTCCTTTAAAAATTAATTTATTTCATTAGAAATGAATGGACTTAAAGACAAATATAGACAAAAACCATAGTATGGTTGCTTTGGGGTGATAACAAACACCGGGAACATGGTAGCTAAATGAGTCTGGGAAACATGGACTCTAACGTATCCCAGGTGGAGTGATGAGTCGGGGTCTGCATGGCTCCAACCCACTGACTGAACAAGGACAAGGTGAGTCACACTGCCAGTTCATGCCTCTCCACCAAGCTTTCCCTGAGTCCGACCTGTGACTTGGTTTCCTGTGTTTGCTACCATACCACCGGGGTTAACTTTGAATTCAGTCCCCAAGTGAACTCTTCACCTTCGGCCGGAGATTTCTTAGAGCCATCCTTCAGACCCAGAGAGTAGAGAGCAACATCGTTAAGACCCCCATTTCTGACTCCTCTATATGTGTGCAGGCCGTTGAAGTCTTTCCCGAGGCATGGCACAGGCCAGCTCTTGACATCTTTTGTCTTGACACCTCATGGGAGGTGTTCAATAAATATCTGAACACGGAACGGAGACTGGAATTGAGACCATTTCATTTTACTCTCCTTGTCAGAAATTTATATGCCTTTTTAAAAAACCCTAAAAGATATACGCTTGTACGGAAAACATAGAAAATTCAGAGCAGCAAAATGAGAAATTAAAAAAAAAAAAAAAGCACATGTAATCCTGCCATCCTTTGGCATATATGTGTATAAAACTGAGGTTCTTTCAGTAAACATCTTTTTTTAACCTGTCCCCCCACCCCACCCAATCTTACGTGAACATCTTTCCCTGTGATTCACTGTTCTCTGCTTCATTATTTTCAATCACCTCCCTCTTGTTGGTCAGGGGTGCAGAAGGTTCTTGACCTGCCCACGGTCAATGCACAACTGCATGTGAGTAGGCAGGTGGGTGAACAGGCTGGTGGGTGAGTGGCCTACTCCAACCAGCTTTGTTGGCAAGTGGTCAAAGTGAGAGAGAGGAGGCAGGCACCTGCGAGCTCGGCCTCTTATAACCCTCCTGCCTTGATTCCGCTTTCCCCAGTGCTAGGGCTGTTTCCACTCTTGAGAGCTGGAGCAGTGACTTCTGCAAAGGACACACCAGCCCTGAAAGCTCCGAGAGGAACAAAGGAGGTCACGGATGGAAATGAAAGCCAGACCTCAAAACTAGAGAAGTGAGAACAGCTGTCTTCTGGCAGAAGCCGTCTCCTGCTTCCTCGGAGGCAGGCTGAACTCTGGGAACTGCGGTCACAGCGGATTTCCCAGCCTGCGGTCTCTGCTGTGGGTGGGGAGATCATGAACATGCACACAATTCAAGTGCCTTCCCCACCTCTCAGTTTAAGAAACAAAAGTGAGAGCTGATTGAAATTCCCCAGGGAGATGTTACAACTGTGAGAGAATGTTATCATTTACTTTTTTTTTTTTTTTCACTCCATCTCTACACCAAGTATGGGGCTTGAACTCACACCCCAGGATCAAGAGCCGAGTGCTCTACTCACTGAGCCAACCGGGAGCCCCGAGAATGCTATTATTTACAGGTATGTGTTTGCATTTAGGAATATGTAACAGAAGTTTTTTTTTAATTTCTTTTTTAACATTTTATTTATTTTTGAGAGACTGAGCACAAGCAGGGGAGGGGCAGAGAAAAGACAGAGACAGAATCTGAAGCAGGCTCCAGGCTCCGAGCTGTTAGTACAGAGCCTGATGCAGGGCTCGAACCCACAAACTGTGAGATCATGACCTGAACCCACGAACCTGTGAGATCATGACCTGAACCAAAGTCAGAGGGTTAACTGACTGAGCCACCCAGGCACCCCTGTAGCAAAAGTTTTAAAAAAGTAAGTACGCTGGGTGCCTGGGTGACTCAGTAGGTTAAGCCTCTGACTTTGACTCATGATCTCACAGCTCATAAGTTTGAGCCTCGCTCCAGGTGAGCCCTGCTGCTCTCTCTCTCTCTCCCTCTCCTTCTCTCACTTGTACCCTCTCTCTCAAAAAAAAAAAAAAAAAGTAAATACCTTTTTACTTACTCGTCTCATTTTTAGTTTTACCCTGAGGAATTCATAAATATATGCACAAAGTACATGTATAGAATGTTCACTTCAGCAGTGTTTCTACCAGGAAACTCTTGGTAATAACCTAAGCCCAATGACAGGGGATTTGAGTGAATGCATTGTGGTATGTCTTTGTGATGAAATAATTAACAGCCGGTGAATGTATGGAACGCTTACCATATGCCAGGCATTGTGTGAGAAGACATATACTACTTCATCTAATCCTCATCGTGGCTCCATGAATGAGGCATGACTGCAATCTCCATTTTACAGATGAGGAAGCAAAGACACAGACATATGCACAGATACATGAAATGGTAGAGGCAGGATTTGAATCCAGACCTGTCTCACACCAAAGCCTGCACTAGCCACAGTTAAGCTGCAATGCTCAGGGCTCCCGGACACGGCCATGCAGTTTGCACACTGCACAAGTACCCAATGGCCGGGCCTGAAGTCTAATTGACTCAGCGCTGCAAGCCAGGTTCTTCCTCCGCCCAGAGAAAGGCACCTTTCCTGATGCATACCAAGCACTGGATGGGCTAGCTGGAGTCAGGCAGGTGCCTCCTACCTGTCATATGCACAGTTGGTGCTCTCCTTGACTGTGGTGTCCTCTTGGTCCCCTATCAGCCAAACAAACCCGGGGTCAGTCCTCAAGCGGATGTTCTTCCAGGCCTTCTTGGGCACATAGCTACAGCCGGCGTTGAAGTCACCCATGAAAATGAAATTCTGAAAGACGTTATTTGGAACCGTCACCTTGTATGTATTATTGCCAATGCTTTTGTTCAGAACTGCTAGCAATGGCCCCACCTCCCATACTCAGCAAACAACGGGGTCTGTTATGGCTAAATTGTGCCCTCCCCCCACCCCTACAAATTCGTATATTGAAGTCCTAACACACGATACCTTAGAATGTGACTGTATCTGGAGAAAGGCCTTCAAAGAGGTGACTAAGGTAAAATGAGGTTATAGGGGTGGCCCCTAATCCAATATGGCCGGTGTCCTCATAAAAAGAGATTGGGACACAGAGAGACATGGACGGAAGACCGTGGACAGAAGCCTCAGGAGAAACCAAGCCTGTTGACACCTTGACCTTAGACATCCAGCTTCTAGGGCTGTGAGGGTATACATTTCTGTTGTTTAAGTCACCCAGTCTTTGGCTGCACTTGGCAAAGTAATACAAGGTCTTTTTCTTTCTTTTTTTTTTTTAGAGTTTAAAACTGAGTCACAGTTTTGATGAGTATTTGTCAGGGGAGAACGTACAAGGGAAGGTGTTCTCACTGGGAAGGAGGATGTTTGCTGTGGCCCTTCCCTCCTGTTCTTAGTCACTGTGTCCCTCTAATTCAGCTTGCGGAGTTAGGTGGGGATCAAAGAATCCAGCTCATTTATCTCCCTCAAATCTCTCTGGCTCAAACTACTGTAGAGGATAAACATATGGATGTACCAACGCCTTTTGTTTCCGAGCAGGACAGATGAATTTGGGTGGCTAATTTGACACCTTTGGCACTCTGCTTTTCTGTCCTATTGTTTGGAAGTTGGGAACTCACTCCTGTGGAAATTCTGTCTACTGAGGAAGTAGGAAGAGCCTGAAAGGAAGGAGGTGACAGAGTGAGTTGTCCACCCCTGCCCCGAGGCCACCAGCAGAACCTCCTGTCTTAGAAGTGTTTTTCCCTTCAGAGCTCTTGGAACAGGATTTTAATATTCCTCAATCCAGAGGAAGCGTCAGGTTTCCTTGCCAGTGCTGTTGTTTGGGGCTGTTGCTGACTTTAGAGTTTTCTTCAAAAACATTTTATTTTGACCTCAGAGACCATGGTTTTCCCTGAGATTGATGGGCGCGGCCGAGGTCAGAATGTCATCCTTAACCCGAGTGACCACCAGCTCCTATTGTTATAGGCATGATTTGCTGAGCATGTACCGCCTGTCAGGCCAAGCATTAAATGTTTCATAAAGTTTAAATTAAATCTCACAATAAACACTAGAAGGTAGAAGGGAAACAGGATAGAGGGATAAAGTGACAAGTTCTAGGCCACTCAACTTATGGGCTCAAGTGGTAAAGTCAAGAATTAAATCCTGATCTGTCTCACTGAAGGGCCCTCAGCACAAGACGGCCTTCTTGTTCACTCTTGTGCCACCGATGTCTCCCTAGTGCCTGACATGTAATGGATGCTCAGTAAATTCTTGTTGTGTGAATGAATGAATTCAGAATTTTAGGAATGGATGAGTCTTTCTCTTGTCTTGCTTTTTACAAATAAGCAATGAATTACACACTGGTGCTCTCCATGTCCTAGCTCTGTGTCCACACTTTCCTTGACTCATTTTGCAGTTTGAACAGTGGAACTGAGGAGGGGGGAAGGGGAGGTCACTGGAATCACATCCCAAAAGGAGGAAAGAGGAATGAGGAAGAGCCCTCTGGAACACTTCCATATTTGCCAAGAGCTTTCACAGGCCCTCATAGCCACAGCGGGTGACATCCCCGTTTTCCAGATGAGGCCGAGACGGATGGTGGATGTATTCCCTTTCTGTGAGAATAGCACCCCTTGATTATTTGGGAAACTACTTTCCTCCTTCACCCCAGTCTGTGAGATTGGGCTGAAGCTCACACTGATTTAACAAATCAGAGCTTCTTAACCAGAGCTGATCGCAGTGGTTGGTTCAGGGATGGATGAATGACCCAATCAGGGCCAACGGGACCCAATCCTGAGAAACTTATTGTATTGTGACACAGAAAATCTGTCTCAGACCACTGGGTCTGGAAGCTGCTGGTGGCCATCTTCCCTTCCCAAGGGTGGAGCCCACCCAGAGGAAAGGAAGGCAAAGAGATGGAGAGAAACAGACAAGCCAAGCCCTGATTACTTTGTCTGAGCCCTGGATCCAGCTATGCCTGAACTACTTCTGGACATTTTAGTCACATAAACCAATAAATTGCTCTTCCTTTCATGAACCAATTTGAGAGTCATCACCTGCAGTGAAGGACTCTTGATCCCTCTGTGTCTCACTGTTCTCATTGCAGAGTGAGAATGAGAAAGGTAGTTACTTCATGGAGTTATTGGGAGGATTAAATCAACCTGTGCATGTTCAGCCTCAGTGTGACCTGGCAATAGCTATTCACCCAGTGATTTTGGGAAGCCATTATTAGGGGAGCAGTGTACGAATTGCTGAGACCCACGTGGACAGTACCCAGGCAAATTTAGCAAGAAGGGTATTTAAGGCAGAGGTGAGGCTCTAAAATAGTGGGGGTCTGCACAGGTCCTGCCCCACCCCCCACCCTCCTGGGGAGTCCCTCATCCCTCCCCAGAACCACATTCTGCCTCTGCTAGACAGGAATTCAACAGACACAGAGGGTCATCACCTCCGCCTTCCAGCGACGTTTCATATCCGTGTAGACATCAGCCAGCTCATCAATCTCTTTAACGGAGGTCTCAGGGGTGGTGTGCAGGGGGACAATCACGAAGTCTTTGACAACTGAGGAACAGGAAAGAGGCAGAGGTCACACACTTCCCTGAACAGAGGAAGGTTCCATGAACACTGCTGAAGGGAAACAGACTGTCCCCCTAGAAGGCCCAGCCTGCATTGTCTGGGTCCCCTCATTTCTAGAGGGTCCAGCCGGTGGCTGAGATATGACTGTTCTTAGGACGATTAGGCCGGCATTTTCAGTACATGAAAGCCTCTTTTCTCCCACTCACCTGCAGAGCTAAGAGAAAGCCAGTAGACAGTACTGCTTGCTGGTATTGTGGGTGTTTTTATTTTCTCATTTTTTGAAAAATTATATTCTCTACTTTTTAAAAACTAATAAGTCAAGCCTGTTTGGCTTTTGTACTAAAGAATAAACTTTTTTCTAATTAAAAAAAAAAAAGGAGGCTTGTTAGTTTATGCTTCTTTTGTAATCAGGAAAAAAAAAAAAAACCCAAACATTATTTAAAAAAGAAAGTGGCCTTTTGTGAAATATCTGAAAACCTCCCCCCACCAGGAGGGACAGAGGGAGCCTTGGAACTGAGCCTCGCCCACCTGGCAATGGAGCTGTTGTGCTCTGAATGCCTCTTCCCCCAGCTTTCCCTCGTCCTGTGCCTGGGTCCCCAGGCCTACTCGGGAGCTAGGGGCTGTTGGGAATCACTGCTCAGGTCACACAATGGAAAGTCAGGACTCAGAGCCTGCAGCCTGTCTCCAGGACCCTGCACTTACCCACCAGCCTTATTTCTCACTCTTCTCAGGCCTCCACTCCACCCCCCATCCTCTCTCTGGTCTCCCTACACATCCCAACTCCTTTCCACCTCTGAGCTTACTGGCACCTCCCCTCAGAATGGCCCTTTCCCCAGTCTTCTGTGACTGGCTTCTTCAGGTCACAACCCAATGTCACCTAAATTGGGTTGGTCCCTCACCCCACTATGGAATGCACCCTGCTTTTATTTCCTTCGTGCCCTGAGATTACTTGCTGTGCTTCTGAGTTTGGCCCACTGGAACCTGAGTTCTGTCTTGCTCACCCTCTTGGCTCCAGCACCTAGCACAGCACCTGGCACATGGGAGATGCTCAAAACTGTTGATTGAATACATGAATGAATGAATGAGTAAATGAATAAAAGGGAAAAAAGATAGATGAATGGCTAACTCTATCTTTAATCTCAAATACAGGGGACATAATGTTTCCTTGTACAAGATAGAAAATTCCAAACAGGAGGGCGCCTGGGTGGCTCAGTCGGTTAAGCGTCCAACTCTTGGTCTCAGCTCAGGCCATGATCTCATGGTTTGTGAGTTCAAGCCCTGCGTTGGGCTCTGCGCTGCCAGCACAGAGCAGAGCCTGCTTGGGATTCTGTCTCTAGGTCTCTCTGCCTTCCCCATCCATGCCCCTCCCCCTCTCTCTCTCAAAATAAATAAATTAAAAAAAACTCTAAACAGGGCATGGCTGAAGTGCCATCCTAGGGGAGGAGAGATAGAGAAGGGTGAAAAGGTGGAGGCCCAAGACAAACAGGTTTGTTTAGCAATGTTTAGCTGTGTGTAGCTGAAGACTCTCTCGGAGAAGAAATAATCACTTGGGGCGGGGGGCAGGGTGCTCTCCAAACACTGCTCTGGTCAGCTAAGTGTGAATTGTGTGCACGATGAAGCTATTACACATGCTCTCTGACGTGCATTTCTGTCCTAAATAGCCCCCAGATCCTTCTCTTCTTCTACTGGAAATTCCTCCACCTTTCTTCCATGTTGGTTTTCCTGAAGTACTAATGAGCCAGGGTGGGAATAGTTAACTTCATCGTTCAGGGTGTTTATATTTGTGTAGTATAAATTTGGGGGTACATGCTCACATACATTTATTTATTTGGTCATTATCTGTCTTGCCTACTACAACATAACTTCACTAGGGCAGGGGTTTTGTCTGCCTTGGTCAGTGCCTGGAACAGACCATGGCACGTAGTAGGTCCTGAAAAGATACTGGATTCTATATAGCTTCAATCTGCAAATCAAATTAATTCTTGACTTTCCATTTCAAGATGCACTGTGGTTAAGAGTATGTGCTCCCAAGATAGTGGCTTGGGTTACAGCCCTGCTCATTCATGTCAAGAGCTGCTGGGTGACCTTGGACAAGTGACTCCACCTATTCGAACCTTGGCTTCTTCAAATGTAAAAGTGGAGACAATCCTAGGTCTTAACCTGCAGGGTGTTGCAAGGTTGCAGGAACCTGGCACTAATCAGGGATCAATACTTGTTAGTGGCTTATATAAGTGTAGTTGTTGTCAAAGTTAAGGGAGCAATCATTTGGATTTCCCCTCTATACCCAGTCCTTGGAGGACTTTGCCATGTCATTACTAGAGGCAGAGGGAGACTTTAGTTTGGGGTTCATTTCTGCTGGCCACCACTGCGATTTTTCAGAACGAAGCTATGCTTGACTGCAACTCAAGAATTGCAGTAAATAATTTCCATCAGCCTAACTGCTCCAACAAGAATGGAGTTACCACTGACTTCAGGTGCATTCTAAGGGAGGAGGTCTTGGCATTCTGAGAAGCCAGGCTGCATCCCTAACACTGAAGTATCAGACGTTCTCAATGGCCATCTCAAGTCTGATGCCTCCCTAACAATGCTGCATAAACCCTGGGACCCCCGCTCACATCTGGGGCTATTGTCCATTCATGGGATCACAGGGAGGTTATTCACAACTGGCGCCTTGGGTCTCACCGGTGTAGCGTGACTGGAACCAGACCACAAAGGGTTCCCTGGAAAATACATCTGTGTCTCCAGCCTGATAGTCATGGTAGAGGTAGCGTTTCTTCACAGACAGTAGCTTTTCCCTAGGGGAGAAAAAATAGGAAGCACTTCCAGCTGAGTCAGTTGACGTCTTCATTCAAGAAGCAGAGACATGGCTTCATTAGCCCCCCAGGCAGGCTCTTGCCCTGCAAGGGATCTTTCACCCGAGAACAAGGCTCCATCTACTCTTCTCCATGGCCAGGACCCTTTGAAAGCTGGAGATCTGAGCAGTACCACTTATCTGGGGCACCCACAAGTTAATGTTCAGATTTAGAACAAATTACTGTAGGAAGAAGACAAAACTCTGAAGTTTCAGAGACAGCCATGCTGGGCAACTCAGGTTTCCATCCCTGGGCCAGGACTTGATGAGGGAGGATAAAGAACTCCTGACCCTCCTGACCAGGCAGTCACTGACTCAACCAACAAATTAGGTGTTAGGAAGCTGCTTGTACTCTTTAGTTTGAAGAGGTAACGCTTTGCTTCAGAGTCAATTTGACAGCAATTATTTTGATCAATATTGAGAACTGGTTAGAGGTCAACATTTGGTTTTGAAGAAAAGATAAGCATTTTGATTCAATTCACAGTCATCATTTATAAGTGAACCACATTCCAGGAAGCATAGGCTATACTCACTTGTAGAGAAAGGCATACTGCTCTTTATATGTGTTTCTTCCAAGGCGAGAGCTAATCACATAGTTGTACATTATGCCTTTTCTTGAATTTCTTGAATTTCTTGAATTTCTAAAATGCAGAGATTTTACATTATGCATCTTAAAAAATAAACATCCCCCTATTGCATGTTCCCCTATCTTCACTCTGTATCCATATCACCAATGGCATCATGGAGAAGGGTTACCGTTCATCATAACCTTGGGGTCTAATAAGAAGGGCCACCATTGACTGGGAATGTGACATCTTCCAGGATCTTGACAGCCATTAACTCTTACCCTTAGAAGATGGGTACTGTTGTTACCCACCTTGTATAGTTTGCAAGTGCAGAGCTGGGATTTGAACTCAGATCCTACATACTCCAAATCCACACCCTTTGCCCTGCACCTGTGGGACATTATTGAGACCATAGAAGCTTCAGGCCAGAATCTGCTCCATATCTCACTCTGGCTCATGGCTGGGGCTGACCTCATACTTCCTGGTGGAGGAAACCTTATCAGGTCACCCTGTACATGCACTACTGCTGAACATTTATCATATGAAGAATTCCTAGTAACGTTTTCATTGGACATTCACTCCTGCTCTGAAAACCCTCAAGCATTTTCTCACAAGTCCTAGAACTATGATTTCAGACCAGCTATTGTTTATGTTCTGGGGGCTGGCGATACAAATGTGAAGTCCCATTACCTCTACCCCTCATTTACACCAGGGAAACTTGACTCTCCATGTGTTTGCCAAACCTGCTGATAACTCACCCTGGGCAGTGCCTGGCACGGTCTAACCCATTTGCCCACAGAAAGATCTAGGGCATGTCTAAGCTATAGCATGTTCTCAGGTTTAGTAGCAGAAGGAGCATTTAGGGCCCAACCTAGGCCCTACAGAAATTCCTAGGACTTTAGGTACATATTCTTTTTTTTTTTTTTTTTAAGTTTATCTATCTTAAGAGAGAGAGAATCCTAAGTAGGCTCCTCAGTGTCAGTGCAGAGCCCAACGTGGGGCTTGATCCCACGAACCATGAGATCATGACCTGAACCGAAATCAAGAGTCAGACATTTCACCAACTAAACCATCAAGGTGCCACTAGATACATATTCTAAGGCAGGTCTGGCTACTGGGGCCTGAGGAATGTGGACGTTGGATTCCACTGGGCTTCCAGTTTGGGGAAGTTGACCTTGTTCTGAATCTAGCCTACCAAATTTTGGGTTGGCAAAATTCTTGCCGTGACTCAGCTGTGAGGTGACTAAGGCTCCTGTTGGCTTACGAGGGATAAGGGGACAAACAGGCCTGCTTCTGCCTGGAGTCAGTGGCATGGTCTAGGGGGGCTGGGACAACTGAGGGAGGCCAGTTGGGGTGGGAAGACTCAATCCAGGCTGGCTGTGGGGAGGGGCATAGAGCCCCTGTCCCCTCGTACTTCTGAAAACTGACCAGAGTCCCTCTAAGGAAAGCTCAGGAGGTTCAGAATAGAGCACCAGGTTTGGAGTCAGAAATGACCCAGGTTCAAAGGTAAGCTCCACGATTTACTGGCTGGGTGAACTTGGGCAAGTCCCTTCTCTCTGTTCCTCAGTTCCCTCAGCTATAAGGGAAACAGTAATAGTACCCACCCCACAAAGCTGTTGTGGGAGTGAATGAAATAGCACACGTAAATTGATTAACTGGATGCCTGGCATGTAGTTAGGGCACTGATGGCAGCTGTTACATGCGGCCCTTGGGACCATCATTTGTCATCATAATTTGCTTCCTTTTACTAGTAATAGACACCACCAGCCCTGACTGGTCACTGCTACAGACCAGGCACAGCCCAAACACTTATATGCAGGATTTAATCAGCACCACATTCCGGGAAGATGGGTTCCATTACCAGTCCCATTTTATACACAGGGAAAATGAGGTGCAAAGAGGGTGAGTAACTTGCCCGAAGTCATAGCAGAGTCAAAATCCAAACACAAGTGGTCTGAGTTGAGTGTAGGCGCCTGACCCTTGCACTAAACTCCCTTTTCCATCATCAAAGATCAGATCTGGAAAGAGAAGAGCTGCTGAGGCTGAATGGAGAAGCTCAGCCCAACTCCATATTTCCAGATGAGAAAATGAGCCCCGGAGAAGGGGGAACCAGCCCAGGGGACCCTCTGTGTGAAGGAGAGTGTCCAAGATTTCCTCCCAGGCTGAATGAGGCTGGATTGACCATTCATTTATTTAAAAAATAATAATAATAACAGGGGTACCAGGGGGGCTCAGTTGGTTAAGTGTCCAACTTTGGTTCAAGTCGTGATCTCACAGTTTGTAGGTTCGAGCCCCGTGTCAGGCTCTGTGCTAACAGCTCAGAGCTTGGAGCCTGCTTCGGATTCTGTGTCTCCCTCTCTCTCTGCCCCTGCCCTGCTTGCACTCTGTCTCTGTCTCTCAAAAAGTGAATAAACATTAACAAAATATTTAAAAAAAATAAAAATTTTAAGTTTATTTATTTATTTTGGGAGAGAGAGAGAGTGCACAGGAGGGGCAGAGAGAGAGGGAGAGAGACAGAGATTCCCAAGCAGGCTTTGCACTGTGACAGTGTGGAACCCAATGCGGGGCTGACACTCACAAACCGGGAGATCATGGTCTAAGCCGAAATCAAGAGTCGGTTGCCCAACCAATTGAGCCACCCCGGTGCCCCTTGAATATGCCTTTTTAACTCACATTGGGATGATTTTCAGGTGGGTGGGTTTGCTGATTATTCTTTGAGAAAGAATATAAATCACAAATATAATCCAACGTAATTTAAAAATATTTGAGGACATTATCTTTTAGGGTTTTTTTTTTGAAGTTGTAAAATCAGGCTTTTTGTAAGCTATTCAAATCATATAGAAATATATAAAATAAAAAGTAAATATTCTGCATTTCTTCACTGGCTGCCTCCACAATGGTCCTCCAATCACACCCACTCCCCTGGCCCAGAAGTAACCACTATTAATGGTTTGGGCACATTCTTCCAGTCTTTCCTCTAGGCTCATGCAAACTCAAACACATGCTTATTCATGTATAGTGTAATGTGATTATTAAAATGGGCTACTCTACCTACGGTTCTGAACCTGCTGTTTTCAATATACTGCAGCCATCTTTCCATGCTGGAGTATTTAGCTCTAAGCTATTCTGTAGTGATCATGATTTTTAATGGCTACATAATATTCCAGCCTGCGGGCATACCATAGCTTCATATTTGCACTCAACCTTTTTTTTATAACAGTAGTTCTAAGCTCAGCCCCTTGTCCCTTTTGTTTCTCTCTCTGTCCTGGCTCCTCATCTGTTCCCTCTATTTACTTTATCATATTAAAACTAGCTGGTTGAAAGTTCTCAGGACTTTGGCTAATGGAGTTGGAAATGTGGGCAGTGTTGGTCATGTGACTTGGTAGTCAGGGTGAGTGCTGGCTTTCACCCTTGGTTCAATTCCTGAGGCTTTTCAGGTGTCCTTGCAGTTGACCTTGAGTCTGCAGAGGGTCCAGGAGCCCCGTCTTTACCCATTTAGTCTGTCCATCAGCATGGGACAGATAATGTTGTTGCTGTCCTTGATTTCCATCAGGAGTATGATATCACAGCGTTTGATGACCTGTGAAGACAGAATTCCCAGGTGTTTCAGGCCATTTACTGCAAGTAATAAAATCTTTTATTGGGCACTTACTATGTTTTAGGTATAGGATTGGTGCTTTGTTAAAGTAATGAATTTTATCACTGAAATAAGTGAAGAACTTTGTGAGGCAGATCGTATTTTGATGTCTATTTTATTTGATTAAAAAATTTATTTTTAGGGGTGCCTGGGTGGCTCAGTCGGTTAAGCATCCAACTTTGGCTCAGGTTGTGATCTCACGGTTCGTGAGTTCAGGCCCTGCGTTGGGCTCTGTGCTGACAGCTCAGAGCCTGGAGCCTGCTTCTGATTCTGTGTCTCCCTCTCTCTCTGCCCCTCCCCTGTTCATGTTCTGTCTCTCTCTGTCTCAAAAATAAAATAAAACATTAAAAATAATTTATTTTTAAGTAATCTCTACACCCAACGTGGGGATTGAACTCACCACTGACTGAGCCACCCAGGAGCGCCCCCCCCCCCAACACCTTTTAATGTTTATTTCTTTTCAGTTATGTCCGTTTTAAAGATGAGGAGCCTGGGGCTCCAGGAAAACCGAGTAAACTATCCAAAGTCACTCAGCTAGAAAATGGCCAAGGCAGAATGCAAATCTAGGCAATCTGAATCCAGAGCCTATGATCACATGCCCTATATCTTGTTTTTTTTGCTTGAATAATCAGCATAATAATAATAATAATAATAAATATTAAGCTCTTAGTACGTGAGAGATGCCGGTATGGATATGGTCTCCCCAGTTCACCTGGCAACAAAATCATAATAATAAAAATTACAAGCGCTAACATTTATTGTGAGCCTACCATAAGCCTCACCAACACTGTGAGAGAACTATGATTATTGGCTCACTAACCTCAGGAGAAAACCAGGCTCAGAGTGTTTGAGTGAAAAGTTTGAAGTCGCACAGCCAGTATAGATGGTAGAGTCAGGATTTGAATTCGGGTTCTTGTGACTACGAAGCCTACCATGCTGTTAAAACATCAGGGAGAGCTGGGTCCTGCCACCGAGCCAGCTTGCTGATTTAGTCACTGGTCTCTGTCAGATCTTTCTGGAAGGCACTTTAAAGTATGTATCAAAAGTCTGGAGTATGTACTTACTCTTTGGCCTAGTTTTCCCCCTTTGAGGAAGGTCTTCTATTATAAAGAAATATCTACTACTTCTCTGCACCTCAGTGTCTTCATCTATAAATTGGAATGATGACAGTTATTCCCTCACAAGGTTGCTGGAGGATTAAATGGGTCCTTAGAACAGTGCTAGGCATTTGGAGCCACACATGAAATTATTATCGCTATTATTATTACTTGTACAGATCAAAGAGGAAGAGGCATTGCAATAGCACAACAAAAACTTGGAAACAACCTAAGTATCCCCAAATAGAAAAGCATTAAATGCAAGATGTTGTAAACATGGCATAGGACATTATGTAGCATTAAAAGTCATGTTTTAAAAGAATATTAACAACATGTGAAATACTTCCAATATAAAAGCAGAATACAAAACTGGTGATACAGGGCAGTCTCCATGCTGCAAAACAGATGCAGTTTTTAATTTTTTTTTAACATTTATTTATTTTTGAGAGACAGAGAGAGACACAGTGTGAACGGGGGAGGGGCAGAGAGAGAGGGAGACACAGAATCCGAAGCCAGCTCACAGCTGACAGCTGTGAACACATGTTCAAGTCCACGAACCATGAGATCATGACCTGAGCCGAAGTTAGACGCTTAACCAACTGAGCCACCCAGGCACCCCCAGATGCAGTTTTATGTATTTATTTTTGCATAGAAAAATGCCCATAAAATGCCCTAAATGCCAATAGCTCTTATCTTCAAGTGATAGGGTAACAGCTGATATTTTTTTTCTTCTTTATATGCTTCTATATGTTCAAAGTAGTCCATAATGACCATTTTTAACTTAATAAAATTAAGTTAGAAATTAAAATCTTTTAACTTAAAAAATGATACCTTTCTAATTTTAAAAAATTAAAGTGTTATTAAAAAAAGGAAACTGCTTGAGGATAAAGTAATTATGGGATTGGAGATGATGGCCCCAATATTTATTAAGATATGACAGATGATGGGGTGCCTGGGTGGCTCAGTGGGTTAAGTGTCTGACTCTTGATTTCGGCTCAGGTCATGATCTCACAGCTCATGGGACTGAGCCCTGCTTCAAGCTCCACACTGAGCTACTCCACACCAAGCATGGAGCCTGCTTGGGATTCTCTTTCTCTGCCCCGCCCCCCAAGGGCCCCCTCGCTCATGCTCTCTATCCCTCTCTCTCTGCCCCGCCCCTGCACCCGCACTCTCTCTTTCTCAAAAAAAAAAAAAAAAGTGACAGGTGAGAGTCTATTTAATATAAGTTAAATAAATTGTCTTACATAAAGTGCCTCATGTGGTGCCTGGCTTTATAAGTGTTAGCTCTTGTCATCAACTCATTAAATTTTTATAATAGTCCTTGGATGTTGGCCGTCTTGTTATCCCCATAGTATAATTGAGGACTCTGCCTCAGTGCAGTTAAGTAATGCGAACACCCTGTGAATGTGAATAATGGGATCATCCACTGCAGAGCCCTGCTTGACCACTATGTTCAACAACGGAGGAGATCCCCACATCCCCTGATTGCTCCTCCTCGGAGACCAAGGTCCCTTTTGAATGTAACCCATTGCCGCGGGACAAAAATGGGCCAGAGTTCAGACTCCCTTTTCTGAGCAGAAGGGTTGAGCTTTTATTTTTTCATTTTGTTTTGTTTTGTTTCTGAGAGAGAGAGAGAGCACAAGTGTGTGCTTGAGTGGGGGTGAGAGACAGAGAGAGGGAGAGAGAGAGAATCCCAAGCAGGCTCCATGTCTAGCTTGGAGCCCAATCCCATAACTCTGGGATCATGACCTGAGCCGAAATCAAGAGTTGGATACTCAAACAACTGAGCCACCCAGGCGCCCCTGAAGGGTTGAGCTTTTAGATTCCCTGTTTACAACCCTTTTGCCTCAATAACAAACGCTCTGGAGCCCCACATCTCCTTGATCTTGGCTCAGGTTATGATCTCGAGGTTTGTGAGATTGAGCCCCACATCAGACTTTACTGACAGCAGAGAGCCTGCTTGGGATTCTCTCCCTCTCTTTACTCCTCTCTCTCAAGATAAATAAACTTAAAACAATAATTTTGTTATAATTTTCTAATTATAAAAATAATGTTGCTTATTGTAGAAAATTTGGAAAATGTAAAAGACTATAAAAAATCACCTGATGACCTGTAAAGCCACCACTCAGACACTTCTCATGTGATTTCTATACTTACACATATTTACAAAATGGCATCAGAATAACTAGTCTGTTAGTTGAAAATATAGGCATCGAATCAAATGGCCTTGGATTCATGTCTTGACTCTATCGCTCACCAGCTGTGTGATCTTGAGCAAGTCAGAATGTTCCTTGAACCGCCAGATTCCTTATCTGTAAACTGGGACAGTACCCTCCTTATGGGGTTGCCATAGAGATTAAAGGACATGATGGAAATAATACATTCAGTCTAGTCCCTGGCACAGAAAAGACGCTCAGCAAACAGTGGCAATATTTATTACACGGTTTGGGTCTTTTTTTTTTTTTTTAAATCTCACATGACATTGTGAGCATTTTCCTCAGTTTTCAAATCCACCACTGATGTGTGTTTTCTCTGCCCCAATTTCAGGCCGGGAAAAATAGATCCCCCCGGGCTCCATCTCCTCAGAATGAGGCTCCAAAGGTGAGGGCCCCCAGAAGGCCCTCCCAAACCTGAAACTCAAGATTTTCCTGAGGCTGCTGTTCACAGAGGGAGGGAGTAGGGATTGAGCATGGCCAGTAGTGAGGGGCTCCCAGCAAGTGGTGTGGTGAGTGGGGCTGGGGGGAAGGGAAGGGACACTATGGAGAACTCTATGAACACTCTGGGGCCAGAGAAGCCTATTAAACCTTTTTTTGTGCCTCTGAACAGGGAGCAACAAGCATGGTGGGGAAAGACCCCAGAGAGGGTCAGTTAGGCCTGGGTCCAAGCCCTTGTTCTTTTGCTCACTTGCTCCATGACGCCCAGGACAATGTACTCCTCCTCTCTGAATTCCAGTTGTCTCGTCTACAAAATGCAAGCAGCGGGGCTATGAGGCTGAACTTGGATACTAAGTGTGAAGGACCCGGCATACAGTAAGCAATCCTGAAATCATAATTATCATGTGCTGTGGGAGACAATGCCTCCCATGTCCACCATCTTATCCCCAGTGCGTGCCTCAGAGCAGCTGGCACGTGGTCTACCTTCACCGAGTGTTTGTTGGCTGAACAGACTTCGCTCTTTAAGGACACAAACTGAAGAAGCAGACAGAAGCAGGCAGGGTTTGGCATCTGGAAAACTGCCCATGGTGCCAGCCAGCAAACCCAAGATGATGACGGCAGGCCTCCCTCACTCTCCAGCCTCCCTGATGAAGGTCATAATGACAACAGCGTGATGAAACTGGGCTCGTCTCTGAAGTGATAAATCCAGTATGGAAGAGTGGAAAACGCACCTCCACGAATATGGTTGGGTCATATGTTTGGACTTGATCCTTCCCCTTAACAGCTATGGAATCCTGGGTAAGTCACTTCTTTCTGAGTCTCTGTTTTCTGGATTACAAAGTGCGGGCAATGCCACCTATGTCATAATAAGAATATAACATTCCTGGGAATACCTAGGTGGTTCAGTCAGTTAAGAATCTGACTTCAGCTCAGGTCATGAGCTCATGGTTCATGGGTTCAAGCCCCACGTTGGGCTCTGTGCTGACAGCTCAGAGCCTGGAACCTGCTTCAGATTTTGTGTCTCCCTCTGTCTCTGCCCCTCCCCTGATTGTGCTGTCTCTCTCTCAAAAATAAATGAATAAACATAAACATTAAAAAAACAAAGGATATAAAATTCCTGGCCTATAGTAGGTACTTAGACATTAGCCCCTGTAAATATTACTTTCCTGAATGCCTGGGTTTGGGTTTTATTGTTTGTGCTCTCAATGGCTCTGGAGGTATTTGGGGATGACCTCTGATTACAGGATGGTCTTGCAACAATGGGGGAAAGTAAGGAGTCCTTGACAAAGACTTTTCCCATGCTTGGCGTTTGGTGTGATGGGCTGTCCATCCGTCAGCCCTGTAGGACACAGCCGCTCAGGGGAGGTGCTGAGTATAAGCCCCCAATAATGGAATCACCAAGGAACAAAAGATAGTCTTTTGTTCTCTTAAGACTCTGATGACATTGCCTGGATAGAATAAGTGAGGAAGGTAATGGGAACACAGTCGGTACCCGGGTTCCACGGGCCCTTGTGTGAGGAAGCAGGGAAAATAGTTTCCTCGTATGTCAAAGTTTCCTGTTGAGCCAGGGAGTCTCAGCTCCCACAGGCTTGGCATGGCTCTTCTGGCTGAACAACAATCTCTGGAAGGCGTTGGGTGCTGTCCAAAGGGCAGGGCCAACCAGGGAGAGGACCATGTAAGTAAGAGCAGAGCATGCCAGTCCTTGCTCTAATCCACTTTGTGTATTAATGCCAACAGTGGCAGCTCTGTGTGAGATCACCTGCCCACTCACGGGCTCTACCTTGATTTCTCTAGGCCAACTGGTGCTACAGGTTGTGTAAGGCCCACTTTCAGAAAGGCCCAGGGGCTCAGCGAGGAGAAGGGAATTCCCGGGCTTGCTCACACAGCTGCCTGGTGGGATCTGACCCCAGAGCTCCTGGTGTTCCCACCATACCCTGGTGCCTCCAGGGGTTTCTAAGGTGATAATACCCAGACAGAGCCCTGGGAAAGGTTTCAGCTCCCAGCATCATCAAAAATAAATTAACCTGTAGGGTAAAGAGAGTCAAGCAACTCTAAAGAAATGTGAGCAGCATCTCCAGACATTGGTCATAATACCCACAGGAAGTCTTTTATATATATATATATGTATATATATGTGTGTGTGTGTGTGTGTGTGTGTATGTATGTATGTATATATATGTATATATGCATATATATGTATATATATGTGTGTGTATACATATGTATGTACACACACATATATATACACATATATGTAAATTTTTTAATGGTCTATTTATTTATTTTTGGAAGAGAGAGAGAACACAAGCAGGGGAGGGGCAGAGAGAGAGGGAGACACAGAATCCGAAGCAGGCTCCAGGCTCAGTGCAGAGCCCGACAGAGGGCTTGAACCCACAAACCATGAGATCATGACCTGAGCCAAAGTCAGACACTTAACTGGCTGAGCCACCCAGGCACCCTGTGCAAGGGAAGTCTTATCTAAGTGGAGAGAAAGATAAGAATTGATAGTTGGGAAAAGGTTGATGAGGTGGGCAGTGAAGAAGGAAGAAGAGAGGGGTGTAGAGAGAAAGAAAGAAAGAAAAAAAGAAGAAAGAAAGAAAGAAAGATGGAGGGAGAAGGAAGGAAAGAAATAAAGGGAGGAGAGTAAGAAAGAAAGAAAGAGAAAGAAAGAAAGAAAAAGAGAAAGAAAAGAGAAAAACGAAAAGCAACAAAACAGAATGAAAAAAAAAAAGAAAGAAAGAAAGAAAAGAAGAGAGAAAAGAGTTAGCAAAAAAAATCTGTGCTGCATTGATGGGTAAAAAGACCAGGCTGGGCTGGCCTCCCAGCTCCCCTCCACCTACCCACCCACCACCTATATGAGGTCACTTCACCTTTTGTTGTTCATCTCTTCGTGGGGATAAAAATCCTCCTTTTTAAGGGTGATGAAAGGAAATCACATATTTGCAGTGCCTGACAGGGGCGTTCAGTAACCGGGAGCCAGATACTGTTTTAGGGGCTTCACACGTGCCAACTCAAGCATTCCCCAAAACCGTCCTACAGGGAGGCACTGGCATTACCCTCACGTTCAGATGATGACATGAAGCCCAGAGAGGTGATGTGGTTACTGGAATTACTGCTGCCATTATTGTGACAAAATGCCAAGGCGGCTGCTACCTTCACCCCAGCGACTAACTTGAGTGGAACATCTCCTGAGTCTCTTAAAGTCTGAACGCATCAGAGAGGGCGCGAGGGGGGTCCAGCGCTCTTTCCGACAGGAAAAGGTCTCACCTTCACGATGACATCCATGGCATTCTTGTTTTCCTTCTTGGCTTCCCCAAAGGACCTCACATTAAAGGAGCAGAGCCTCAGGGCCAGGGCACTGCCGGTGGAAAGGAGGAGAAGCAGGAGGAAGGTGGGCGGCTGAGGCATCCTGATGTTCCTCTGGCTTCAGAGAGAGGGCAGCGGTGTCTGGTGTGTGGGCTCTAGGCCACTACTTCAGGCTCAGCTGACTTATAAAGCCTGCAGATAACAGGAATTACTGGATTCCTTGTTGCTACTTTCACTTCTCTGAGGAACTGAAGATCATGGGTTTCATTCCCCAAGGAAATGGAGAAAAGGGGCTAGTCTTTGAGGAGCCCCTGTTTTTGTCACTCTGGTGAGGAAATCGGCCTGCGTAATTTGGGCACCATCCTCCGCAAAGTCACTCATATCCCAACCGGGAGCCAGCTGTGACATCCGGTCATCCGTCCTGTGGTGGCATGCCATCTGCCTTCTTTCCCTGAGAATTGATAATTCGGAAGCCATCTACCCCGGAGGGCAGCTGGGGTGCAGGAGCCTTCTGTGAGGGGGCAGTGAAGCAGGGGCTGGAGGGAAATCCTGCCAGGCTTTCTGTCCTCACTGGGATTTGGCAGCCAGCTGTCCCTGGACACACCCAGGCTCCAACTCTCTAATCGCCCCGATGGGCGTTGTTAAGGTCAAGTCTAGTTTGAGTTACATAATTTTTTAAGGCAGTTTTACTGTATACAGTTTAATACACCGCATGCTAGCAGTGTGTTCCCAAGAACAGCAACTACTAGCCTGCTAGAATGGGTCAGGAAAATGTGCTTGGACTTTAAGGATGAAGAGCCAGTTAAAGCCCCTAGAAAGATCCACAATTCAACCAGATATTGCTTTAATGTTTGTAAGAGCTGTATGACCCAGGAAAGGAAGGCTTTGTAAGAGCTGTAGGATTTTGACCTAAGTAAAATGAGTTTTGGAGATGTGGGCACGGAGACAGAAGATCTGAAATGCAAAATCCAATCAAGTTGTAAGCCCCGGTGAGCTTTGCAGACTTGGGCAAGGAAAATTCTTCTGTGAAGAAGGTGGGTAATGAGAATTGGAAGCCAGCATTGGGATCTCTGGACAACCCCCTCTTTGAAGTGATGGGCGGGTGGCTGTAGCCACAGAGAAAGGTGCAGATATAGAACTAACATACATCCAGTCAGCATCCTGGCCAAAATCTCTGACCAACCATGCCCAGGCAGGCTAAGGAGATAGCCCCAAAGAGCACATGGACGGAAATAATGGTTTCCTGAGCTCCTGGTGAGACAAAGCTCTCTAGAGCCTATAACAGGCCTCCTTAAATCTCTAGGGGAAATGGTGGTGATTGCCTGGCAAATAGGCATGTTACAAAGAGAAGAAGATTTAGAATTAAGTGTGGTACATGCTTTTTGTGACTTTTAAGAAGGAATCTGTACATGCGTACATTTTATGAACGTGTAACGTGAGAGATTTTGGCCCGTTTAACCAACAATTTTTTAATTCCAACGTAAAATGTGCAATTAGGGGGATGGATCCAGATTCGTGACTTTAAATTGAAACCTTACTAAGGGTTTCATACTAACCGTATGCACCGTTCTGAAACCTGTATGAGAATTTGGGGTTAACTATGTTTCCATAAGTTTAATTAATTAAAATTACTTAATATTTAGGGTCACCTGGCTGGCTTAGTTGGTGGAGTGTGCAACACTTGATCTCAGGATTATGGGTTCGAGCCCCGTATTGGGTGTAAAGACTCCTTAAAAATAAAAAAATCTTAAAAAAAAAGAATTAGTATTTTAAAAGATGGCTTTTTCATTAGTTCAGACAACTGAAGAAGTTTTCAAGGAAATGGAGTATATTAAATTTATAAAAGAAGTGTAAAATGTTTGAAAATGGATCTATGACCCCTTAAAAGTAATTAAGTTTGCCGAATATAGGGTTGGTTAGATTTAGCAAATAAAAACACTAGGTAAATGTGACTTTTAAATCATTCAGATTTAATTGGGCATCCTATCTTCTGTTTTATCTGGCAATCCTACCTGGGCTTATGAAAAGAATAAGAAATTTTATAAGCTGAACTTAAAAGCATGACATTTAAAAAAATGTTTATTTTTTTTATTTAAAAAAATTTTTTTTAACATTTATTTATTTTTGAGACAGAGAGAGAGACAGAGCATGAACGGGGGAGGGGCAGAGAGAGAGGGAGACACAGAATCAGAAGCAGGCTCCAGGCTCCAAGCCATCAGCCCAGAGCCCGACACGGGGCTTGAACTCACGGACCGCAAGATCGTGACCTGAGCCGAAGTCAGACGCTTAACCGACTGAGCCACCCAGGCGCCCCAAAAAATGTTTATTTATTTTTGAGAGACAGAGAGACAGAGTGTGAGTGGGGGAAGGGCAGAGAAAGAGGGAGACACAGAATCCAAAGCAGGTTCCAGGCTCTGAGCTATCTGCACATGGGGCTGGAACCCACAAACCACGAGATCATGACCTGAGCCAAAGTTGGACACTTAACCGGCTGAGCCACCCAGGTGCCCCAAGGACGACATTTTCTAAGACAATAACAATCCTGTCAGGGTCCTGGAATAATGTTTAGTTGCTAGTATCAAAAGTAAGTTACCTGGGAGTGCCTGGCTGGCTCAGTCTATGGTGCATGTGACTCTTGATCTTGGGGTTGGTTGGTTCAAGCCCCATGGTGGGTGCAGAGATTACTTAAAAATAAAATATTTTAAAAAAGTAAGCTAATCTGTAGGATGTGAGTCAACTAATCTGTGTTTGAATTTTTAACTTTGATCATTTGAATATTAATTTGAAAAATAAACCTCTGAAGAGTGGTTTCTGCATATAGAAACTGCCCTTAAGGACTTAAAAAAAATCACCTGGTCAGAAAACATTGACCCCGTTCGGTAATTAGCACATTCACTGCATGGAATCGGACTTAGAAAAAAAAAAAAAAAAGTACCTGGATTCTGGAAAGAAAATTGTAAGCCTCAAGTTTAACTGAAGCCAACTGGGTACAGGTGCTTGGCGGAGTGCTTTCTGTGTTTCATATCACTCAATACTCCTCTATGCCCTTAAGCTATGCTTCCTCCGTTTAATAGATGAGCAAACTGAGGTTTGGGCCCAAAGATACACAGCTAGCCCATTGGAGCTGGGTCACGAACTGAGTCACTCGGACTCCAGACCCGCCTTTCCCCCGCCAAACCAGGCACAGCAAAAACCTTAATAAGGAGCAAACACTGTAGGTGAGAGATGGGAAGGAGACCAAAGTAGGACTTTCACTTTTTACTGTAGACACTTGGGTATTGTTTGTTTGTTTAGTACTTAAAAAGGAAAAAAAAAGTACTAAACAGCTTTTTATTTTTTTTTTAAACCGTTTAAACAATGCCGGTGGCAACATGTTTTCTGTCTTTGTGCAACTGAGCCAAGGAAAGGCAGCTTTCAACTGGCCCCAAGAGTCACTGATAACATGGAAGGGTCGGAGTGACCAGGCTGTACTGCAGGCTCAAGGAAAGGAGAAACCCCACACTCGTCCATCTTGTGCTGGGAATTGGGAGTTTGAGACAGTTCCTTCCAGGAGCCTAGAGCCCGGAGCCCAGAAGGAAAGGCAGACCCTGGCCTGACCAACGATGCACAGTTTGAAGTGTCCTTCCTACTACCACTTAGTGGCTATGGATGACATTTCCTGGGGCATGTACTTTCAACCACTAGTCTATAAGATGCTTCTAGGAAAAAGGACAAATATATATTACTTCTTCTTGGAGATTTATAACGCACATTAGCATCTTAAATGTTCTGAAAAGTTCTGCAATAAGGAAAGCTGCTTCACTGTGCTGAAACAGGGCGTCCTGACTTTATTGTCCACAGAAACTTTTTCTTCATATAATTCCTTTCAATATCTCGAACAACGTCTGCCTTGGGAAATACCGTCCTAATGTGGCAGGGACAATCAGGTCCCCTCAAAGCCTTACACCCTCATCTTTGTTAATAAGCCCCTACTGAAGGGTCCCATGCATGTCATATGAATGGGTAGAAATGAGGATCAGGAGGTCAGACACATGGTCCCAAACATCACTGGGAGCCACAGCCATCCACCATGGACCCTGATGGGACAGGAGTCAGTGTGGGGCAATAACACTGGGAAAAAGAGGGAAGGCAAGGTGGAGACTTCAGGAGGAGTGAACGTGTACAGGCTGAGTAACAGAAAGTAACAAAAGTAGCAAAAAAAAAACAAGGGGCTTGTGGGAAAGTCCCCACTCCTGGCGGGGGGATAAGCTGCATGACCCAAACAGGTGTTTCCAGTGACTAATGTCACTCTTTCTCTAGTAATAAATGAGCCCTAGCAATAGTCTTGTAGTGCATGCAAATTGCTCCGGTTATCACATTTCACAGTCAGCTTCCCTCACTCCACCTGTGAGGGGAGGCGCCTTATTTAAATTTGCTTAATCGTGACACACCTCACCTTTGTATGATGATTTACAAATGATGAAGCAGGCTCTGGGTTTTGACCTCACACAGGTTCTTCCACACAAGGCTGTTCCTGGACCTTAAGTCCTTTACTTTCCGAAGAACAGGGCTCAGGGCTCAGTCACTGCTCTGATTAGAACCCTTCAAAGGCCCTTTATTTGACCTAAAGACCAAGCTGATTCTTGTGGCCTCTACTTACCTCTACCTCTTCAAAGTAACACTGTTCTTTTCCCTTCTTCCTCCCCTGGCCTCCCTTCACACCTAGAGGCTTTCAGTTCCCACCTCAGAGCCTTTGTACAGCTGTTCGCTCCACCCATGCTGCCCTTCCTTCCTCCCCGCTCCAGGTCTCAGCTTAAATGCCACTGTCAGAGAAACCTTGCCAGAGCCCCCCAGCCCATCAATGTCTTCCCTTTTATTCTCTTCCATGGGGCCTGTGTCTTTTGCTTCATGGCATGTATCATAATGTATGGTTATCTATGGGCTGTGTGTTGTCTGTCTCCCCCTACACACCTCTGCGGGGACAAGGACACCTACGTGTGTCTGCACTGCCCAGGACAGGACTGGCATGTAGCAGGTGCTCAGTAAATCATTGTTGAATGAATGATATGGTGCTCTGATTGACTCCAGAGCCCAGCTTCTCGACCAGCTTGTGAGGACACTGATCCAGGGGAACTCAGGTCCCTGGATAACCAAGGGAAGCCCCAGACCACCGAGACAAAAGAAATACAGCAGCCACCTGCGCATAGCGTCTGCCTTTCAGGAAGCACTGAGTACTAAGTTCTCATATAGCTGGAGCAGATCTCTGGAGCAGAGCTGGGAGCAGTGTAAATGTCCGACTTCGGCTCAGGTCATGATCCCACGGTTCATGGGTTCATACCCTGCTGTGAGTGCAGAGTCTGCTTCAATTGGCTCCTCTGTCCCCCTCTCTCTTTGCCCCTCCCTCTCTCACGATCTTTCTCTCAAAAATAAGTTGAAAACAAAAAAATAGTAAAAAATGGGGATATAATAGCTCTTACATTGTAAAGCTGTGACCATCTTGTGAGTTTATAAATAAAGGCCAGACTCAGCAGTGTCTGGCCCTTAGGAAGTACTCAGCTGGGGTGATACTCTGCCTTTAGAATAAACTGTACAAAGAAGGGACTGTTATCCCCATTTTACAGATGAGAATGTTGAGGTTTAGAGATAATGAAGTCAGGCCCCAGCCTGTAAAGTGACTGTGAAGCGACATAAAAGGAGGAATTCAGGTGTTCGGGATTAATTCCCTTAGGCACCCTTTCTTTATGGTACAAAAAGGCCCATTAACTCCAGACATCATCTGAACAATTGCAAACTCTGAGCCAGTGGTATTTGCAATTAATGGGTTCTATCTCCCAGGGTGGGACCAGAAGGAGGAGAATGATGCCCTGGTCTCAGGCATTTAAGGGGGTGACAGACAACTCAGTAATAAAGATAAATCATATTTTATTGCAATATTTTCACTAATTAATTAATCTTGAGTAAGCAAAACTAACGCAGAGCATCCACTATGAACAAAGTATCAAATATTAAATGAAGACGGAATCCAACCCTCACTTTCATGATCCCGCCTCATTCACCTCATCCTAGTCCTGCTCCTGCGATCTGCAGATCTGAAAAACACTGTGGGCACACTCAGAGCGCAATGCCTGTTAATTCAGAGAATGACACGGGAGAAGACAGCGCCCTCTTCTGGCTGATAGCGAGCACTGCTCCTCTCCTGGGGAGCCACGTTCATCTTTCCTCCTTAGAGCAGCATCTCACTGCTAGAACAGTCTCTTCTGGTACCTCAGCGCTTTTCATCCTGCTGTTTTGAGACACCTAAGGCTGCGGGCAGGCCACACGATGCCATTGGAGCCCCATCACCCCAACGCTTCCCCCTGGCCACTGCACTGCGCTGGATCCATTGCCTTTCTCTCCTTGCCACACGCACGAACAAGCCCAAGGACTTTTCCCTGCTTCTGTGGCCGATTCTAAAGCTACCTGTTAGTGTAAAATTGGCCCTTCCAGGCTGACCATGAGAGGGGAGTGAGGAAACAGGACCAAGAGGTGGAAGGCTTCTCACAGCTGCTGACTGGTGGGTCTTGAGCAGGGAGCTGGCTGCTTGCCTAACTGCACAATTTCTTCTTCTTCTAAGGGTTTGGTGCCAAGTTTTTTTCATTTTAGTTAATTATGCTTTAATTTTTATTTATAAATAATTTCAAATATGCATAAAAGTTGCAAAAATAGCTTGAAAACTCATGTATCCCCTTCATCCAGGTTCACCGATGAACATTTTTTCATTAGTTTTTCATTATTTCATTAGTAATGAAATGCAAATTTCATTACTAATGAAATTTTTCATTAGTTTTTATACATACAGATTTTTTTTTTCCCTCAACCGTTCAAGAGTAAGTTAGAGACATTAGGATCCTTTATCCTTAAATACTTTCAAGTGATTTCTTAAGGACAAGTAATTCGTTTATATAACTGCAAGGCAATTAACTCATCAAAACCAGAAGGTTTAGCAACAATACAATATTATTACCTAATCTACAGACCTTGTTCAAATTTTACCAATTACTCTAATAATGTCCTTTATAGCAATTTTTTCTTTCTAGTGCAGGATCCAATCCACGCCTATGCATTGTACTTAGCAGTCCTATGTCCTTGACCCCCTCTAATCTGACCTGTAAAATTCCTAAGCCTTTGTCTTTTATATTCTTGGCATTTTTGAGGTGTGCAGGCTAGCTATTTTGTTGGCTTTCCCTAAGTTTGGGTTTGTCTGAGGCTTCCTCATGATTAGATTCAGGTGATGCATTCTGAGTGGGAATACTGCTTAGGTGTTTCACAGAAGTTCTTAAATAAGCATCTCCTGGTAGTCACAGGGAAGTCAGATGACTCAGACACAGGAAGTAGATTGTGATTTAAAAGCTCTTAATAACAGTCGCTAACATTTATTGAGTGCTTGCTGTTTGACACGCCTCTCTGTGTTTGTTGATTTGGGCACTATTCTCTCCTTGTACCGGGTGCTTATGTTGGATCACAATAAAATTATAATAACAGTACAGGTGTTGAGCTTTATTAGGCCCCATATTGTCCATCTTCTTTTCATGTACAAGGTCCATTAAGTCTCACTACCACCCAAGTACTACTATTATCTTCATTTTACACATGAGGAAACTAGCCTCAGAGAGGGTGTCGCTTGCACCAGCTCTCGGAGCTACCAAGCTGGGACTGTTTGACACCAGAGTATGAGCACTTAGTTGGTCCCCTATACCATTTCTTCTCTGGTATGTAGCACTGACAAGGCCCTGCCAGTATTCCAGCTCAGAACACTGAGAACAATCCATGTCCCACCCCCTAGACTCCCAGCAAGCTGGGACGTTTTCTCCCCCATATTCTGAACTCCCCCGCTTACCCCACACATAAGGAGCATGAGAACTTGGGAGATACCCCATGCTGTGAGTAGGGGACCTCAGTAGGGGGTGTGGTGTTCTCCAGGGGCAGATATCCCTCCTGAGTCATCGCCCATTGGACAATTATTTACAAATCCACTGAAAATTACATCAGTCCCAAAGACAGGGCGAGGAGTGCAGCTATGAGCAGGTGTCAATCTTTTAAAAAAGTTTTTTAAATGTTTATTTATTTTTGACAGAGACAGACAGAGTGTGGGCAGGGGAGGGGCAGAGAGAGAGGGAGACACAAAATCCAAAACAGGTTCCAAGCTCTGAGCTGTCAGCACAGAGCCTGATATGGGGCTCGAACTCACAAACCACAAGATCATAAGCTGAGCGCTTAACTGACTGAGCCACCCAGGTGGCGTCAATCTTCAACCAGTGACTCATAAATGATTCTTGATGCAGGAATCCTACTGCAGGATGACATTTCTCCTCTACAGGCAGAGCCTGCTCCGAAGTCAGCCAAGAACCAGATTTACGTGCAGGCCAGTGTCATTCCTAAGACATGACCTTAAGAATTCAGCCCTGGAGATTTGTTGCCACAAGTAAGTCCCAGCCTGGAACCGGGGATCATTTTGCATCATGGGTGTTTTAGGGGATTTGTTATTCACTCATTTAACAGTTAGCCTACTAAATGTGGAGGGAGATACAGAGATGAATAAGGCAGCTCTTGATCTTGGGGACTCAAAATTAGTTAATTGGACTTGCCTTTGGTTTCTGTGCCTCTGAGTCTTCATTGTGTATCCAGTGGCCAAAAAACAATTATGAATATGAATTACCAATGTAAATCTTGGACTCGAACCTCTTTGAGCCCCATTGGCCACCATTTTCTCTGGACCATTATGACCTCTCTGACTGCAGAGTCAGGAAGGGTGACCAACCCTCCCAGTTCGCCCAAAACTGAGGGGGGCTTTTGGTGCAAACACAGAGAAAGTCCTGAGCAAACTGGGATGAATTGGCTACCCTAGTTTAGCTGGGAACAAGGGCAGCAGGAAGAGAATGAGCAAGTGGGAGAGTAATAACAATAGTCAACATTTATTTTGTTTAAGAATTTAGTAACGGTTAGGGTGCCTGGGTGGCTCAGTTGGGTGGCTCAGTCGGTTGAGTGTCCAACTTCGGCTCAGGTCATGATCTTGCAGTCTGTGAGTTCGAGCCCCGCGTCGGGCTCTGTGCTGACAGCTCAGAGCCTGGAGCCTGCTTCGGATTCTGTGTCTCCTTCTCTCTCTCTGCCCCTCCCCTGCTCTCTCTGTCTCTCTCTGTCTCTGTCTCTCTCTCAAAAATAAACATTTAAAAACAATTTTAAAGAAAGAATTTAGTAATGGTTAGAATAAATTTACGAAGTAAGTACTATATTACCCCTATTTTATAGAGGTGTAAACTGGGACCCAAAGAAAGGAAGCAACTTGTCAGAAGTGTATACTTGGTAAATGAAGAGTCAGGCCTGTCAGAGAGCAAATCCTGTGTTCCCGGCCATCACTCTGCACTGCCTCAGTGGTCTCATGTATAAATGTGGTGCAGATGAAGTCTCGAACGATGTTTGAGATGAATTCTCAGAGACTGGAAGGAGACTCCTCTGGCAGCAGTAGTCAGTGGAAGTCATGTTTCCATGGAGACCCAATCAGATCCAGCCAAGCTGCGTTTACATGTAGCCATAGCAGCGGAGAGCTGCCATCACTCAAATGTGGTGGATTTCTTAAGAAAAAGACCCTCAGTAACAATTTCCTGAGCTTCCACCAACGCCCATTCTATCATTCAAGACTTTGGTGGAGTCTCCACGGCAGCCTGCAAAATGTGAGTCATGTGCAAGTGTAGAAGGTGTTCATTGAGTACTGTGGTTAAGAGCACAGATTTGGAGACAGGTCTGTCTCTACTGCATCACTTGCTGGCTACACAAGCTTGGGCAAGTTACCTAACCTTGAGCCCAGTTTCCTTGTCTGTTAAATGGTGGAAGTCATAATATCCACACTGCACACTGTTGTAAAGATGAAAACAAATGGGATAGTGCATGAAAAGCACAATGCCCAGGACAGGGTAGGGAATGAAGAAGTGTTCACTACCTGTTAATTAACATCTGCTCATCCTATGTTTTTAAATGAGAACAATCCACTTGAGAACTGACACAAAGGAGCAGATGACAGTCTATTCCCCACAGCTGTGTTCTCCCCTTTGCTTTGTCTGCCCCACACCTCTCTACTTCCTCCCATTGTCCTTTCCACCTCTGGCTCTTTGGCCTGTTTCCAGCCACTTGTGTGCCACTGGGAAGAGATGACCAAACTTGGTACCTCCTGCTCCAGTCCCATTGGGTACCCAGTACCTCCAGTCCCTACAACCCCAACTGGGGCATCAGGAACCACTGCCTGAAGGGTGACCAAACTATAATCCATCCACATGGATGTGTGATCCAGCTCCCTGCATGACCTCACAGCTCAGAAAGGAGACAAGATAAAAACAAATGAAGAAGCATTATCCTTTTGATAAATTAGATTAGAGGGCATCGTGATTTAGATGGCATAATGTAACATACGTCTTTGAAAGTGTCATTAAGATGTTTATATCTAAGTGGCTACCTGGTGGGATGCTTAAGGGTCCCAGGAGAGACACCAGGGACAGCTAAGAGGGACAGGTCTCAGGACAGTGTCATGAGTGATGTGGATGCTGAAATGAAACCTGTGAGGACCTTAAGAAATATGTGTTTTTTTAGCAAGAAGAACTATGTGCTAAACACACACACACACACACACGTTAGTAGCCTTCAGCCATTGATTCTCGGTTCACGCTGGAGGCTTCATAATCTCTGTTCCCCAACTGATCCTTGACTATTCAAAGATGGTTTCTAAGCCCCTCTCAGAACTGGGCGAGCCCAGTAAATGCTTGGTGTATGAACCACACTGCTGATGGCTGATATTATGCACACGTCCTCTGTGCCAGGTCTGGTGCTAACCTGTAAACACACTATTCAGCTTGATCTTGTCTGCAGCCCTGTGAGGTTGGTACCATCATCAATTGTTCATCATCACCTCCTACATATAGATGGCGAAACTCAGGTTTACACAGACAGATAGCTAGTAAGTGGCAGAGCTGGACCCGGATCCACTGTCTTCACCTGAGAGTTGTTCCAGTGACTCAGACACTTGGAGCTCGTGTTTGCTCATCTGCTACCTGGCTAGCCCAGCCATCAGTCCCAATTTGGTACCTGTATCCCCAGTGTCCTTGGGGTACTGCTATCTCCCCTAACCTCAGTCAGTGTGGTTTAGGTGAGGTAGGAAAGGATTTCTTAAACAGGACATAAAAAGCACTAAACACAAAGGATAGTTTGACAAAATTAATGTTTGTCCAAAAGGACTAAAGAAAGTGAAAAGATAAGCCACAAACTGGGCTTTGCAGCACATATAACTACAAACCATTAAGACACAGACAATTAGAAAGATGGGGAAATGACACAAACAGATATTTCACAGACACGGAAACACAATGGCAAACAAATATATGAGTAATTGCTCAAGCCCATTAATGATACGCGTAAAGATTAAGATCACAATGAGATACCCCTTCAGACCTACTAGATTAGAAGCAGTCAGTCTGATGGTTCCGTGTTGGCAAGACCCTGAAGGTATTCTCCTATGTTGTCCTTCTAAAAGTTTAGTTTTGCTTCTTATATTAAAGTCTTTAATTTATCTTGAATTAATTTGGAGAGGGGTGGGTTGTTAAATTCCATGTTTTTCTATATGAATAATCAATTGTCCTAGCATTTTTACCGAATTGTCCCTCCTTTCGCCAGTGATCTGAAATGTCACCTCCCTCATAAGTCAAGTTTCCTTATGTATGTGGATCTGTTTCTGTGATTTTTTTTTTTTTTTTTTTTTTTTTTTTTTTTGAGTAGGCTTCATGCCCAGCATGGAGTCCAATTCTGGGCTGTGAGATCAAGACCTTAGCTGAGATCAAGAGTCGGATGCTTAACCAACTGAGACACCAAGGTGCTTCTTTTTCTGTGATTTTTATACTGTTTCATTAGTGTTTTTATCTATCCCTACATGAATACACACTGTCCTAATAACTATACTTTTATAACAAGTCTTGATATCTAATTTTTCTTCTTCATTGCAAATATTTTTACTTTTCTTGGACCTTTGCTCTCCCATATGAATCTTAGAATCAGCTCATAATTTTCTTTTTTACCAACTCGTAATTTTTTTTTTACCACCTCGTTCCTAATTAATTATTGAAAAGCCCTGTTGAGATTTTGATTAGAATCATTTCTGATTTTGAAGGAAGCATTTCTAACTTTTCATTATTGAAAATGATAATTGTTGTAGGTTTTTAATTTTGGTGGCCGCCTTTTAACCTGATCAAGGAAGTTCTCTTCCTAGTTTCCTATCAGTTATTACCAAGAAAGACTGTTGAATTTTAAAATTTTGCAAACATTGGGATGATCTTATGGTTCCCTTTTAATATATTGATGTGGTTAACTATAGGAATAGATTTCCTAATGTTAAACTATCCTGACATTCCTAGAATAAACCTGTCTTGGTAATGATACATCATCCTTTTTATGTATTGCTGGACTCAATTTACTAATATTTTATTTAGGATTTTTACTTCTATGTTTTTGAGGGATTTAGGAGTAATATTGGTCTGATCTTGTTTGGTATGGAATTTAGACTGGTATAATAGGGTGAATTGGGATGTGTTCTCTCATTTTCTATTTTCTAGAAGGGCTTATGAGAGAGTAATATGATATATGTCTTGAAAGTTTAGACTCACTTCTAGAATCATCAGGCTTTAGTTTTTCCTTTGACTAAATATTTCATCAATTTCTCTAATAAGATTCATGTTTTCTATAGTTGACAACTGATAGAATTTGCTGGTGAATTGAACTTGTTATCACTATGTAGTGTCTGTCACTTTCCATCCTTAATGATTTTTGTTAGTCAGTCACCATAACACAGTGGTGGTGTTTCTTTTGGATACTGTTTGTGAGGTGTATCATTTTCCACACGTTTACTTTTAACCTTCCCAAATTCCTATATTTTTTGGAGTGCCTCTTGAAACAGCACCTCTTGGATTTTTGTAACATCCAAGTTGACAATTTCTGACTTTTAACTGATGAGTTTAGTTAATTTGCTATGATTATTAGTAAATCTGGACTTTTAAAAAATTATCTTTTTTGGGGGGAGGAATGTTACTTTTTCTACAATTCTTTGGGTTGGTTGGCATTTGTTTATTGGCTTATGTAATCCCCCCCCCCAGTTTGAAAGTTATACATGTTATTTATATTACTTTAGTGAATACCATTGACAATGTACCACACATAATTAATAAAGCCAAAATTACTATCTTAATTCCCTTCCCACACCAATGCAAAAGCACTGGAACACTATTTTTTTTTTTTACCACCTCATTCCTAATTTATTGTTGCCTCTTATTTTAGTTCTGACCTTGTGTAAACATACAGATTATGGGGGCGCCTGGGTGGCTCAGTTGGTTGAGTGTCCGGCTCTTAATTTCTGCCCTGAGTGTTGTGCCTGTTTGGGATTCTCTCTCTTTCCCTCTGCCCCACTCCTCTGCTCTTTCTCTCTCTAAAAAAATAAAAAAATTAATTAAAAATAAACTTATGGATTATGCATTATGTCATCATTATTGTTTTGTACTGACAATTTTGTTTAGATTCACTCTATTTACCAATTTCCTCACTCAGAATGTCTTCTTTCATTTCAGTTCTTAATTGGGTCTTTTTTTTCTTCTTTCTGAGGTATATCTTAGAAGTTCAGTTTGTCAAGTCTTCCAGTTGTAAATTCACTTTATTTGTATTTAACCCTTATTCCTGAAAGGCTAAGGATCCAATTCTTAGGTCTTTGGAGATATTATTCAATGCCTTTGAGTTTCCTATGTTGCCATTCAGTAATCTGCAGGAAATCTAATTCCTTTTCTGGGGAATAATCTGTCTTTTTTATCTCTAGCTGCTTTTAAGTTCTTTGTTTTTATTTTTATTTATTTTTATTTTTTTAAAGATTTTTACTTATTTTAAGAGAGAGAGAGCAGGCAAGTTGGGGAAGGGCAGAGAGAAAGGGAGAGGAGAATCCCAAGCAGGTTCCATGCACAGCATGGAGCCCAACACAGGGCTTGGTCTCATGACCTGACCCAAAATCAAGAGCCTGGATGCTTAACCAACTCTTAATTTTGGCTTAGGTCATGATCTCAGGTTTGTGGGTTTGAGCCTCATGTGGGACTCTGTGCTGACAGTGCAGATTGACAGTGTGGAGCCCGCTTAGGATTCTCTCTCCTCTCTCTCTGCCCTTACTCTGCTCGCATGTACACACATGTGTGCTCTCTCTCTCTCTCTCTCTCTCTCTCTAAAAATGGATGAATAAATTATTTTTAAAAAGATTTTATTTTTAAGTAATCTCTACACCCATCATTGGGCTCGAATTCACAACCCTGAGACCAAGAGTCGCATGTTCCACCCACTGAGACAGCCAGGCACCCCTTCTTTGTTTTTAGTATCCTGCAGTTTCACTACAATGTCTCTTGGTGTGGATTTCCTATTATTTATCTTGCTTAGGATGTGTTATGCTTCCTAAAACTGGGGATTCGTGTCTTTTTTCTGCTCTAGAAATTCTTACCCTTTACCACCTCAAATATGGCCTCTCCTCCTTTTTTGAATTTTTGTAAACGTTTATTTATTTTTGAGACCGAGAGAGACAGAGCATGAATGGGGGAGGGGCAGAGAGAGAGGGAGACACAGAATCTGAAACAGGCTCCAGGCTCTGAGCTGTCAGCACAGAGCCCGACGCGGGGCTCGAACTCACGGACCGCGAGATCGTGACCTGAGCCGAAGTCAGACGCTTAACCGACTGAGCCACCCAGGCGCCCCTGGCCTCTCCTCCTTTGATGCTGCTTAAATGGATTTTAGATCTGCTCAGTCTATTCTGCATATTTTGTAATATCTTGTTTTCATATTTTTCATGTCATATCACTCTGTTGTCTTCTGATTAATTTCTTCAGATAGGTCTCCCAAATCACCATATTTGGTTAATCATGATCCATGAGAATCCTGAGCAACTTACTCTTTGATGAGTACACTATCCCTGAAGCTCTGAGAACAATTCCATGAAGCATGTCGAATGTAACTCTTGAAATCTGAATGATGAGATGGCCAATGTCTTAGAGGAAGATGCTTCAGCCCAAGCCAGGGAGATTGTCCCTAACTCTGGATGGATTCCAGCAGCCCTAACAGAGGCAGATTTTACGAGGTAGTTACCAGTGGCCTCAGAGATGTTCCTTTGCCACATCTCTGAAGCTTTTTGTCCATGACCCATTCTTAAAAACCAGGACCTGCCCAACTCAACCAGGTTCTGCCAGTCTGGAGGGTTTGGCAGGAGGGAGGCTGCCTTTGTGGTGGAGTTAAATACCAAGAGAGTCCTGCTGGGCACTGGTCCCACCTAGGTCTGGAGCAAGAGGCAGACAAGGAAGCCTTCATTCAGGGCAGCAGAAGATACCACTCCTCACCCCCACCCCTCACACACTGCTCAGCACATAGTAAGTGCTCAGTAAGATTTTATTATGTGAATGAATAAACACTCTGATGGAAGAAGTCCCTAGTGCAGTGTGGGCCTGCTGGAGGAAGTGACATCTAAATGGAGGCATAGAAAAAATAAATAAATTGAGGCACAGTCAAGAGGAAGTAGTCAGGCCAAGAAGAAAAAGAAGAGTTCTTGGTGGAGGGAACAGCCCATTCAAAGGCCAAAGTGGTAGAATTCAGCTTGGGCACCCTCAGAATACTAGATGAGGGTGCAGTGGTAAACTGAGGCCAGATGCTCAAAAATCCAGGCTTTGTGGTAGATAAGCTAGTCAAACAACACCATTTGAATTTAATGGGTGATAACTTTTATGCTCCCCTCCTAATTTTTTATTTGCCTAATTAGGTTTAACTGTCCTTAAAAAGAAGAAATGACCATAGTGGGGATTCAACCAGCAGTGGATGAAAGCCTTTCCAAGGTTACTATTTTGTGTCCCACCCTCTCCCCCGCCACCCCCAGCTTTGGAACCAGGTGCAGGGTTTGAATTCCCAATCCTGTCCTTTATAGGCTGAACCCATGGGCAAGCGGCTCACCTTTCTTCTGAGAAAGGAAGCCAATCACAACGCGTACCTTACAGTATTAAATGAGACGACATGTGTAAGGCAGTGTTGCTTGGCTTGCCTGTGAGCCTGTGCCTATCTTTCTGAGCCTTTGGGGGGCAGAGATCCAGCCAGAGTCACTTTGGAGCCACGTGCCCAGTAGCACTAGGCACATAGTAGCTGCTCAGTAAATGAAACAACGCCTCGACGAACTCTGGCGGTGCCTTGTGGAACTGTGGCTCCTTGGGTCCCAGTCCGCAGCCTTTGCCCTAAGTGAGCTGTTTAGGGGCGGGGCGGGGCGGCCGGGTTCTGCCCTCGGCACTTAGCGCTGAGCGCGGAGAGCAATAGCCGCTGGCACTGGGGCCTGGGCTCTTAAGTGCTTGGAGACAGGTTGCCAAGGTCGGGTTGTGGAAGCCACTAACTCGCCCCTTCGGGTTTAACGCTCTGAGCTGGGGCGCAGAGGAGCTTAGAGTAGACCGGACGCTGCGGCCGCGGAGCTGCGCCAGGGGCGACGAAGGCGGAGCCGGCTTTTCCGTCGGCTGACTCAGGCCGGCGCGGCGCGCCTTTAAGGCGTCCGGCTGAGCCGGGCGCGGGGAACCGAGCGACGCGGGCACGAGCGCAGCTGCCGGACGCGAGCGCGGCTGGGGGACGAGGACTGGCCTCTGGATCCCGCGGCACTATCCGTGCGCCTGAGGTCAGGTCAGGTGAGCGCCGGCGGGCCGGGCGGGGGGTGCGCACCTGAAAGCGAGGGTATCCGGGGGCTCCCCCCCCCCCGCCCCGCCCCGGCCCTGTGACCTGCCCTCCACTTTTCGTTGCAAGGCTGCCAGGCCGCCCCGCAAGCGGCGCACGGGGCGAAATGGGTCGGGAACCTGCACCTCTGTTTCTACTCCGTTCCCTCGCTCCGGCATTAGCCCCTGCACGCTCCCCTCCAGTGCCTGGATAGGTTTGACATTCCCCGAATCCCAGATGCCCCCACTTCCCAGGCTGCCTGCTGCCCTAAGCCCAGGGACGAGGTGAGGCTGGGTCGGGGACCTGCACCCTTTTTCTGTTCCGCCTCCCACCGCTGGCTCCGGCACCAGTCCTTCTGCGTCCCTCCGGGTGGCTGGATGGTTTGGAGGCTCCTGCACCCTCGTTCCTCTCACTTCCCGAGGAAAGGCTGCAGCTCGACCTCCCAGCTAATGGCGCCAACCCCCGTCCGGTCCCCAGATATCTGCGCCCCTCAGGACCTCTCTCCCCCAGCCAATACCTACCCCCAGCAGCTTTTCAGCTCACTTTTCCTCAGCCCACCCCAGTTACCCTGGCCTCATGCCCTCTCCTCCCAGCAACCCTTGAGTCAAGATGCTGGTACAACCATCCCAACAGCCCGGTGCCGCCCGGCAACCCCCAGCATCCCCCGCCTACACTTTCACTGGCTTCTTGGCAGCCTTGGAAATTCGGATTGTGTAACGCTGGCTGCAGGGCAGAGCACATGCAGATGAGTGGAGGAGGCCAAGTTGACAAGAGAGATAGGGAGAGAGGAAGAGGGTGCGAGAGGGTCTAGAGGCTGTGCATCCAGGGATATGTACCTTGAGCCCTTTTTGTGCTCCGAGGTTTGGTTGATTAAGAACAGGTTTCAGCTTGGACTGGAGGCCAGCATTTGCCTCACCTCTCACCTGTTCAGAAAACCCTAATGGCTGGCTCTACCTGGCTGGGAGTTAAGTTATTATAAATAATAGCTGACGTGGAATAAGTACTGGCTGCCAGATCATGTGCTAAGCACCTTTAGAGGATTACCTGCCTTACTTCTCCCAACAGCTCCCAGAGGTAGGTACCAATGTTATGCCCATTTCTCAGAGGAAGAATGTGCCCCCTTCCCAGGGCACAGTGGATCTGACCTCAAAGCCCCCATTCTGAACCACTAGACTTATTTTTACCCAACCGTAACTAATAAATTCTTATCAACATTTTTATAACATAGGAAGTCAGAAATAAGAGAAATTAATAATCTATGTTCTTAGCGCCAATTTATTTTTCTAAAAATATTTTCTCAGACCAACGAGGGGTCCTGGGTGTCCTCCTCAAGGAGACTGATGCCCAAAGAGAAGGGACGTGCTGGAGGCCATACAGCTAAGAAGTACCAGGGCTGGGATGCTAAACATGTCCTGGGATGGTCAGTCCTCACTTCCTGGGTTCCCAGTACTGCCCCAGCCCATCAGCCTAGGCCCCTGGAGATTCTGTTCCCTCTTTGTATCCTGATTCCCCCCTCCCCCACCCCCTGCCTCCTGTGCTATAATCCAGGCAGGTGACCTGCTGCCTTTGCTTAGGCTGTTCCCTCCTCTGGGAATGCCCTCCCTGGAATCTCTGAAGTCTAAATCTTACCTTAGCTCCAGCTCACTGGTCCCCTCCAGGAACACACCTCTGATTCCTCCCCTGGCCCCAACTGAAAGTGATTCCTTTCTCCCCTGGGATCTTATAACTGGGATCCTGCTGCCTTCCACCTTCATGATGGCATTTGGAAAGTTCTGTCTGCATGTGTCTGCCTATGCTCTCTGGGGCAGCTATGCTGGCGGGATCAGAAGCGTTCCTCAAGACCCTTTTTCCCATCTGCCTGGTGAAGCCCCAGGACAAAAGGGGAGAGAGAGAGAGAAAGAGAGATCCGGGGGAGGGGGGGGGAGAGTTATGACATGGTTTCCAAAGTAAGGATAGACTCAGAATTTCTGAACCCTGCAACACCAAACTCCCTTCATTGAGCTACAGCCTGATCACAGGGAGAATGGCTCAGCATGGTACCTAACATTATAATTACAGGTTTGTTTTTGTTCATGACCCAGAGGATTCCCCCCAGAGAAACTTGGGTCCAAATCCCACTGCTACCACTGCTACCTGTGTGGCCATGGGCCTATTATCTAACCTCTCTGAATCTTAGCTTCTGGTAATGGCACCTGTTTCAGAAGGCAATGGTAAGATTTAGATAAAGCACAAGGTCCAGCATGTGGTAAGCACTCAGTAAGCACCAGCTATTATGGAGAGTGAGACAGTGTTGGCTACCACTTTGAATTACTGGAAATGTATTCAATCGTTACTGACTGGCTCATATTGACTCTGCTTAGAGGTGGGCCAGAGGAGTCCCAGCCAAGAAGAGGTAAGCATTTTTTTTTTTAAGATTTTAATTTTTAAATCATCTCTACACCCAAAGGGGGCTTGAACCCACAACCCCAGGATCAAGAGTCACATGCCCCACCGACTGAGCCAGCCAGGCACCCTGAGATAAGCATCTTGTGTGTGTGGTCAGAAAGGCCTCTGAAGCTTTCTTCGACACTACACCGTCCATTGCTTTGGTAAAAAGAATGGCCTTTTCTGTTTTTTAGCTTTAAAAATCTGAGCTTTGAGTTCTGTGAGCCTGCACATATCTAGAGTAAACGTGTGAATACAGTTCATGCAATTGTAAGTAATTGTGAAACTACTGATAGGAAGATAAAACACTCGTTCTTAGAGGTTACATGGGTTTGCACTATGTGTTGGTTCAGACTTATCTTTGGGGCAAAAGGTTTGAATCAAAGATTTGCTTTGGATTAGGGAGAGAAGGAAAATAACAGTGAGTGTTTTTTCCTAGTAAGCAGCTCAGAGTAGAAATCCGCTTCCCTACCAGTCATATTCTTTACCAATGCCTGATTGTTTTGGTGACTAGGTCAATTTTTACAGTGATGAGTGTTCAAAAGAAAAGGACCAGGAATGTCTCCCTCAAAGCTAAGTGTTTGGAATATGCTGGAAAACCGGCTCAGCGGGTTGAAAAAAAAATCGTTAAAATTTCTCCTAATTTGATTATTGGCATAAGTTAGGATTGCCTTTGATAATTTCAAGACTGTTGCACTTAGATATTTTAAGGCATACATTTTCGTAAGTTTTCATGGTTCTGTGGCATTTAGCGGGCTATAGGACTTTATCTCTGTGACCCTGTAGGGACATAAATACTTTTCATACTGTCAACATGGTGGCTATCAACTTCAAATTAAATAAATTTAAAAATTCTCTTAAGTCACACTAGCCATATTTCAAGTGCTCAATAGTGACTGTATTAGGTAGAGCAGATGGAGAACATTTCCATCTTTCCAGAAAGTTTTGCAGGATGGCGCTGTTTATATCAAAAAGGCCATGGGCGAACAGGGTTAAGTTCCATTCTTTCTGGCAAGTCACTTGGGGACCAAGAAATGGAATGTGCCGAGGATATTTCATTGTCAAGAATTAGGATGATACTTGGGGCGCCTGGGTGGCTCAGTCGGTTAAGCGTCCAACTTCAGCTCAGGTCACGATCTCGCGGTCCGTGAGTTCGAGCCCCATGTCGGGCTCTGGGCTGATGGCTCAGAGCCTGGAGCCTGTTTCCGATTCTGTGTCTCCCTCTCTTTCTGCCCCTCCCCCGTTCATGCTCTGTCTCTCTCTGTCCCAAAAATAAATAAACGTTAAAAAAAAAAAAATTTATTAAAAAAAAAAAAAAAAAGAATTAGGATGATACTTAAATCCCCTTAGCCTCATTTTCACTTTCTGGTTCACTGTCGTTTAACCCTGCCAGATTCAAAGGATTAGGGAGAAGACGGAATCAAATGAAATGTCTTCTAGCAGTGTTTCTCCATCCTGGCTGCATGTTAGAATGGCCTAGGGAATTTTAAATTATTTTATTTTATTTTGAGAGTGAGAGAGAGCACATGCAACTCACATGCACAGGAGCAAGGGAGGGGCAGAGAGAGAGAGAGAGAGGGAGAGAGAGAATCCCGGTCAGCCTGAAGCAGGACTCGATCTCACACCCGTGAGATCATGACCTGAGCCAAAATCAAGAGTGGGAGACTTAGCCAACCTAACCATCCAGGCGCCCCCACCTAGGGAATTTTTTAAAAATACCCATGTCCAGCCTCTGCCCCAGGCCAAATGAATCTGAATCTCTGGGGATGGTTTCCCAGAATCTATATTTTTAAAATGCTACCTGGGGGAGTCTGTGCAGCCAGGCCTTCAAGACTGTGAACTTAAAAGAAAAAAAATCCCTGAGGACTGGAAGACAGTGTTTCAAGGTAGATATAGTAAGTGGCTAAGAATGCTCCTTATTGATTTACTTTAGCAATAAATCCAGGGTTGGAGGTCAGTGGGTTCACTTCCTCCAAAAGGGCTCTCGGTTGAGGACAGCTTTGTCCCCAAGGGTGCATTTGGCAGTGTCTGGAGACATTTTTTCTTGTCACGACTTAGGGGTGGCTTCGAGTGGGTAGAGGTCCCAGATTCTGCTAAATATCCTACAATACATAGGACAGCCTCCCACAACAAAGACCTGGCTGGCCCAAAATGTCAGTTGTGCCACAGCTGAGAAACCCTGATCTAGACACAATTTTTGCAAACCAAAGTCCTATCTGACCTTGGATGTAGTTGTCTCTTGAAAGAAGGTCAAGATATGCTCCTAAACTGGGCCCTCAGAAACCCTCTGGATCGTATTCCAGGCTTTCCGATCCCAGAAGCCACGTAGGGTGTCACTGCCTGTCGTTGGATGCGTTTGGGGCTGCACCAAGGAAACTGCTGATTCAGGGGCACAGGGCAGTCTGCGGATGACGTGGGGAGAGGTTCTTACACTGCTGCAGGTTGGGATCCTCTTCTTTTTGTGAAGCAATTATATAAAGTAATAGCAGCCTTTGCCTTGGGCTATTTTCCAGAAGCTGTGGCTCTGTGGCTGTTGGCGTTGGATGTTTACTTTGTGATATACCCCAAACAAGATTCGAGCCTTGTGTGTGATGAATTTTGGGAATGGAGCAATGGGCTAGACTCTGGGAGTATCAATATCAAGACAGCAGCACAGACACGCCCACTGACTCCCGCATCTGAGTGGCACTGGAGGGGATGGAGGGGTGTCAGGGCTGCCTCCCCAGGCCTGGGAGGGCAGGCAGGGTCTTCCCGGCTGTACAGAGTGAGCACTTGGTATCTGCCCGTCACTGCTTGGGGCAGTCTCCACGCATCCTCTCATTTTGTCCTTTCACAGGGGCTGTAGGAGGTCAGCTGATTCGCCAAGGTCACACAGCTGGTGGGTAGCGGAGCAGAGATTTGAACCCAGGCTGTAGAACTGCAGAACTGAATCCCCCGAGGAGCATTTACAGACTGGGGCTGTGCTTCCCAGCCAAGACTTGTAGGACAAGCTGGAGCTCACCAGGCAGGGGGGAGAAAAGGCACATGGGGGAGAGGGTGTCATGCGTGCCAGAGCCGTGGAGGTATGAAAGCATGGCATGTCAGGGATTATAGCTCACTCAGAGACAGGGGGGGTGTGTGACAGGAGAGGATGATGCTTGAGAGACGGGGAGGTATGAAATCCTATGTAGCCGTGTGAATCGTGCTGAGGACCACTGGGAGCCACTGGTGGAATGGGATGGAGGCAGAGAAAGAGCTGTGTGACATTGGGCAGCTTGCTTAACCTCTCTGAGCCCCAGCCTCCCATCTGGGAAAGGCCTCTAAAACTCAGCACTGCGAAGATTGTTCATTTTGTTGGTGACCATGAGGAACAGAGTGAAAGAGTGGCCTGCAGTGGCACTGGTGGACAGCCCTGTTGATTTGTGACCTCCTGGCTTATCCTTATTTACGAAGTGCCTGCCACAGGCAAGGCAGTGTGTCCTCAAGTGCTGTGGCAAGGTGCAGAGATGTAGTAAGACTCGTGTTGAAGACTTGCAGCCTCGTGGAGGGCACAGTGAGTGTTCTCACGGGTACTGTGATAAAAGGCACACATCCCCAGGGCCACAAGAGATGAGTATTCCGACAAAATGTCTGAGGCATGGAGGTTCCTAATGACTGGGGGACCAAGGGCAGGTACACTGAAGGAGATAACTCCTAGCTCTGCCAGAAAGATTCGTGAAGGAAAAGATCGGGGTAAGTCATGGGCATCCTCCAGGTGGAGAGATTGGGGGAAATAGAGAAAAATAAAAAACCGGTTCAGGTGCGGTCATCCAGAGGGTCAGAGTATCAGCATTTCTGGTATCTGATTCCCTGTGGTTTCCAGATTATAGAGGAGAAGCGGAAGTCATCATAGTAGGAAAATATTCAGTAATGAACTTGCGACGTTCAGACTGAGCCTCCACTCTATCACCCCTGCCTCTGTATTCAAGCCAGGCTCCGGGACCATCTACATCTTGGTCATCTCTCCCAGCTCGTAGGATGTTTTGCAAATACATACAGGACAAACACTGAAATTGTAACTCTTGTGAGAGAGGCAAGACTTCATGAAATGAAAGCAAGCAATGTAGGAGAACTGCTGGAATGACATGTCAAGGCAGTAATAGATGAGGATCTGGCAGTGTGACACCTGATGAAGAAAAGGGGAAAGAGCCTTGAAAATCAAACAAGTAAGCCCTTGAGAGATCAATTGGGTATGTTTGCAAAAATGTCCTTTTTGCAATAGCCCTGGTCACCAAATGTTAACTGGAAGGATTTATCAGGCTTTAAAATGATCCACATGAGATTTATTCTTTGTTCTAAGAATTAGCACAGGATTGCAGTTATGACCTAATTTTGTTTAATGTTTACTATTGCTTTTAAAATACATTTGATTTGGGTTTTTTTTTTTAATGTGGATTAAGTTCTAAACAGAACTGTTTTCCTCTTAACTGTGAACTCTCCCACGTGGTTTCACCACGTCCCTTTTTCTGATGCTGATTCTCCTGGGTTACAGAGATGTCCTTCGGAAGGAGATTCTGGCTAGAAAGAAGGTGGGGACCAGCTCACAAAGGGCCCTGAATGCTGGGCCTCTGCTGGGAGCCAGAAGTCTTGTCCTGATTAAAAAAAAAAACAAAACAAAAAACCTCCTGGCTGTTGATAACAGGGCTCCTTTTTGTGGAACTCCGACTTTGTTCCTGCAGTTAGAAAATGCTGTTGACCAACTTCACCTCCTTTAGAAGTGACAAAACCCTCTTTAATCTCCTTGCTTTTCCTTTTATTTCCAATCACAGATTCCACAATGGGAGAATGTTTTTCTTTGGGGTGCTGAGGTTCTATTTTAGGCCCTCTGCTATTGCATACCCATATAGAAGGCTATTTTAATTCTTTTCGGTCATGTGGAAGATAGTCACTTAAGCGGTGCTCTTTCTAGCACTTTACCTTTGAGAGGTGACCTCAGCTGATGACAGTGCATGCATTTGCACTAATCTGTAAGAGAAGTGCTGGAATAAAAATTTCTTCTGGACTCCCTGAGAGCCTGAAGTCTTTGGGATCTTTGGAGATCAAAGGTCAAGTAACTTTGGCTCTTCTTTTATCCAGCAGGAGACTGTCTTGTATTTCTGTAGGGTTTCTTGTTTAAAACAAAAGTTTTGGGGGCGCCTGGGTGGCTCAGTCCGTTAAGCGTCCAACTTCGGCTCAGGTCATGATCTCACAGTTTGTGAGTTCGAGCCCCATGTTGGGCTCTGTGCTCATAGCTCAGAGCCTGGATCCTGCTTCAGATTCTGTGGCTCCTTCTCTCTCTGCCTCTCCCCTGCTCATGCTTTCTGTCTCTCTCAAAAATAAGTAAACATTAAAAAAAAAAAAATTTTTTTTTAATGTTTATTCATTTTTAAGAGACAGAGACAGAATGCAAGTGGGGGAGGGGCAGAGAGAGAGGGAGACACGAAACCTGAAGCAGGCTCCAGGCTGTCAGCACAGAGCCTGACGCAGGGCTCAAACCTGCAACCATGAGATCATGACCTGAACCCAAGTTGGATGCTTAACCGACTGAACCACCCAGGCGCCCCTGGGCTTTCTTGGCAGGCAGTTATTTCAAACGATCACCATAGTCTACATCTTAACCCGAGCAGTGGTGTTTTGAAGATGCTAGGCTAGGTCAGGGCATACGTTGCATATTTTATTGCTTGTTTCTTGACTGATACGATTTTTTAGAAGACAGCTGCAAGACACATGAGCTACTTCCCTTCCAGCAGAAGTCCTGATTGAACTGCATAACTTTTTCCCCACTGACTGTGTCCCCTTCTCCAGGCAATCGGGGTAACAGGATTATCTGGTTCTCTGATTCCCTGCCCACAGGACCAGCCAGGCTAGGCTGAATTTCCTTGCCTGACAAGCTGCCTTAGCTGGTAGAAGCAGGGGAGGGAGTTGTGGGCTTGGCTGGTTCTTGAGCCAGAACACCCAGGGGGAACCAGTTGCTAGCACTTTGGAACCTAGAGAGACAGAGTTCTCCTCTTATCAGTACCTCTCTCAGAGCCACAAAGGAGATATGCATTTCCAGTTTATGCACATGTATGGTTCCAGAATGGAAATCCTTATCTTTTGTCTTAGAATGCTGGACTTGATCAAGGAGGACTGAAGTTCCTGTCAAACTGACTTAACCTTTGGATAGTCACACAAGGCAGCAGCTCTCCCAGTCTTTGTTATCTTAGTAGGAGCCTGTGTAGCTTGTGGAGAGAGAGAGAGAGGGAGGCAGGCTACCGGCCTTCATATTTGTATTTGTTTCTTCCCTTATCATGTGAAACAATTAAGGTTTGGTCGTTCTCTCTCTCATGGGCCTTTTTTTTTTTTTTAAATAAATTGAACTCCTGTATCTTACTTACTTATTTATTTATTTTTGAGAGAGATAGAGAGTGGGAGTGAGTGAGGAGCAGAGAGAGAGAGAGAATCCCACAAGGTGTAGAGAGAGAGGAGAGAGAGTGTGGAGCCCGGAATGGTTCTCAAGTTCACCTGACACAGGCCTTGAGCTTATGAACCGTGAGCTCATGACCTGAGCCAAAGTCGGATACTTAACCAACTGAGCCACCCAGGTGCCCCTGCCTGTGGGCCTTTTAATTAGCTTAGAGTCCAGAACTGGCCAGAAGAAGTTTTTGTGCTAATGAAAGTGCTCTCTATGCTTCCTGCCCAGGGTGGTGGCCATTAGCTACATGTAGCTCTTGAGCAGGTGAAATGTGACTAGTGCACCTGAGGAACTGAATTCTACATTGTATTTAATTTTGATCAATTTAAACAGCCACATGTGGCTAGTGGCAACGGTATTGGACAATGCAGGATAGACCATTCTATTTTAGGACTTTATATTATATTTTGTAATTAAATAGAGAAAGCCTTACACATGCACATGATAGTAATTCAAAAGATATAACAGGGGGCCACCTGGGTGGCTCAGTCGGTCCAGCGTTCAACTCTGGATTTCCGCTCAGGTTGTGATCCTGGGCCATGGGATCATGCCCGTGTTGAGCTCCTTGGTGAGCATGGAGCCTGCTTGAGACTCTCTCTCTCTCTCTCTCTCTCTCTCTCTCTCTCTCTCTCTCTCCCCCCCTCTCCCTCCCCCCCTCTCCCTCCCTCCCTCTCCCTCCCTCCCTCCCTCCCTCTCCCTCTCCCTCCCCCTCCCTCCCTCCCTCTCCCTCTCTTCCTCTGCTCCTTCTCTGTCTCTAAAAAAAGGTCAAAAGATACAAGATGCAGCCATGATAACCAGTTTCCTGTGTATCCTTCTCCCTCCCTCTCCTCTCTTTCTTTCTGTCTCCTTTAATGCAAAAGGTATTATTCTATCCATTCTCTGCTGTTTCTTGTTTTTTGGTGTTGCTTTTTTTTTTTTTTTTTTTTGAGTTAACAGTGAATCTTGGGGGACACCTGGGTGACTCAGTGGATTAAGTGTCTGACTCTTGGTTTCAGCTCAGGTCACAGTTCGTGAGATCAAGCCCTGCATCGGGCTCTTTGCTGACTGTGGAGCCTGCTTGGGATTCTCTCACTCCCTCCCTCTCTGCCCTTCCCCTGCTCATGCTCTCCCTCCCTTTCTCTTTCTCAAAATAAATACATAAATTTTTTAAAATCTTAAAAAAGAATGAACCTTGGAGGTCATTACTCATAAAGACAAATAGAACTGCCTCATTATTTTAATGGCTTATGTTTAATTTTGTTTGTATTTAATGGCTATACATAATACTTCCTTATAAAGCTATACCATTGTTTACTTAACAGATGCCCTATAAGTGGGCATGAGTTAATTTCACTCCTTTGCCATGATAGATTCTGCCGTGACATGTAACCTTCCACAAACATGATTTCATACACTAGGTACAAACATAAACTCTTAGAAGAGATTCTTAGGTTGAAGGTATGTGCGTTTTACAATGTCACAGATTTTAACAAATTGCCATGCATAGAGTTTGTTCATGGGAATATAAATTGGTACATTGTATAGAGCATCTATTTGCCCACAGTCTCTGCAACATAGACTGTTAACTAAACTTTTTGTTTTTTGCTGGTACGGTAAATAAAGATTGCCATTGTTGCCTGGGTGGCTCAGTTGGTTAAGTGGCTGACTTTAGCTTGGGTCATGATCTCACAGTTTGTGAGTTTGAGCCCAGCATCGGGCTCTGTGCTGACAGTGTGGAACCTGCTTGGGATTCTCTCTCCCTCTCTCTCTGCCCTCCCTTGTGTGCTCTCTCTCAAAATCAATAAGTAAACTTAAAAAAAAAAAAAAAAGATACCACTTTAAAAAATTAAGACTGCCATTAGCTTGTCAATTTAATCTGCATTTCTCTTATTATAAATGAGCTTGAGGGTCTTTTTATATGTTCGAAAGTCATTTGTGTTTACTTTCTGATAAATTATCTACTCAGATCATTTGCCCATTTTCCTATTGGATTTTGTTGTTGTTTTGATTTTTAGGAACCTTTTGTACATTCAGGAAATTAGTCTGTTGTGTCTGAGTATGTATTGACAAATCTTGATCTTGGTCATGGTGTATCTTTCCATGTGGACATTGAAAACATGTTTATGCAGTGAACATGTTAATCTTTTCGTTATGGCCTCTGGACCTTCTATCTTACTTAGACTTTCCCTGCTGAGATATTTTCAAACAGAGTTCTTATGTTGTCTTACAGAACTTCCATGGTTTTATTTTACTTTTTTAGGTTTAACTCTTTGACTCCTCTGAAATAATTCAGGGGTTTTGTGGATTTACCTTCCCTTGCTGGGCTCCTCATTCTTCTGCCATGGTGCCTTGGCACTGTGTCTCCCTATCCAGCCCTGGTTTTGAGCTGTGGGGTCCCTCTAGCAGCCACTCTGGTAGAAACATTATCCTCATTTGTTCCCTGGCTTCCACCTTCTCATTCCTTTCTTTATTCTGTGTTATGTTGTTATGTTGTGTTATGTTATTTTTTAAGTAAGCTCTATGCCCAACTTGGGGCTTGAACTCAGAACCCTGAGATTAAGAGTTGCATGCTCTACCAACTGAGCCAGTCAGACACCCCTCTTTTTTTTTAATTAAAAAATGTTTAAATAAATTCTACACCCAGTGTGGGGCTCGAGCTTAGAACCCTGAGATCAAGAGTCACATGTTCTACCGACTGAGCCAACCAGGCACCCCTCTTTTTTTAAAATTAAAAAATGTTTAAATAAATTCTGTACCCAGTGTGGGGCTCGAACTTTGAACCCCGAGATCAAGAGTTACATGCTCTACCAATGGAGCCAGCCGGGCACCCCTTCTCATTCCTTCCTAAGTACAACTTTTAGGTAAACCCTAATGACGAATGGAGAAGGCAAGTTTCAGTCTTTGTTTGGGGGTCTTAGTTACGTTTGTAGGTCTCAGAGCCCCCTTTCACCTGAGTGTGCCTGTCCCCCCCCACCCCCACCCCCACCCACACATACCCGGCTTCTTGCCTTTCTCCCCACTGCAGTCCAGGAGTCACCAGCTCACTCCCAGCTCTGTCCTGTCACTGCACATTTCTTCTTTGACCTCCTTCATGCCTTCCTAGGCCTGGCCCATTATCTGCTGTGCCCTGCCCTTTGTGCTGGTTTCTTAATTGGGGTAGGTGAGCCAAACACAAGGTGGGCTATGAAGCCACACCTGTGCCCGTGCCCAGGAGGAGAGAAGGCCATGCGAGCCATCGCACCACCCCCACCTCAGTCTCTGGTGAAGCCAGCAATTTTGTGGCTGTTAGCAATTCATTCACCTTCTCATTACGATTTAATGCTTTGTCATTTTCTTTCTTGTGATTCCAGAATCTCATTTTCAGCTTCTGCCAGAGCCAGGAGCAGTTGGGAAAGAAGGCTGTGTTCTTTGAAGAGTGAGTATGGCTTTTTAACACTGTTGCTTTAAAAAAAAAAAAAAAGAAAGAAAGAAAGAAAGAAAGAAAGAAAGAAAGAAAAAGAAAGGCAGCTCTTAAAGAGCCTGAGGCTCCTCTATAAGCCCCCAAAAAACCCGTCTCCAGGCCAACCAGCAGTGGTGATTTCTCTGGTTCAGTGGTCTGGGGGGAGGAGATTGGGCACCTGCAGGCTAGATACATACCCAGAAGCCCCCTATGGACAGTTCTCAGAGTGTGCCAGGAGCAGGGTGCGAAGCTTGGAGGTCTAGAAGAACTCAGCCTTTGGGAACCAAGATGCACACCTGGGGAGTGTGATACTCGAATCAGCCCCAAAGGCAGAGAGGCAGAGAGGTTCATCTGGCAGCCAGGACATGGGAGTGTTCTACATGAAGGGGGCAGCCTGGGGAAAGACAAAGCATGAGGCTGTGCGGGGCTGGCATGGGGACAGGAGTTGGTTATTTGGGGCACAGGCAGAGATGTGGGAGTTGGCCCAGGAAGTTGGGTTGGGATCATATCAAGTAGTCTGAGTTCACATCAGACCTGGGCAGCCTAATGCATGATGTGAGTTGTGAAGATTCCCCTGGCAACTAGTGTTAGGGATGTGACAGAATGGGAGCAAGAAGAAAGGATGACCCGGACCCTGTGTGGTGGCTGAGGGAGCTGTGATCTGTCTCACACCTGGTATCTCACACCCAGTGGGAATTTTTCTTCCCACCCAACATTCCTAGTAAATGTGGAACCAGATTGGCCTAAGGAATTGGTTGCAAGAGGCTTTCAGGGGTATTGACCCTCTAAAGCTGTGGTGTCCAATATGGACAGCTCCTTTTCCTGTGTGGCTACCGTGCACTTAAAATGTGATAGGTGTGAGTGTAGAACTGAACTCTGGATTTTATTTAATTAATTTAAATTTAAATAGTCATGTATTGAATGGCATAGTTTGTCTAGACTCACAAGTTGGCTTCAGTGCTGGCACCTCTCCACCTGTGCATTAACAGGAGTGGAGGGGGACATGTCACAGTCTGGGAAGCTAGATGGATGGGCACAAATGAATGAATCAGGAGAAGGGGGAGAGATGCGGGACTTCTGGGTCATGTGGTAGTCAAAAGGCTTTTGGAAAAGTCTGGAAGGGGGTACTGGCCAGGCATGTTGAGTTTGGAATTCCCTGAAGAAGGGAATGGTGGAGGAGGATGTAGGGATGGAGAGCTGTCCGAGGAAGACAGTGAGGAGAGCATTATGGGACTATCAGGAGACAGAGTGAGGAGAGCATCATGGGAATATCCAGTGGAGAGAGTAAGGAGAGCACCATGGGAATATCTAGGGGGAGAGAGAGGAGAACATCTCAGAATCCAGGCCCCGCATGCTGGTTTCAACAGCAGGGCTGTGAGAGCTGCAAAGCCAGACTGAGGGGGGCAGAGTTGGGCACCTCACAGCAGTGTTCCTGGGGGTCATGCCACACTTTCAGTGATGCCTCAGCAAGCTTAACTGCTTGTTGGGAAATTTCAGTGTGATTTTCTTCCAGGATGAAGATGATATGTATGACAAGAGTTAGAACTGGCTGTTTCTTGAATTATTGTGTCCTCAGTCCTGGGGCTTCCACATAAGAGGATCTTAATTAACATCTTTGTATTTTTTCTAACTGTTGATCATTAGTGATAGTTTTGAGGGATTGGTTTATCTTGACAAGAGCCTAGTTTCAGAAAGCAGCATTGGGTAGATGCAACAATCTTTAAGAGCTTGGATAGTATATTCAGATTTTAGGAGCTTAGTGTTTCCCTAATGGAAAACATTGGAGAAAACATTTTCATATTGCTGAATTAAGGGAAAAAATTGTAAGCGGCACTGGGAAGTTTTTTAAAAGATACCAGCAGGAAAAGGGTAATAAATTAACGGGTAACTTATAAAGTTAGCATGTTACTTGCTCTTAAAACAGTTCTAGAGAAGTGCAAAGAGCGCCAATGGGGACACTGGACCCCCTGCCTTGTGCATAGTGGATGCACAGTGAATCCTGCAGCCAGAAAACCCTGAGAGAAAACCAACAGAGCATGAACCAGGGACATCTGTAGGATTGGTTTGAAATAAAGACCATTCTCTTCGCCAGCCAGGTGACCTGTGGGGCACTTTAAAATTCTTTAAGCCTTAGTTTCTCCATCTTTAAAGTGGGAGAGGGGCTCCTGGGTGGCTCAGTCGGTTTGGCTCAGGTCATGATCCCAGGACTGTGGGATCAAGTCCTGTGTCGGGCTCCATGCTGAGTGTGGAGCCTGCTTCAAATTCTCTCTCTCCCTCTGCCCTCCCACACTCACTCTCATAAATAAATAAATAAATAGATAGATAGATAGATAAATAAATAAATAAACAAATAAGAAAATATTTATTAAAAAATAAAGTGGGAGAAATGCTTTCTACCTCATAATGTTGTGAGGGATGAGATGAGAGGATGTATATGAACTGCCTGTGTGGGGCGTGGTTTACAGTAGGTATTTAATAGGTGGAGGTTGTCAGTCTTGTATCTTTGGCTGTGATGGTCCTGATTATTATTGTTGCTATAGTGGTTACAATAATCATTATTTTGAAGAGACCAGAACTTTAGTCTGTCAGACTTGATGGTGTATGAGTAAAATATCTAGGGAAAGACAAGATTCTTTGAAAGTGTCTCACATTCTGTTTTCTCTTGGGATTCTGCTTTGTACCCTGAGATTAAGGTGTTAGAACTCAGGATTCCCAGTTTTCCAAATCAGTGAGAACGTGAAAAGACAGTCGTGACACATTATGCCTTACTCCTAGCCCCCAGACGAGGGACTTTGAGGTGCAACGTTTGTTTATGTGGATCCACTGGTGTCTCCTCTATCCAATCAGTCTTCATCCCTGTGTTCAGAGATACAGGCCCTACATGCACAGCTTGGATGCTAACAGGAGGAGGCCGGATGGCAGGCTCAGTCTGGGATGTGAGCCTGTGTGACTCTCCCTGGTGTCAGAACGGACAGCTCTCTTCCTAACGTAGCTTCTCTTCGCCCTGTACCACAAGGCCACGGAGGTCATTGTCCTTAACACTGGGGTGCCTTGCTTTCACACAGCAGATACATAAAATGAGTGCAATTTTTTTTTCTCTTTTTCAATCTTTTTCAAGAATTTGGGCAATAAGCATTGTCAAGCCACAGATATTTGCCTGGTACTGTTTTAGGTTCTGGGAACATGTAACAAGGAGTAAGATTCTTGAGGGGGCAAGCCAGATCCTACTCTTTAATTGCCTGGCATAATTTGAGAAATGTTTTAAGTCTGAGTAGGAGAAGACAGAAGAGGTGATTTGGATGAGTGTTCTTATTTAATAGTTGAGGAAACCAAGCTCTCTTCCTGGTAGAGAGGCAGTGGGAATGTGCCCCCCCTCAGCCTGGTTGGCGCCCGAGCCATTCATGTGTCACCATTATGATTTTCACCAGACCTATATATCGCCTACTTTGCATTTTTCTTTAAATTGACTCCTTTTAACTTAATTTTAAAAATTAATTTTCATAAATTGAAAGCATCCCTGTACTTGCTAGATGGGATGCTGGCCCATTCACGAAGGGCTTAATATTAGATCTTAAAAAAAAATAAGGAAGGCAGGAAGGAAGGAAGAGGAAGGAGGGAAAAAAATCAACACAAAGAAACCATGTTATTAAGTAGCTAGTTACTGTTGCTTGCAGGAGGGGAAGGCTTAGAGAGGTGTTTAATAACACCATACTGAGAATTTCTCTTTGACCTAGACAGAACTGAATAAGAACTGAAAGCTGTTTTCTCTGTATGCATGTCAGTGTTATGTTACCCAGTTAATGCTGTGTAGCCCTGAGCATTATTCAGTATTCTCCTGCTCCCTAACGTCATCTTGCAAGCAAACATCAATTGTATGGGCCCCATCCTTTGGGAAATTCCACTCTCCACCCCTTAGTTGATTTTCAGTCATTGGTGGTTCCAGGTTCACAAGGTTTCAGTTTTCCTGTCTCCAGACTCTCCTTTGGGTACAATAGAGTATCCTATACACAAACCTCAGCAGGGTAGGAGAGCTTCCTTTTTAAAGAAAGGCTGGGGCAAGTCCTCTTTAAAATGAAGGATGATGCAGAGGTAGGGATCATCACTTCCTCCTTATGTATACTATGTGTATAGAAGAGTCAGAAAGCATTAGTTTCGGGGCACCTGGGTGGCTCAGTCAGTTAAGCGTCCGACTCTTGATTTCGGCTTAGGTCATGATCTCACGATTTATTTTGCTTTAACAAAACAGACTGCTTGGGATTCTCTCTCTCCCTCTCTTTCTGCCCATCCCCCCTTATGCATGCTCTCTCTCTCAAAAATAAATACGTTTTTAAAAAAGGAAGGAAGGAAGCAAGCAAGCATTAGTTTCTTCACCCGGGGCCTGTCCATATTTGACCTGTTCAGGGAAAGTGTACAACAGGCTTCTCTGTAAGTCCATGCCTTACTAAATTCATCAGGCTAGGGGTGCCTGGGTGCTAAGTGGGTTAAGCATTTGACTTCTGCTCTGGTCATGATCTCACGGTCCGTGGGTTCAAGCCCCGTCCGTGTCAGGCTCTGTGCTGATCCTGGAGCCTGTTTCAGATTCCATGTCTCCTTCTCTCTCTGCCCCTTCCCTTCTCAGGCTTTGTCTCTCTCTGTCTTGCAAAAATAAATAAAATGTTAAAATTTTTTTTCTTTAATTGATCAGGCTCTACACAAACTCCTAATTGAAGTTCATTCTGCAGTTAAATGGGAGGTGGAGCCAGATAAAACTTTCCCCCCAAGTGATGGAGAGGTCCATAGCAGGCATTGGCAAAGCCGTGGTGCCTCTTTTTGATGATTAGACCTTGGGGCTACCATCCACAGTGTCAGGGTCAGTGAAATAATGGCTTTGGGCATAGAATGTTCTAGTTCCTAGTCAAAAGGAACATCACGAATTAACCTCCTGCAGCTCAGGAATCAGAATTCATAGTAACCCTCAGCAGTTTTTAGGGACTTTGCGTGATTTGGAAAAGTCCTCTTGAAGGTGACAGTTCCTCTTGTCATTGACTCTTTTGTGACCAGTGTTCAAACAGATTTCTAAAATTCTCTTCAGTCTGAAAGTAATTTGCTTCCCCCTTGACAGTGAGGCCTTTTTAGCATGGTAAATTGTACCCTGCGTTAAATAGGTGACTCCTCCAGGGAGTTTTGTAATTACTGAAAGAAAAAAGTCAGCTCTCTTACAGCATCATTGGGAATGGTTGATTGTCCCCAAGACAAACAGGACTGAGCCCATTTTGTAATTTAGCTTTTCATTCATTCGTTTGCACTGTATTTGTGTCCTGTACTATTCTTGGGGCGCTGAGAAAGAACATACGGATTGGCCTGACCCTCAAGGAGCTCTAGTTCTAGGAGAAAGCAGGCCAGTGACTTAAGTGTGCTGAAAAGTGTTTATAGTGATTGAGAAGCTGAGAGGCCAGTTGAATCAGAAACACAGACAGTGCTTCTGCCCCTGAGAGGGCTTTCATTCCTGCGGGTTCAGCATGGTACCCACAAAGAGCCTGTGCGTGTGACTAAGAACCATCTAACCCACCTATATATTCGTCTGTCTCCTCCACTTCCCCCTAGACTGTGAGGGGCTTGTTTCACCAACCCCTTGTAGAGGACAGAACATAAATGGAGATGCCATAGCTTCATGGAGAAATTAGGAGTGATGACAAGTGTAGGTATTTAACAGCAGAGAGCTTATGAAGATTGAAAAAAAGGCCATTTAAAAAAAAAATTAGACGACGTATAGCATGGTGCAGAGGGGGTGGGTCCAAGGAGAAACCTGTTTGTTTTGTAATCTTGATTCAACCGGCTGAGTGACTTTGGGCAAGTTACTTAGCCTCTCTGTGCCTTACTTTTCCCAGCCTATAAAATGAAATAAAAGTCCTGCCTGTTTGACAGGACTGGTGTGCTATACCAAGGGTTGATCACTTTCTGCCAGCAGGCCAAAGAGCCTGCAGCCTCTTTCTAACAAAGTCTTGTTGGAATAGTCACTCCCATTTATTGCGTGCTGTGTCAGACCTGCTCTCGGTGCTGGGGACACACGATAGTCCCTGCCCTCCTGGTGCTCCCATTCTAGCCTTCAGATGTGTTCATCTAGTCTTCAAGAAGACCTCAGAAAGTACAATGCAAATTCTACCGTTTTGATTTGTTCCCTCTTAACTTTTTATTGTATGGGACTTATTTTTGAATAGGCTATTATACATATATGTGATAAATAACCAAAAGGTTTAAAAAGGTACATGGTAAAAAAACAAGTTTTCCTTCTATCCCTAACACGCTGTAGAAAATGAATTTAAAATTTTGTATGTCTTGCCTATTGTTCGATGTGAGCACCGTTAAATTTTTCTAGACTTAGTTTGCTATACCCTAAGATTATGAAAATACTTACTAACCAGCATTTTCTCGCTTCTGTAATCTTGCTTGCTTAACGCATTCCTCCCCTTCCCCCTTCCCCCTTCTCCCTTCCCCCTTCCCCTTTTTTTCTCCTGCCACAAGTAACAGACAAAGCCTTCCCGCCAAAGGACAGACAAAGGACGCCCAATCAGAGAACAACAAATGTCCTTACTTTAAAATCAACTAATCAGACCCCCCATAATCTGAAACCTCCCCTATGCCATTTGTCTCTGTCTATAAAAACGCTGTACCAACCCTGATCGGGGCCTCTTAGCGTCACTGACAACGAGTGTGCGGAGGTCCAGGTTCGAACCTGCAATAAACGACCCTTGCCGGTTGGCTTTGACTTACGACTCTGGTGGTCTCTTGTGGGGGGTTTCGCGACCTCGGGCATTACAACCCCAGCTACTAGTTCCCCACCTTAGATGAACTGTTACTGATTTGTTAACACATCCTTTCCGTGATAGTAGCATTCACGCGCACACATAGATCGTTTCCATTTCTGTCTTTCGGGTTCTCTGTCCTAAGTTTTAATTTTTATTTATTTATTTTTAAAGTTTATTTATTTATTGTGGGGGGAGGGGTAGAGAGAGGGAGAGAGAAAATCCCAAGCAGGCTGTGCACTGCCCGATGCGCAGAGCCCGATGCAGGGCTTAGTTGACTAAGCCACCCAGGCATCTCTTAACTTTTAATTTTTAAAAATTGCAAACTTATAGAAAAGCTGAAAGAATATTACCATGTAACCTTCACCTGGATTCATCAGAGGTTAACATTTGCCACATTTGCTTTAATGTTCTCTCTTTTCCCCTTCCCCAGTGACTTTTTTCTTCTCAATTTTTAAAAGTGAGTAGCAGAAATGAACAATGAGTAGCAGATATCACTATTCTTCACCCCTTAATACTTCAGCAGAAGTCTCCTAAGAGCAAAGATTTTCTTTTTTTTTTTTTTAATTTTTTTTTTTTAACATTTATTTATTTTTGAGACAGAGAGAGACAGAGCATGAATGGGGGAGGGGCAGAGAGAGAGGGAGACACAGAATCGGAAGCAGGCTCCAGGCTCTGAGCCATCAGCCCAGAGCCTGACGCGGGGCTCGAACTCACGGACCGCGAGATCGTGACCTAGCTGAAGTCGGATGCTTAACCGACTGAGCCACCCAGGCGCCCCTCTAATGTTTATTTTTTGAGAGAGAGAAAGAGAGAAAGAGCATGAGCAGGGAGGGGCAGGGAGAGAGGGAGACACAGAATCGGAAGCAGGCTCCAGGCTCCGAGCCATCAGCCCAGAGCCTGACGCGGGGCTCGAACTCATGGACCGTGAGATCGTGACCTGAGCCGAAGTCGGACGCTTAACCGACTGAGCCACCCAGGCGGCCCTAAGAGCAAAGATTTTCTACGTATAAACGTAACCACAATTTCATCGTCACACTCAAGAATTGTGTCACTGATTCAGTAATGCTATCTCATATCTGTTCCTTACTCAGATTTCCCCCATTTGTTTTAACAACATCCTTTATAGCTTAAAAAAAAAAATTCAGGATCCTCTCAAGGATTCTTTATTATATTTAGTTGTTATGCCTATTTAGATTTTTTAAGCACTTGGTCAGCTTTTGTTTCCTCCTGACCTTAACCCTCATTCTGGGTCCTTCTCTCCTCCACTTTGCCTTTTCTCCTTTTCTCTTGAGACAGAGTTTCAATGCTGTCACTCTCTTTAGCCCTGCAGGTGTCTGCCAGCCTTAAAGAGCAGGATGGATCTTGATGTGGTCAACATGTTTGTGATCGCAGGTGGGACGCTGGCCATCCCCATCCTGGCATTTGTAGCCTCATTTCTCCTTTGGCCGTCAGCGCTGATAAAGATCTATTACTGGTAAGTTAATTTTATAGTTGAAGTATTCAAGAGTATCATAATAATAGTGTCATCTTCTCTGGTGGTGACTTTTGCCCTTTTGGTGGTGGTGGTTCAACATTTTACCATGAACTATTTCAAACATACAGAAAAGTTCAAAGATGTCCTGTTTTGAGTTTGGGGAGTATTCTTGAAGAATTGGTGGTAACTCCTCACCAGGTAAATTCTTTCTGGTTTCTGATAGTATCTTTGCCTGGGAGGCTGCCCTCACTCCCAAAGTCACTGATTCTGTCTGCAGGCAAGAATTGTGCATGTTTATGGGAGCTCCTTTGATATTTTCTTGGTCATTGGATTCTTAAATTTTTTTTGTTTATTTATTTTTGAGAGAAAGAGACACAGAGTGTGATGGGGGAGGGGCAGAGAGAGAGGGAGACACAGAATCTGAAGCAGGCTCCAGGCTCTGAGCTGTCAGCACAGCTCTGAGCTGACAAGGGGCTCAAACCATGAGCTGCGAGATCATGACCTGAGCCAAAGTCGGGCGCTTAATTGACTGAGCCACCCAGTGCCCCATCTTGGCCATTGGATGCTAACCCAGTGATATCCTGACAGGTGCAGAGATGTACACTGAAAAATGAATTAGAAAGACCAGGGCCAAGGAGATGGCCTGGGTGGAACAGAATGGTTTTAGATATGTTCTAAACATGTTCATTAGTAAAGTGACAGAAAGAAAAAGAAGTTTCCAAAATTTTTATCATTCTTGTACCATCTTTATGATTCTTGTCCTTTCTGTATAACATCTCTACTTTCCTTTTGTATTTTCTTTAGAGTTAAGTCCCTCTTTTTTACCTTAAATCAATTTAAGAGTGAAATCAATATCGCTACTGTAAAGCAGAAATTTCTGTTTGCTGTACTTGCCATAAATGGTAAATTAATATTAAAAAATTAAATAAGCACAATGTCATTAAACAGTGTTTTAATTCTACTCTGCCAAAAATACTGCCACTCCTTTCTCTTTGTTACAAAGTCTAGAGAGGTGTGAAAGATACGGCAGCCCGAACACAGCCTTCCTCACTGATGGAATCAGAAGATTAACAGTGAAGGGAGATTTGCTTTCTCATGATGTGCTTCAGTGGTTTTTCATGCCTTGTCCATTTACCAAATAAAATCACCCCTCGTGCCCAGTGGTGTGTGTCCTCTGGCGAAGGCAGTACTGAAATAGACCTGGTTCCTCTCTGTGCCGCGGGGAAAAGTGAAGCACAAGGAGATTTAACCAGGACCCTGGCGGTTAGAATTGCCTTCCAGGCATGGAGAAAAGAATGCAGGGAGGTTGAGCTTGTGCCCTTTATCTGCTCTCCTTTCCGGCTCCCTTTTGTTTCATTAGCGTGTGGAATTTTCCGCCTGCCAGCCAGGCTCTGATCCTTGAAAAGAAGCTAATTGAACAGAAGGGAGCTTTTCATTCCGTGCTCTCCGTCTCCCTCTTGGAGGAGGGTGCAATGGTGGTGACCCTTTCAGAGGGTCACCCGGGACGTACCTCTGCAATGACGGAGCTGAGATTCTGGCCACTTAAGTGTCATTGCCCTGCAGCATTGACAGCAGGGTTCCTTTGGGACTAAGGCTCCCATGTGGCCCCTGACGAGGAGAGGCCAGGGTCGTGTACCCCTTGTGGCCCTGCAGAGGCACCATGGACCTCCACACACAAATGCCATCTTTCTTAAGGCAGAGAATGCAGTTCAGTGATGTGGCCTGTAACCATGGATATGGCTACATACAGAGGTGTGATTATATACAGGCTAATTCCACCCACCACGTGCAGAAATCCCACTCCATGCCGCATAGTCCTTCAACCTCCAAACTCCTTCAAGGAGAGGGCTTTTCAGGGTCAAGACGGTCAGAATAATTTTGACATTTGACCTCATAGCAAATAATTCACTTTTTTATTGAGTTATAATTCACATAACATAAAAATCACCATTTTAAAGTGTATATAATTCGGTAGTTTTAATATATTCGCAGCGTTGTGGGGCCTGGATGGCTCAGTCAGAACAGCTTGCGACGCTTGATCTTGGGGTGGCGAGTTTGAGTCCCACGTTGGGTATAGAGATTACTAAAAAAAAATAAAAAATAAAAACTTAAAAAAATATATATCTATTCACAGGGTTGTGTACCTGTTACCACCAAATAATTGCATAGTATTTTCATCTTCCCAAAAGGAATCCCCATATCTGATCACAGTCACTCAGAGTTTCCCCGTCCCTTCATTCCCTGGCAACTGTAACTGTTTTCTGTCCCTTTGGATTTGCCTGTTTTGGCCATTTCATATACATGCGATCATACAGCTTGTGGCCCTTAATGTCTCATTTCTTTCACTTAGCATGTTTTCAAGTTTCATCCATGTTGTAGCATGTATCAGTACTTCATTCATTATTATGGCTGGATAATTGTCCATTGTATGGTTATACACATATTATCTATTTAAATGGATATTTGTGTAGTTCCCTCTTTTTGGCTATTGCGAATAATGCCATATAGCAAATAATTCATTTTTATTAACAAATAATACCAGTAAAGCACTGAGAGGCCCCACAGAGCAGAACATTCAGTCTCTTATTAAATGACAGTGCAGAGGCATGTGATCTTAAAGCCTGCTCATGCCTGTCACTCGGCTTAGAGCTGTAGCCAGAGGACAAACACAGTGCTGCCCTTTATTTTATGTACTCAGGCACACAGGCCAAGAAGAAACCCAGCTGGTTGGAGAGAATGAAAATCCTAGAAAACCTTTTGGTTCATGCCAGGTCATGTTGGAACATGGGGGTTGTGATTATGGTACTAGAACCCATGATGCCATTGCAGAGAGCTGTCGGAAATCCTGTGAGTTGCTCTTCCCGCCCCACCAAAATGCACAGCCTGTTACCTTCAACTCACCTCATTGCAGGTGACATTTACACAGTGGGTGTCATAGGATGAACAGCTTTACCGTGAGTCACTTACGTTCCTTAACCACAGTTATTTCTCCAAATGCCTTTAGTTGCTCAGGTGCCCATAATGACCATGGATGGATTCACTCTGCAGAGCTAGGTCAGCCAGGTTAATTGTCAGGGTCACTACGTGAACAGGAGCAGCAGGCAGTAGAGGTAGCTGGGCGTCCCAAACACCCCAAGCTGCCCTGCCAGATGCCCATGAGGGTGTGGTGTAACCATCACAGCAGGCTGTCTCCTGGACTTCTCCCTGGGGTCTTCCGAGCCCCTTAGGGAACAGGAACAGGCATCCCCCGTAGACCATGGCCGGTCTTCAGAACAGCTCTCTCTATGACTCAGTGTCCCTGGAGCATGACGAGCCTGTCTACATAGTGATGTGGACCATGGTCGCCCCTGTAGGAGGCATCAGATGCTTTGCTTTGAGTCAGCAGAGGACCACAATTAGAGGGGCTGGGGCCACTGTGGGTGACATCAGAGACAGCTCTTATTTTCATCGGGCCAAATATTAAGACTGTTCACAGGATGAAGGAGAGAGAGATCTTTAAAGATTTTTACTTCCCAAAGAAACTCAGTTGTGAAAGGAAGATAAGGAATTATAAATATAAGAGAAAAAAACGGACAAGAATTGAAAAAGAAAACTAACATTGTTTGCAGATGACATGATTGTGTTCACAGAAAGTACAAAAGAATCTATAGATAAGTTGTTGGAATTAATAAATATTTGGCAAGATTGCTAAATATAAGGTAAGTAAACAAAAATCAGTTATATTCTTATATGACAGCAACAAAAAATAGAAAATGAAAAAAATTGTAATGATACTAATCACCATTGTATCAACAAATATAGAATACCAAATTTATCTTAAGAATAAATCTAAAGAACAATGTAGAAGGCCTCTGGACAGAAAAATACAAAGTACTAAAGAAATTCTGAAAGACCTAAAGTAATGGAGATGTAGACAGTATTTGTGAGTTGAAAGACTTTCTATCATAGGGGTGTCAGATTTCCCTGAAATGATATATAGATTCAATGTACACCCATTTAAAATCCCAGCAGGGTTTTTTTTTTTTTTTAGTGTAGTTTAATAAACTGCTTCTTAAATGTATAAAGAAAAGTAAAGAGCCAGTTGAGCAAGAGTCTTTGTTTTCTTTAAAAAAATTTTTTTAACAGTGTGCCTGGGTGGCTCAGTTAGTTGAGCATCCGACTTTAGTTCGGGTCATGATCTCACAGTTCATGAGTTTGAGCCCCGCATTGGGCTGCCTGCTGTCAGTACAGAGCCCACTTCGGATCTCTGTCCCCTCCTCTCTCTGCTCCCTCCTCTCTCAAAAATAAATAAACATTTTTTAAAGTTTATTTATTTATTTTGAGAGAGACAGAGAGAGTGGGGAGGGGCAGAGAGAGAGAGAAGGGAGAGAGAGAATCCCGAGCAGGCTTTGCAGTCTCAGCGCAGAGTCCGACACCAGGCTTGATCTCAGGAACCGTGAGATCATGACCTGAGCCACAACCAAGAGTTAGATGCTTAACCACCTGAGCCTAGAGGTGCCCCAAGCAAGACAGTCTTGAAGAAGAACAATACTAGATGATTTACATGACCAGCTGTCAAACCTAATTATAAAGCAACAGTAAGTCCAGGCTTTGTAAAGAAGGCATAATGAGGGGCACCTGGGTGGCTCAGTCGGTTAAGCGGCCGACTTCAGCTCAGGTCATGATCTCGAGGTCCGTGAGTTCGAGCCCCACATCGGGCTCTGTGCTGACAGCTCAGAGCCTGGAGCCTGCTTCCGATTCTGTGTCTCCCTCTCTCTCTGACCCTCCCCCGTTCATGCTCTGTCTGTCTCTGTCTCAAAAAAAAAAAAAAAAAAAAAAAAGGCGTAAAGAAGGAAAGGGGCATAAAGAAGGAAAGGGGCATCTGGGTGGCTCAGTTGGTTGAGCATCTTGATTTCATCTCAGGTCATGATTCCAGGGTCATGGAATTGAGCCCTGCATTGGGCTCCATGCTCAGTGTGGAGCCTGCTTGAAATTGTCACCATCTCTCTCTCTTGGCCCCCCCTCCCCTGCTCAAGATCTCTCTCTCTGTCTCTCTCTAAAAAAAAAAAAAAAGAAGAAGAAGAGGAAGAAGAAGGACAAAAAAACCCAGTGGGACAGGAGAGCACAGTAACAGATGCACATAGATACAGTCTCTTGAATTACGATAACGGTAGCACTGCTTTGCAGTGGGGAAAGGGGGCTGTGTCAACTAGATAACCATCCGGAAAAAAAGTTAATCTTGACCTCTTTGGTAGGCCAAATTACAACAGCCCCACAAAGATCTACCTCTCTAATCCCCAGAACCTGTGAATATGATGGCAAATCATTTCCATAGTTCTGTTGTATACAATTGACCTAAAGATAAGGAGATTGTCCAAGGAGGCCTGATTGAATCATATCAGCCTTTAAAAGTGAAGGGGTGGGTGGGTGATGGGTATTGAGGAGGGCACCTTTTGGGATGAGCACTGGGTGTTGTATGGAAACCAATTTGACAATAAATTTCATATATTGAAGAAAAAAAAAATAAAAGTGAAGGGGTTCAGGGGTGCCTGGGTGGCTCAGTCAGTTGAGCATCCGACTTTGGCTCCAGTCATGATCTCGCACTTCACAAGTTTGAGCCCTCTGTTGGGCTCTGTGCTAGCAATTCAGAGCCTGGACCCTGCTTCAGATTCTCTCTCCCTCTCTCTCTGCCCCTCCCCCACTCATGCTCTGTCTCTCTCTCTCTCTCTCTCTCTGTCTGTCTCTCAAAAATAAACATTAAAAAGTGAAGGGGTTCAAAGCATGAGAAAGATTCAGTGCTATGGCTAGTTTGAAGTCGGAGAGGGCCCCATGAGAAGGAATGCCAGTGGACTCTGAGAGCAGACAGCCCCTGGCTGGCAGCCAGCAAGGCAGCAGGGATCTCAGTCCTAAACCACGAGGAACTGAATTCTGCTAATAACCTAAATAAGCTTAGAAGCTGATTCTTTCCCAGAGCTTCTAGATCAGAGCCAGCTGATGCCTTGATTTCAGCTTTGTGATACCTTCAGGAGAGAACTCTGGTAAGCTCACTCCTGACCCATAGAACTGTGAGCTAATAAATGAGTTTTTTTAAGCTGCTCAACTTGGTAATTTGTAATATAGCAATAAAAAAGAATATGGCCTCATCTACAACCTTGTGCCATGCACAAAAATCAAATCCAGGTGGATTATAGATCTAAATGAAACAAAGCTTTTATAAGAAAGCATAGAAGAACCATGGGGTGCCTGGGTGGCTCGGTTGGTTACACGTTCATCTGTTGACTTTGACTCAGGTCATGATCTCATGGTTCATGGTATCAAGCCCCACGTCAGGCTCTGCACTGACAGTACAGAACCTGTTTGGGATTCTCTCTTCCCCTTTCTCTGTTCCTCCCCACTCGTGTGCTCTCTCTCTCTCTCTCTCTCAAAATAAATGAATAAATATTTTTTAAAAAAGAAAACATAGAAAAACCTCACAATAGGGGTATTAAAATGGCCAGTAAACATATGTAATGGTGCTCAACTTCACTGGCCATAAGGGGAATTTAATAAAACCAAAATGAGATGCCATTTCACAGCCACCAGGATGGCTGAAGTGAAGCAAGCTGACTATAATTCCAAGTATTGGCCAGAATGTTGTATTAGCTTCCCAGAGCTGCTGTGACAAATGACCACAAACCGGGTGATGTAAAACCACAGGAATTTGTTCTCTCACAGTTCTGGAGGTTAGAAATACTAAATCAAGGTGTTGGCAACGTTGGTTCTTTCTGGAGGCTCTGAGGGAGAATCTGTTCAGTGGCTCATCCCTAGCTGCTGGTGACTGTAAGAAATCCTGGGCATTCTCTAACTTGTAGATGTGTTCTTCATGTGTAGATGGGTCACTCCACTGTCTGCCTCTGTATTTCACATGGTGTTCTTCCCTCTGTGTGTTTCTGTGTCCAAATTTCCTTCTTTTTATAAGGGCACCAGTCATATTGGACTTGGGCCCAACCCTAATCCAGTATGACCTTAACTCAACTTGATTATTTCTGGAAAGACCCTGTTTCCAAATAAGGTCATATTCATAGGTTCCAGATAGACATGAATTTGGGGGGAATACTATTGAACCCAGTGCGGATGTGAAGCAACAAGAATCTGGCATATTGTTGATGAAAGTGTAAATTAGTTCATACTAATTTCATACATTTCACACTTCATACAACAGAAGTGTGTATGTGTGTGTGTGTGTGTATGTGTACATATATGTATATATATATATGTACACATACACACACACACACACAGAGACAGAGATCAGAAGACATATAAAAGAATATTCCATATCTGTTTCATTTGTAATACCTCCAAACTGGAAACACCAGTCTCCATTAATACTAATAATAATTAATAATAACAGATAGGGGTGCCTGGGTGGCTCAGTCAGTTAAGCGTCCAACTTCGGCTCAGGTCATGATCTCATGGTTTGTGGGTTCGAGCCCTGTGTCGGACTCTGTGCTAACAGCTCAGAGCCTCGAGCCTGCTTCAGATTCCGTGTCTCCCTCTCTCTCTGCCCCTTCCCCACTCATGCTCTGTTTCTCTGTCTCTCTCTCAAAAATAAATAAAGATTAAAAAAAATACTTAGATAAATAAATAAAAGCATAGCTGTAAAATTATTCATAGAGTATTCAGCAGAATACTATACAGCTATGAAAAGGAAAGACCTAGTACTATATTCTATAATACAAACACAATACTGAGTGAAAGAAATCTGATACAGACAAATACTTATTGTATGACAAAGTTCTAAAATAGTAAAACTTTCCTGAAGAGATAAAGTGAGGTAGTGGTTACCTTTGGGGGTGCTGATGGGGAAAGACCTGAGGTGGGCATCTGGGTTGCTGGTCATATTCTAGATCCTAATCTGGGTGGCAGATACTGGGTTCATTTTTTTTAAGCTACCAAATGGGGCGCCTGGGTAGTTCGAGACAGTTCTGCATATTCATCAGGCTGTACACTTAAAATATGTACACATTTCTATATGATTTATACTTCAATTAAAGTTTCTCTAAAAATTAACAATGAAGGATTTAGAGAAATGACCTCTCAGGTACTGCCAGTGGGAATGTAAAATTGTGCAACCACTTCAGAAAACAGTCTGGCAGTTCCTCAAAATGCGTTTTTTTAAAAAGCTACCATATGGGGTGCCTGGGTGGCTCAGTCAGTTAAGTGTCTGAATCTTGATTTCAACTCAGGTCATGATCTCACAGTTCACGGGTTTGAGCCTTGCGTCGGGCTCCACACTGTCAGCTCAGGATCCTCTCTCTCTGCCCTCCCCTACTCCTGTGCTCTCTCTCTCTCTTTCTGTCTCAAAATAAATAATAAAAATGGAAAATAATAATAAAAAACCCTACCATATGATCCAGCAATTCTACTCTTTGGTGAACTGAGAACACCCATGAGAACTGAAAACATATGTCCACAGAAAAAGTTGTATGTGAATGTTCATAGTGGTATTATTCCTAATGGCTAAAAAGTAGAAATAATTCACATGTTCGTGAGCTGATGACTGGATAAACAAATGTGCACATCCAGGTGATGGGATATTATTTAGCCTTAAAAAGGAATGGAGTACGAATATATTCTATAACAGAAGAACTTGAAAACATTATGCTAAAGTGAAATAAGCCAAACACAGAAAGTCACAGATTGAATGACCCCATTAATATGAGATGTCCAGAATAAGCAGATCCATAGAGTAAACATAAAGAGACCAGAAGGAAACTAGTAGTTGCTATGAGCTGTAGGGAGAGGGCAATGGAGAGTGAATGTTGATTGGTATGGATTTTCTTTTTCTTTCTTTCTTTCTTTCTTTCTTTCTTTCTTTCTTTCTTTCTTTCTTTCTTTCTTTTTCTTTCTTTCTTTCTTTCTTTCTTTCTTTCCTTCTTTCTTTCTTTCTTTCTTTCTTTCTTTCTTTCTTTCTTTCTTTCTTTCTTTTTATAAAGTTTATTTTGAGAGAGAGAGAGAGAGCGGGAAAGGGGCAGAGAGTGAGAGAGAATTCCAAGCAGGCTCGGCACCATCAGCACAGAACCCCACGTGAGGCTCAAGCTCATGAACCATGAGATCATGACCTGAGCTGAAATCAAGAGTCAGATGCTCAACTGACTGAACCACCGAGGTGCCCCTTTCTTTCTTTTTTTAATTGTCGTAAAATATACATAACATAAAATTTAGCATTCTACCTATTTTAATTTTTTTAATGTTTATTTCTGAGACAGAGAAAGACAGAGCATGAGTGGGGGAGGGGCAGAGAGAGAGGGAGACACAGAATCTGAAACAGGCTCTGGGCTCTGAGCTGTCAGCACAGGACCCGATGCATGCTCAAACGCATGAACCGTGAGATAATGATCTACACCGAAGTGGGACACTTAACTGAGTCACCCAGGCGCCTCATCTTTCTACCCATTTTAAAGTGTACTGTTCAATCTGGTTTCTTTTTGGTGAAAATGTTCCAGAATTAGAGAGTGGTGATGGTTGCACTACTTTGTGAATATGCTTTAAAAAAAAAAACCAAAAAAACCAATTGTACCTTTTAAAAGGGTGAGTTTAATGGTATGTCAATTATATCTCAATAAAAAGAAATCTATACGTAACATCCTAGTCATTTGGGAAAAGCAAATCAAAACCACAGTGAGATACTGCACACCTGTCAGGGTGACTATTATTTCAGAAAAAAAATAAACGGAAAATAACATGTGTTGGTGAGGATATAGAGAAATCCTTGTGCATCGCTGGTACAAATGTAAAATAGTACAGCTGCTGTGACAAATTTAGTGGTTCCTCAAAAAGTTAAACATAGAGTTACCATATGATCCAGCAATTCTACTTCTGGGTATATACTCCAAAGAATTGAAAGCAGGGACTCAAACAGATATTTGTATACTGACGTTCATAGCAGCATTACTCACGATAGCCCAAAAAATGAAACTGCCCAAATATTCATCAACAGATGAGGGATAAACAAAATACGGTGCCTATATAAAAGAGAACATTACTCAGTTTTAAAAAGGAAGGAAATTTTGACACATGCTATAACATGGATGGACCTTGAAATCACTATGCTCAGCGAAATATGCCAGACACAAAAGAACAAATTTTGCATGATTCTGCTTATATGAGGTACCTAAAATAGGCAAATTCATAGAGACAGAAAGCAGAATAGAGGTTATCAGGGGCTGAGGGGAGAAGGGGAATGGGGAATAATTATTTAATGGTTATAGCATTTCTATTTGGGATGATGAAAAAGTTCTAGAATGGACAATGGTGTTGGTTGATGTGCAACATTGTGAATGTACTTCATGCCATTGAATTTATGGTTAAAATGGTGAATCTTCCGTTACGTATATTTTGCCACAATAAAAAAAAGAGAAATGTTTAAGTCCTTTTCTTTAGAGGTTCTTGTAATCTAGTAAGTCTGAGACTTGCAGGATGAAGGGTTTGCACCTTGGAAGTATATGTGTGTGTGTGGGTGTGGGTGTGGGTGTGGGTGTGTGTGCACACGCGCACGCAACGGAGTATCAATCGCTCAGCCATCAAAAAGAATGAGATTTTGCCATTTGTGACAACGTAGATGGACCTAGAAGGTAGTATGCTAGGTGAAGTAAGTCAGACAGAGAAAGAGAAATCACCATGTGATTTCACTTATGTGAGCAATCTAAAAAACAAAACAAACGAACAAATGGAAAACAGAAACAGAATCATAAATACAGAAAACAAACTGGTATCTGCCCAAGGGGAAGTGGGGGGGGATGGGTAAAATAGGTGAAGGGGATTAAGATGTACAACATTCCGGTTACAAAATAAATATATCATAGAGATGAAAAGTACAACGCAGGGAATACAGTCAAGAATACTATAAAAGCAGTATAGTGTTATGTGGTGTTGTGTGGTGACAGATGACAGGCATTGAGTAACGGATCGAACTGTCCAAGCACTATATTGTTCACATGAAACTAATAAAACACTATATTTAAGTTTTTAAAAAGATCACTTAGTTAATAAATGAATGAGCTGGGATATGAATGATTGAATGAATGAATGAATGAACGAACGAACCAACTAACTCATCTTATGGTGCCAGGGTTTAGAATTTTGACATATGCTTGCTCTGTCATAAGAGCTTTTAAGCTAGCCAATGTTATTTTTAACGTTTTGAATAGGCAATGCATTCATTGAAAAAGGAAAGTAATGAAAGTCTCCCTCCTGGCTCTGTTCTCTTTCCACCTACTTCTCACTATAATCCCACCTCCACTCCAGATACTCATCTTGATAGTGTCTTGTGTATGCTTTCTTGCTTTGTGTATGTAGATGCAAGTAAATATGCATGTATATCCTCATCCCCTTCGTCCTTTATTTTATACCAAGGGTTAGTTACCACCGATCAGCTTAGGCTGTTTGCTTTCTGCAAGACTTGGCTACCTCTCTGGTGCAAAGTATACCACAAAGTGAATCTCTGATTGAATTAATTATCTTTCATCTCGGCGAGATTCTTCATGCAGAGAGTTACATTTGTTTGATGGTAATTCCATATTGAAATCAAATTCGGGCCAAACTCCAGCACTGCCAAGTCTTACATAACCAACAGAACCTGAGCTTCCAACCAACTGCCATATGCTGTGAGGAATAAAACCAGAGGACCGATGCAGATGGTTCTTAACAGTCACGTTCTCACTCTCAAAATCTCTAGGGGGAAGAAACCAACTTACATATATAAAATATATATGTTAATATATATTTTTAAATATACATATTTTAATACATGTATATGTATATATGTTTGGGGTAGAGGGATATGACCCTTATTGAGCTTATCCACCAGAGTGGAAATAATGTCTGTATAAAACAAAATGTTTGTTACTATGACTTCTACATCACAATTAAAATCCAGTCAACTCTAGGGATGCCTGGGTGGCTCAGTCAGTTAAGCATCTAACTTCAGCTCAGGTCATGATCTTGGCGGTTCATGAATTTGAGCCCCGCGTCGGGCTCTGTGCTGACAGCACAGAGCCTGGAGCCTACTTTCGATTCTGTGTCTCCCTCTCTCTCTGCCTCTTCTCCACTTGTGCTCTGTCTCTCTCTCTCTCTCTCTCAAAAATAAACATTAAAAAATTTTTTTAATAAAATCCAGTCAACTCTATCAAAATACTTTAGAATCAATAGCTTCTCTGAAGCCACAGTAACACTTAAATAAGCTTAAGACTCAAAAGCAGAAATTTGGTTGGTTGGAAAGCTAATTAAACTTCCTACTTGCTCAAATAGAATTACAAAAGAACAGAATTGTGTTTTTCACAGAGACAGAGTCCACTGGACTCACCAACGCTGGACAGCTGTCAAGAGTGTTTAGTCCTGAGATCATAAGGAATCCAGGCATCCTTGGACAAGTATTCTGTTGCCTTTTCTTCCCAATCAGAGATTTGTGGATGTGACCCCACCACCAGCAATTGTAGCCTTAAGGAGAGAGTCTAATTCTTCATCTCCACAAATAGCAAGTTGCAAGTGATGAGTGGTAATATGCTTTACCTTCAAGTCTTTTGATCATTTCCTGCCAGTCAGAGCCCCTCTGCAGTGACGTACTTACTCCAGGATGGCTGCATTGTACATGGTGCAGCTGTGCCCACACATCCATGGCTGTTCGTCCTAGATTTCAGGTGTCCATGAGTATGACCCACCAGGAACTGCAAGCCAGCTCTCTACGAGAGGAACCTGCCTTTGTCTTGACCTTTCTGGAGTTCTTCCCAACCTTGCCACCAGCTACTTCGAATTCAGCTATAGCTCGAGCAAGCAAGGCAAAGAAAGGCCAATCAGACACCTAGAAAGATCTCACCACCTACTCCTTCGTCATACCGCCATTTAAAATGCCAAAAAGATATAAATATCAACAAGAGGTTATTATATATCATGCCTCTTCAGAAAACACTCTCTTACTCTTTTTTCTCCTCCTAGTTAGAGGTTATTAGAAAATTACATACAAGAATATTCATTTAAGGTGCTTCCTGGAATGGTTTCACTCAGTGTTCCCTGAGGGTGGGGGACCCCAGGGACATATGGGGAAGAGGGCATGTGCCCCTTCCAAAACCACTTCTCTGGAGTTTGCTGGTTTTGTTTCACCTTTATGTTTCCTCCCCAGGTACTGGCGGAGAACGTTGGGCATGCAGGTCTGCTATGTTTACCATGAAGATTATCAGTTCTGTTATTCCTTCCGGGGCAGGCCGGGGCACAAACCTTCCATCCTCATGCTCCATGGATTCTCTGCACATAAGGATATGTGGCTCAGTGTGGTCAAGGTGCAGTTCTAGATTCTTCTCTCTCAAGAGGGGGTCACTCAATAAAGAAAAGGGTGTCCATTTGCATGTGATGTCATCAGCAATGATGGAAAGCAAAGGGAACCCAGAACCGTGGCTCAAATAATCTTAAAACTAATTCAGGGGGCGCCTGGGTGGCTCAGTCAGTTGAGCGTCCGACTTTGGCTCAGGTCACGATCTCGTGGTCCGTGAGTTCGAGCCCCACGTCGGGCTCTGGGCTGATGGCTCAGAGCCTGGAGCCTGCTTCCGATTCTGTGTCTCCGTCTCTCTCTGACCCTCCCCCGTTCATGCTGTGTCTCTCTCTGTCTCAAAAATAAATAAACTTAAAAAAAAATTTAAAAAAAAAAAAAAAAAAAAGCTAATTCAGTATCCAGGTAACCCTTGAGCAACATGGGGGTTAAGGGAGCCCACCTACCATGCAGTCAAGAATTCACGTATAACTTTTTTGCTCCCCCAAAACTTAACTACAAATAACCTACTGTTGACCAGAAGCCATTACCAATAACATAAATGGTTGATTAATACATATTTTGTATGTTATATATATTATATACTGTATTCTTACAATAAAGTAAGCTAGAGAAAAGAAAATGTTATTAAGAAAATGATAAGGAAGAGAAAATACATTTACTATACTGTATCGAAAAAATCCATGTATAAACGGATCTGCATAGTTCAAACCTGTGTTGTTTGAGGGTCAACTGTATTATTCAGATCCTTTTCTCAGAAAAAATTTACTGAGTTGAATGTTATTTGTAAAATCTGTACCCTAGAAATACTTAAGTCTCATGAATATTTCTTAAGGTTTCTGACACTCACCTTCCTCTCAGAATTTGTCATGATTATCAAGATCAGGTTAACAAAATCATTTATTCTTTTTCAATGTTTATTTATTTTTGAGAGAGAGAGACAGAGTGCAAGTGGGGGTGGGGCAGAGAGAGAGGGAGACACAAAATCCAAAGCAGGCTCCAGGCTCTGAACTGTCAGCACAGAGCCAGGCGCGGGGCTCAAATTCACCAACTGCGAGATCATGACCTGAGCCGAAGTCGGATGCCTGACCGACTTAGCCACCCAGGTGCCTCAAAATCATTTATTCTTTTATACTCCAAGTATCTCCTCCTCCTTCCCCTCATTCTCCCTTTTGTTCTTCTTCTCTTTCTCCCTTGCCCTTCCTCCCTTCCTTCTACTTTCGTTTTTTTTTTTTTTTTAATTTTCCTGAGTCATTTAGAGAAACCATCTTTATCTAGCAGCTTCCTGAGATTGGTTTTCCACATTGCTCGCCTTCTGTCCTGGTTTCCTTGGGTGTGGCAACTTGCGTTATTGGTCAGAGGGACCAGGTGGTGCAGGTGGAGGCTGGGAGAGACTCCCACCTCAAGCAGAACTATACCTGAATGATTCCAAGTATTATCTACACGAGGGGGAAAGGGCTCACACATCCTGTAGTTCCTTGTGTTCTCATCCCCAGATTCCACTGGAAGGACAGGCATCCCCATGCCTTAATGAACCTCTCGCTTCCTGCCCCAACTCAGATGTTTGTTTGTTTATTTTTAAGTTTATGTATGTATGTATGTATGTATGTATTTATTTATTTTTGAGAGAATGAGGAATAAGCACACAGGAGAGAGAAGGGCAGAGAGAGAGGGGGAGAGGGAGAATCCCAAGCAGGCTTTGCACTGTCAGTGCAGAGCTCCATGTGGGGTTCAAACCCTTGAACCGTGAGATCATGACCTGACCTGAAATCAAGAGTCAGGTGCTTAACTGACTGAGCCACCCAGATGCCCCTCAGATGTTTTTTATGTAACCGGATATTTGTTTATTGGTAACTGATGTTTCTCAGTTTCCTGGTTCAAAGTGGCACAAAGATAAATGGAAGGTATTTTAGAATAATAATCCTCCCAGGATTTAGACATTAATGCAAAAAACAAAAAACAAAAAAAGTTGAAACCAGAGGTAGGGTGATCAGACAGTCATGGTTCTTAGAGAAAGCTTTGCTTTTGTTGGCTCCGGGGCTGCTCCAGTTGGCTGTGTTCTGGGAGAACAGAGGCTTATTTTTTAGTTCCAAGTCAGTGGCTGCATAACTGAGTAAGTGTGAAAGGGGTGAGTGAAAGGAGAAGGAGATAGTAGATGCAGATTGGCATCGAGAAACAGTGAGAGGGGCGCCTGGGTGGCTCAGTCAGTTAAGCGTCTGACTTCAGCTCAGGTCATGATCTCGCGGTCCGTGAGTTCGAGCCCCGCGTCGGGCTCTGTGCTGGCAGCTCAGAGCCTGGAGCCTGCTTCGGATTCTGTGTCTCCCTCTCTCTCTGACCCTCCCCCATTCATGCTCTGTCTCTGTCTCAAAAATAAATAAACGTTTAAAAAAAATTAAAAAAAAAAGAAAACAAGAAATTCCAGCTTACTACCTTAACCTTTGCCCCCCTTTTCCAGACATCTCCTGAGTCCCCTCCCATCTGTATATTGATCTTTTGGGGCCTCTGCTCCCTATGAGGGTTACTGGCAGTACTTGTATCAGATGTTACTGGGGTAAGACACTGGGTGGCGTAGGCTCACCATCCTCAGGGATGGCTGTCAGGTCACTTGGTAAGTGGGGGCAACCTCCCTAGAAGAGTGGGCAGACATGTCCTGCACACCACATACTGATTCTCTGCACCCATGTGTTCTCAGTTCCTTCCAAAGAACCTGCACTTGGTCTGCGTGGACATGCCGGGACATGAGGGTACCACCCGGTCCTCCCTGGATGACCTGTCCATAGATGGTCAAGTAAAGAGGATACACCAGGTAAGCCGGAAGCTCTACCAAAATTGCTCAGACTGGGCCTTCCCCACCTCACATGCCCAAGCCTGGAGAGCAGGTAAGAGAGTTCCATGCTGACTTGTAACCAGTCTCTAATCCATTCTGTCTGCAAATATTTACAAACAAAATGGCACCCAAATGGTATCATTGGTCAGCTGTGGAGGGCCAGGACCTATTGCATATTGTTCTCCTTTAAGCCTGTTTTAGTTGTTTCTCAAGAAATATGGCATGGACATTTTTTTTAGCTCTTGAAAAAGGAGTTTATAATTCTCAAGATCATTTCCCTAGAGTCTGTTTTTTTGCTTACCACCTACATGACACAATATCATGATAGCCCCTCTGCCTAGTTGTGGAGGATGGGAAGGGTGCTCTTTGCATTTTGTTCTATTTTAGCATCTAGCTTCAGCCTCCCTCTGGCTGAGTTTTCAAAATCATGAGTCTCATGAACCAGTTCAGAATTTAATAGTCTGTAAGTTTCAGATTAACAGTACATATTTTCCCCAGATGAGGATTTTTTTTTTAATGTTTATTTATTTTTGAGAGAGAGAGTGAGTGTGAACAGGGGCAGGGCAGAGAGAGAGGGAGACACAGAATATGAAGCAGGCTCCAGGCTCCAAGCTGTCAGCACAGAGCCCACTGTGGGGCTCAAATCACAAACTGTGAGATCATGACCTGAACTGAAGTTGGCGCTAACCGACTGAGCCCCCCAGGTACCCTGAGGATGTTTATTTAATGTCTGTACCCACCCCACCCCCCTTTAGATTGTGTATTCTGATGAGGTCAGGAACCTTATCTTTTGGGGTCTTTGATGTATCCTCAGGAGCTGACCATAGTTCCTTGTACATAATAGATATCCAATAAATATTTTGAGATGTGTGGATGGTTGGTTGAATGGTTGGATGGTTGAATAGACAGGTTGGTTGTCATATGAATGGATGGTTAGATAGATGGAAAGGGCTTTAAATTAGGGCAAGAGTCTTCAAACTGTGCTTGGCCTGCCACCTATTTTTGTAAGCTAAGTTTTCTTGGAATACAGCCCTGCTCATTCATTTATGTATTATCTCTGGCTGCTTTTGTGCTACAACAGTAGAGTTGAGTAGCTGCAACAGAGAACATATGACCCACAAAGCAAATAATATTTTCTCTTGGGACCTTTATAAAAAAGTTTGCTGGCTCATGAATTAGGAGAATTCTTGTTGGTTTTATACTTATAAATGACCCTTCAATCACCTGTGTCAGGTAAAGAGTATTATATGCCACAAGGCTTGTCTGAATAATGGATCCAGTAGATTTCAGACCCCCTTTCATTAATAGACCTTGTCAGCTGTCCTCACAGGAGGTACAGAGGTTTTCTGCTATGTAATCACTATTGTTGTTGACTACAGCTATATAACCAAGCCTCCTTCTCTTTTCTCTTCCTAGTTTGTAGAATGCCTCAAGCTGAACAAAAAACCCTTCCACCTGATAGGTACCTCCATGGGTGGCCATGTGGCTGGGGTATATGCTGCTTACTACCCTTCAGATGTCTGCAGTCTAAGTCTTGTATGCCCTGCTGGTGAGTTACAAGGCTAAAATAACCCCATGTGTGACTTGAGCACAGCAGGGTCTGAATCTCTAGGGAACAGATGGCAGTGTCTGCTATGGCTGTCTTTTAGAATCATTTTTTTCAACATCTACTTTAGAGATATACAGTGCTTTAAAGATAACTAACCAAACAGTAGTTGTATAACCATAATCGTAACCATGCTTTTTTTTTTTAGATTTTTTTTTATTAACTTGTTTATTTTTTATTTTTTTAAATTTACATCCAAATTAATTAGCATATAGTGCAACAATGATTTCAGGAATAGATTCCTTAATGCCCCTTACCCATTTATCCCATGCCCCCTCCCACAACCCCTCCCTTTAACCCTCCGATTGTTCTCCATATTTATGAGTCTCTTCAGTTTTGTCCCCCACCCTGTTTTTATATTATTTTTGTTTCCGTTCCCTTATGTTCATCTGTTTTGTCTCTTAAAGTCCTCATATGAGTGAAGTCATACGATTTTTGTCTTTCTCTGACTAATTTCACTTAGCATAATATCCTCCAGTTCCATCCACGTAGTTGCAAATGGCAAGACTTCATTCTTTTCGATTGCTGAGTAATACTCCATTGCATATATATATATACCACATGTTCTTTATCCATTCGTCCATCGATGGTCCTTTGGGCTCTTTCCATACTTTGGCTATTGTTGATAGTGCTGCTATAAACATGGGGTGCATGTGTCCCTTCGAAATAGCATACCTGTATCCCTTGGATAAATTGCTGGGTCGTACATGCTAATGTTTAAAATGTAGAGCCAGCCTTTTTCCACAAAGAATTCAAGGTGGTTAATTAAAATGTGTATAGTACTTTGCAGCACTTAAATACAGTACTTTGAAATATAACAATAATATTAATATCCAACATTTATTGAGCTCTTAAGAGCTAAGTTCCCTATATGGATTTAATTCTTGTCATATCCTTATGAGGTGAAAGTGCTGTTCTCATGCTTCTCCTTTTTTGCTGAAAACTTAGAAATCTTGATACATAACAAGATTTTTTTTAAAAAATCAACAAACAGGGGTGCCTGGATGGCTCAGTCAGTTGGGCATCTGACTCTTGATTTTGGCTCAGGTCTTGATCTTAGGGTCATGGGATCAAGCCCTGTGTCAGGCTCTGTGCTGAGCATGGAGCCTGCTTGAGATTCCCTCTGTCACTCAGCCCTTCCCCTGCTCATGGGCACACATGTGTGCTCTCTCTCTAAAATAAAAAAAATAATAAGCCTTATTTTTTGTTTTTCAATCAATGTATATATGCATATGTCAACTTGAGCTGTAATATGTCCCCAGAAATTACATTCTAAAGTTGGATTTTTTTAAAGATTTTAGTTAAAAAAAGACTTTATTTTTTTAAGTAATTTCTACACCCAACATGGGGCTTGAGCTTACAACTGCAAGATCAAGGGTCACATGCTCCACCAACTGAGTCAGCCAGGCGCCCCTGAAGTTAGATTTTTAAAATTCATTTTTCTTATATGTCTTCAAACTTGGATTTGTAATGTGTTAGAGAAAAAAAATCTTAATTTTTCTTTCTTTTTCCTTCTGCTCCCTCCCCCCATCTCTCTGGTACTTTCTTGGAGTATGATTTACACATAGTAAATCACCCAAATTTTAAGTGTACATCTCAATGACTTTTTACATGTGCATTTACTATCCAGATCAAGATAGTATTATAGGTGGGAACACTGAGGCACAAAGAAATTATGTTAATGCTGGAGCCAGGATAAGAAGAGATCCTAGGATGTCTGACTCTAGAACTGTGGCTTCTTTGGAAATCCTTTAACATCCACTACTTCTTTTATGTGACTCTTACCTACTACCTCCTTTATCTGCTAGAACCCACCATGAGTTGAACCTTCTACTGAAACCTAACTAAATTGACCTTTAAAATATTTTAGTTATCAAAGTCATTTTCAGGTCTGTTGAGGACATTAAAATTGAAGGTAAACTCCCAAAGGGTTTTCTTTTCTCTTTTTCCCAAGCACCATGTCTGAAATCATTTGGGCTTTTTATAATTAAGTTTGAGAACTGGAAAAACAGCTCCTGTGGAAGTTATTAGATTTTTGATCGCTTGTGGAAGATCAGATCTAACTGGCTTTTTTGAATGTATGACTCAGAGAAGAGTTTGACACCTGAGTTTCAATTGGAAATTTAAAATTATTTGTGTGTGAAAATGAAAAGATAAACTTGTTTTTAATTTGAAATAATTACATTTTTTTTAAGTTTTTAAAGTTTATTTTGAGAGAGAAATAGAGAGCAAGCAGGGGAGGGGCAGAAAGATATGGAAACAGAATCCCAAGCAGGCTCCACGCTGTCAGCACAGAGCCTGATGCAGGGCTCAAATTCACAAACTGTGAGATCATGACCTGAGCCAAACTCAGGAGTCAGATGCTTAACCAGCTGAGCCACCCAGGTGCTCCCTGCTTTGAAATCATTTTAAATTTACAGAAATGTTGCAAAGATAGTACAGAGAGTCCCATATACCCTTTACCCAGCTTCCCCCATTGTTAACGGCTCACATTACCAAAGTAAATTTGTCACAGCTAAGAAACCAACACTGGTACAGTACTATTAACTAAACTCTAGGCTTTATTTGGATCTCATTAGTTTTTCCACTAATGTCCTTTTTCTGTTCCAGGATCCGGTCCAGGATACCACATGACATTTAATCTAGGATTATTTTTAAAGTAAAAGGAAATAGATCGTGTAATCTGCCCATGGCATCGCAAAAGCCACATGATGCCCATGCTAGCTTTAAAGGAATTGCTGAATATAGGAGATTTATAAAGTGTGGATTTCTGCAGCGCAGTATTGATGTCACTGCCTTTCTTTCTGAAATGTAGCTTGTCAGCTAAGTTAAACATCTAGACATTTGCTCAGTGTTGGAAGTGAAAATTAGTTTTGCCCTCCTGTGCATATCAGCTCATGTGAATTTTCTTGTGTCTTGCTCCAGGGAGATAGGAAATGATGGTCAGTCTCAACGCTGTTCAGTCTCAGTGAACACCTAATGATCTGGACAAGGAGGGACTGCGTGGAGGGCAACATGGCAGACAGCTCAGAAGGGGTCTCTCTTTCACTGTGTATACGTATTGACCCCAAAAAAGAGATTACTAAGTGGGTCCAGGCCAAAGGAAGGAGTTGTCAGTCATTCCAGGCCTGTGTTTTCTTTCCTTCATGTATTTTATCAGCCTTCCCCTTAACGATGTGAATGTGCAGGGGCTCAGGCAAGTTGTCTTATCAACTAATGCTTCTTAAACTCTATCATACATATGCCTCCCCAGCATCTTGTTAAAGTGCACATTCTGATTCAAGAGTCTTAGGAGAAGGGCTGAGATTCCGCATTTCTTATGGGCTTCCAGTGCTGCTGGTCCATGGACCACAGTTTGAGTAACCAGTCCCTAAAATATCCTGAAGGATTCTTTTTTTTTTCTGTGTTTCTCAGAGTGTGGTTTTGACCTTGAGCAAGGATGGCAGTACTGATGAAAAAGAAATTTGGTGAAAAACACCTGAAATATATTAGCTCTGGGCCTTTATTGGAGGTTTCCTTCTAAAATGGGAATTAGTAAGAAGGAAGATACATTGCCAAGCTGTTTTGGTTTGAATCCCACAGGCCTGCAGTACTCAACTGATAATCAATTTATACAGCGGCTCAAAGAACTGCAGGACTCGGCCGCCATAGAGAAGATCCCCTTGATCCCATCCACTCCAGAAGAGATGAGTGAAATGCTCCAGCTCTGCTCCTATGTCCGCTTCAAGGTGCCCCAGCAGGTAACGTGATCTCAGCAGCAGTCTGCCTGCCCTCTGCCAGAGGCTTGGGCGTCCAGGGCCGGCTTCCTTCACACAGTTCTTGCATCTCGTACTCATCTATTTAGTCACTCAGCGCATGTCTGTACTGTGCCTGTGACATGTCAGGCACTGTGTTTGGGCGCAATGGTGAAGAAATAAGACCGAGAAGGCACCTGTGCAGACACTGGCCTGGAGGGGGGTGGCGGGGAGACAGGCAACTAACAAGTAAACAAATACAAACTGTGGTAAGTTCTATGGAGGAAATGAAGCTGGTGTATAGTGATTGAAAGCAGGGAGGCAGTGGAGACTTTGATAAACCTCTTCAAGAAAATAGCGTAGGCAGAGATGGGGAAAACATAAGTAAGTTTAAGGCACTGGAAGGAGGCTTGGGTGAATGGGGCCCAGAAGGAGAGGGAGGGAGAGAGGCAAGGGCTACAGCAGACATTTCTTCTTCTTTTTCTTTTTCCTTTTCTTTTTTCTTTTTCTTTTTCTTTTCTTTTCTTTCCTTTTTTTTTTTTTTTAAATTTCAGGACTGCTTTACACTCTTAAGAATTATTAAGAACCCCCCAAAGAGCTTTTGTTTATGGAGGTTCTGACTATTGACATTTACCATATCAAAAAGTAAAACTCAGAAAATGCAAAACACGAGAACATACCTACAGGCACTCATAATCAGTATGATGACACTATCCCTCGACAAGTAGGTTCTGAGAAACACAATGCTTTTGAGAGAATGAAATTGAAGAGAGCAAGTAATATTTAGCATTACAATGAAAATAGTTTGACCTCTTGGACTAGCAGAAACCGCTTTGAGAACCACTGGGCTAGATCACCTAGGACCCAACAGGTGATGGGAAGGAGGCTGGAGTTCTAGGAAGGACTGTGGGGAGCTCAAACAGAAACAAAGAACCATTGGGGTCCTCCTGTGACCTGGGAGGTGACAGTGGTATAGATGAAGGCAGTGGCAGTGGAGACTAGAGACCTGAGATGTTTTGGAGGAAGGACAGACAGCACTTATGGCAAATTGGAAGTGGAGGATGTGCGACAGTGAGGAGTCACAAGTGATTTCTGGTACTTGAGTTGGATAAAGGCAGCATTTTCTGAGTAGGGGAAGGAGAGAGGGAGGGTGGGTCTTGGGGACAGGCTCCAATTTGGACTTATTCAAGCTGTCTGTAAGGGCTCCAGGTGTAGATGTCAAGCAGACAGTTGGAGGTGCAGATTGGATATACAGGTAGAGCTGAGGGACTGGTTAGAGCCATCAGCAGGATGTTGTGGCAGGTCACGGTCTGAATGAAGCTGTGAATCTGGGGAAGGGGTGTGGGAACCAAGAGATAAGAATGCATGGTTCAGTCTCATAACTGCAACTAATCTTTTCTAGTGTAGGAACTGGACTCTGCCTTGGGGTGGGGCCTCCTAGGAGTTGAGGGAACGGGCTCTGTTCAGATGGTGTGAACACGACTCAGTTAAGGGGTGTAGAAGCACCCAGAGTCTGCTTCTGGGGTATGTTCTACCCCTGATATCCTCTTTTTAGTTGTGAGCTTGCATTGATCCCCTCCCAGCTGTGATCTCTTCCCAGTCTAGAGTAGTCAAACAGCGCTTTAGGAAATTCTGTGTTTTGGGGTGCCTGGATGGCTCAGTCGGTTGAGCATCCGACTTCAGCTCAGGTCATGATCTCGCAGATCATTGGGCTTGCTGCTGTCAGCACAGAGCCCACTTTGCATACTCTGTCCCCCTCTCTCTGCTCCTCCCCCACTTGTTTTTTTTCTCTCTCTCTCAGAAATAAATAAACGTTAAAAAAAAAAAAGAAAATTCCACATTTTGAGTTGTCAGGGATATGAAAACACTGGGAGAAAGTAAGCGGCAGCTCTAAAAGTCTTCCCTTCTAGGAGACAAGGAGCATCAGGCACTCTGCCTTCTGTGTCATGTTGTTATGTCTGTCTATTTACTTGCCTGTGTTTTCCACTCTAACCTCAGCAAAATCAAGGATTTTGTTTTAACTGGCTGTTTTATCAGCACCCCCCCCCCCCACCCGCAGCCTTTAGCACAGTGCTTGCATCAAATAGGTCCTGGGTATAGATTGGGTGGGCCAGAGGACGGGAAGATGCCCGGACAATGCAGAGATGGAGAATGGACATGTTAGTAGATGCAGAGGAGTAGTAGATGGACACATGAATTGATGCCTGTATATGCTTAGGTGATTAAAAGTGCAGGATGGATGGATGGGAGGTTGCCTGGAGAATGCAGGGATGGAAGGTGGATGGATGGGTGGATGCAGGATAGATGGATATATTGGTGTATGATTCAGAGATGCAGGGTGGTTGGATGGATGTCTGCATGAATCAGGGATGGAGGTTGGACGAATGGGTAGATGCGGGGTAGGTGGATGCACGGATAGATATATGCACATATGAGTCAGAGATGCAAGATAGGTGGATGGGTGGCAGAATGGGTAGAGCAGGTGGATGGGTGGAGGATGTAAGATGGATAGATACATGGGGGCAAGATAAATAGTAGAGCAAAGAAAATGGCTGATGCTGAGATAGTGTGTTGGACAGCTTGCCATTGGTCTCACCTCTAGGCTTCCACTTCCAGAACGGTCAGGTTCTAGTCATGCTCCAGATGGTTGGTTTAGAGCAGTTCTGGCTGGATGTTCCCACTTCAGTCAGCACACAGGACTCCATAGAGTCATTTAAGGGGCTTGAACCATTCCCAGGTAGATGAGTGCCAGTGCTAATGTGAAGACTGTACTCTACTTCAACTCCTGGGGCACGAGGAAGAGGAGGACTGTGTTCCTTCTGCCCATAGCATGTCTCTGGGTCAGGATTCCGGGTCCAGGAGATCTGGCCTGCCCACATTTGCTGCAGCCTTCTCCAGCCCTCTGCAAGGAAGACAAAGATAACATTGAATAATAAGCAAAGGACTATGGAACCCTTCCCAGAATTTTCTCAGTAGTTTATCTCTTTATTGTTCAAGAGGCTCATCAACCCCAATAGTTTAAATTTTTTTAGTAGACCTTGTTCTGCATGTGGATATTATTAAACAATTATTTGATGTTATCTCCAGCCAGATTGTGTTTTAAGCTTAGCAGAGAATCTCAAGATGAAGTGGCTGTGACCCCATCTCAGGTGTTTTTTACATGCTTTGGCTTCCCAGTACTACCCACGTTCCTCCTTAATTACAAAGGAAAAAGCATCATATGACCCTGAGTCAATTACAATGCATACTACATTGTGGGAATTTGGAGGACCAGGCCTTAAAACCTTGACAATGCCAATGCTGGAAATTGCTGGACTTTATTTCCTTCACTGTCCCAGAGCCCTGGGGGGCCCAAGGAAACAAATCATCTCCTGCCTTCTAACTATGGGTCACTTCTCTGTAGATCCTGCAAGGCCTTGTTGACGTCCGAATCCCTCATAACAACTTCTACCGAAAGCGTAAGTAGTGCCGTTTCAGCTTTTTGCTCGTGACAAATGAAGCTTTATGGGTGGCTGGCTCTTCTAGTTTACATTTCTGAGACTTGGATAGTTTTCTGGGGCCCCTTTGATAGTTTTCTGGGGCCACAGAAAGTGGTGGCCTGGACTCAATGCCTGTCCCTGAACTCTGCAGTGGGTACCCAGCGTGTGCTCACTTTGTTTTCCTTTTCTGAAGTGTTTTTGGAAATCGTCAGTGAGAAGTCAAGATACTCCCTCCATCAGAACATGGACAAGATCAAGGTCCCAACGCAGATCATTTGGGGAAAACAAGACCAGGTATGTAGTGTGTCCCTGGGGCCACCTGTGCCAGTTGCACTGGCCTTTGAGGAAAAACAAGAGGTCATTTATAAAGTGAGCCTCATCAGCTAGTTTCTGATACCAGCAAGAGATGGAACACGCCTGGGTCAGGTGCTGATATTTATGAGGGATGTCATTCTCTGAGTTGAGAGCAATGACACTGATCTTTTAAAATGAAAGGCAATTTAAAATCATTTTTACAGATTACTTTTATCAAAGCCATGTAGTCTCATAGTACAAAAAACTTTATTTATTTAAAAAAAAATGTTTTTAACGTTTATTTATTTTTGAGACAGGGAGAGACAGAGCATAAACAGGGAAGCGCCAGAGAGAGGGAGACACAGAATCTGAAGCAGGCTCCAGGCTCTGAGCTGTCAGCACAGAGCCTGATGCGGGGCTAGAACTCACGGACCGCAAGATCATGGCCTGAGCTGAAGTCGGCCGCTTAACCGACTGAGCCACCCAGGCGCCCCTACAAAAAACTTTAAAGAGTACAAAAAGGTAGAGGCACCTGGGTGGCTCAGTCTGTTAAGTGTCCAACTTTGGTTCAAGTCATGATCTTGTGGTTCAGGACTTCTAGCCCTTCATTGGGCTCTCTACTCTCAGTGTAGAGCCCACTTCGGATCTTCTGTCCCTCTCACTCTCTCTGCTCCTCCCCCACGCACACGCACGTGCTCTCAAAAATAAACAAACATTAAAAAAAGAATACCAAAAGGTTTCTGATGAAAATTTGATCTCTTTTCCATCCCACATTCCAATTCCCATTTCCTTGAGGCAGTTCTCACTGTCTTACATTTATTTCTTAAATTTTCTTAGGCAGACATTGACAGCAGCAAATATTTTTTACTTAGTTGTGACTATCTGTGTCGCGACTACTGAGCTCTGCTGTTGTGCAAAAGCAGCCATAGACAATATGCAGACAAGTGACCTGGCAGAGTTCCAATGAACCTTTATTTCCAAAAACAGGCAGTGGACCATTATTTACTTACTGCCATGCTAAGCATACATATACATACATAGATAAGTTTTATCTGTAAGTTGTTCACACATGCTATATGCACTGTTTTGCACATTATTATTTCATATATGTAGGAATTTATGTATCTTGGAAATCATTTCATACCAGCCCACACAGATTTACTGCTCTATTTTTTAATATATATATTTTTTATTTTCCTGACTTTTATTCATGTATTTAAGTAATAAGTTTTTCTATACACACACAAAAATGATAAGACCAGTGGTTAAATCCTGCTTTTTTTTCTTAATTTTTTAAAAAGTTTATTTATTTTTGAGAGAGAGAGAACAAAGTGGGGGGAGGGGTAGGCAGAGAGAGAGGGAGACAGAGAATTCGAAGCAGGCTCAGTGCTGTCAGCACAAAGTTCAATGTGGGGCCCAAACCCATGAATTGTGAGATCATGACCTGAGCTGAAATCAGATGCTTAACCGACTGAGCCACCCGGGCTCCCCACATTCAGGAATTTTTTTTTTAAATTTTTTTTAACGTTTATTTATTTTTGAGACAGAGAGAGACAGAGCATGAACAGGGGAGGGGCAGAGAGAGAGAGAGACACAGAATCCAAAACAGGCCCCAGGCTCTGAGCCATCAGCCCAGAGCCCGACGCGGGGCTCGAACTCACGGACCACGAGATCGTGACCTGAGCTGAAGTCGGACGCTTAACCGACTGAGCCACCCAGGCGCCCCACATTCAGGAATTTTAACACTGATGCAATGCCTTTGTCTAATCTACCATCCATATTTCAAATTCATCAGCTGTTTCAACAAGGTCCTATATGGAATCCTTCTCCTTCTCTTGCTTCCCTGAACTAGGATCTAATCCAGGATCACATATTAAATGTCATGTCTCTGCAGTCTCCTTTATTATGGACCGATACCCTACTCTGCCTTTGTCATTCATGACGTTAAGATATTTGAAAAGTATAGGTCAGTTATTTTATGAAATGTTCCTTAATTTGACTTTGCTGTTTCCTCATGATTAAACTCAGGTTTTGTATCACCACTGGAATAGCTCATGCATGGTAAGATTTCACATCTCGGACACACAGTGTCCTTCTGCCCATCCTCATGATGTTAATGTTGATTGCCTGGTTAAGATGTCTCATTTCTTCATTGTAGAGTTACTGTTTCTCTCCTTGCAACTGATAAGGAGTCTGTTGGAGACACTTTGAAATATCCTGTTCCTCATCAAACATTCCCCCCCCCCCCCAGATTTACCTTCTGTGAATGATTCTTGCCCCAAACAAAGTTTACATTCTTCTTTTTTTTAATGTTTGTTTGTTTTTGAGAGAGAGAGAGGGAGGGAGGGAGGGAGAGAGAATGCGCAGGAAAGGGGCAGCGAGATGGAAACAGAGGATCTGAAGCAGGCTCTGTGCTGTCAGGGCAGAGCCTACTGTGGGGCTTGAACCCACAAGTTGTGAGATCATGACCTAGCTGAAGTCAGATACTCAACCATCTGAGCCACCTACACACCCCTTTTCTTTTTCTTCTTTAAGTTTCTGTATTTATTTTGAGGGAGAGAGTGAGTGGGGGGAAGGGCAGAGAGAGAGATGCAGAGAAAGAATCCCAAGCAGGCTCTGCCCTGTCAGCACTGAACCCAACACAGGGCTTGATCTTGTGAACCGTGAGATCATGATCTGAGTGGAAATCAAGAGTCAGACACGTACTGCCTGAGCCACCCAGGTGCCCCTGCGTGATTCTTGTAACAGCTGCATAGTACTCCATTGTATGGCTCTGCCACAGTGTATATAATTAGTGCCCTACTAATGGTCATTTAGATAATTTCTAGTTTTTTGCTATTAAACAGTACCTCAGTGAACATCAGTACAGGTATGAGTTTGTGGAGTGTGAGAGCATACGCAAAGTGTGAATTCTTTGGTGTGGACTCACTGGGTCAAAAGACAAGTGCTTTTTAAAATTTTAATAGGTGTTAGGAGTGCCTGGCTGGATCAGTCGGTAGAACATGCAACTCTCGAAGTTGGGGTTGTGAGTTTAAGCCCCACGTTGGGTATAGAGCTTACTTTAAAAAAATTTTTTTTTAATAATAACGTTTTAATAGGTTTTATTAGTTGGCTCTGTATTAGTTTGCTGGGATAGTCATAACAAAGTACCACAAACTGGGTGGCCTAAACAATAGAAATTGACTATCTTAGGGTTCTAGAAGCTAGTAGTCCAAGTTCAAGTTGTCAGCAATTTGGTTCCTCCTGGGAGCTGTCAGGGAGAATCTGTACCATGCCTCTTCCCCAGCTTCTGGTGGATGCTGGCGATCTTTGTGTTCCTTGGCTAATAGATATCTCACCCTGCTGTCAGCCTTCATCCTCACATGGCATTCTCCCTATACCTGTGTGTCTCTGTGTTTAAATTTTTGTAAGGGGGCCAATCATATTGAGTGAGGGGTTCACCCTGCACCCGTATGACCTCATCTTAACTAATTACATTTGCAACAACCCTATTTTCAAATAAAGTCACCTTTTGAAGGATTGGAAGTTGGTACTTCGAGATATGAATTTTAGGGGGGACACAAACGATAATAGAGCCTCCATACTGATTTATGTTGTTTGTTTGCAACTGTTCTTTAGAAATTGTATCTTAACTCAGAGTTCTTCTAAAATGTAAAGGAAGAGGAGGCAATGAGAAATGGAGCCTTTCTTTTTTTTTTTTTTAATTTTTTTTTAATGTTTATTCAGTTTTGGAAGACAGAGAGAGAGCACAAGCAGGGCTGGGGTGGAGAGAGAGGGGGACACTGAATCCGAAGCAGGCTCCAGGCTCTGAACTGTCAGCACAGCGCCCTGGGCAGGTCTGGAACCCACTAGCCTAGAGATCATGACCTGAACAGAAGTTGGATGCTCAACCTACTGAGCCACCCAGGCGCCCCAGAAATGGAGCCTTTCTAAGGTCAGGATGGTCTCCTGGAAGGAGAAGCCAGGACTGTGTGCCCAGCACATGGGGGGAGGGAGCGGTGATAGCATCAGTGTGCAGCTATCCCAGATCGGCCAGGTGTGTCAAGGATGTATAGTGCAGGGAGGTGGGCATGGAGAGGAGGGAGGGCTCACTTGATCTCTTCTGCAGCAGCCAAAGGACTAAAAGAAGCTTTGTGTGCATCTGAGGGGAGAAGCAGGACACAGAGTAGGCCAGCAGGGGCTTATTCAATCAGAATCAAGTTAGAACAATGAAGGCCTTTCTTCATTCTAGAAACCCCAAAGGTTATTTGGGGCTCTCAGGAACCAACAAGGGGACAATGCAGAAACCAGGTTGCTGGGCTTAGGCAAAGTCTAGGTTCCAGCCCTGCCTTTGCCCTGTATTGGCCCGTGACCTTGAGCAAGCCACTCAGCCACTCCAAATCCTGTGTTTCTCTTCTACTAGGGTGAATGTGAGGCTTAAGTGAATACATATGAGGGTGATCTTTCTCCAGTTACACAAAAATAAGTTGTTTATTACTCATGTCCTTTGCCTGTGATAGTTGGCCTCTGGCTAGGGTCCAGAATTTCTTCCAGGACTCTGGAGTCCATTTTGTTCTGAAAAAAGAGCATAACGTTCCATGGGCCTGCTATAAATACAATCAGATCTTCTGTGTGTTCTATGGACCATCCCCAGGGCAGAATCCAAATAGCAAAGGCTTTAGGGGCCCTTTATTTCATAGCCTTTTGCTTCCCAAGCATCTGGCTCTTTTCCTCCTCTATCATCAACCATTTGGTGTCACTGGCCAGCCCCTTCCAGGCTGAATGCAGTCTCCCTGTTCTTTGGACCCCTGTAGGTTCTGTAGCTGCTGTATTGTAGACTGCAGGGAGCTATGCACATTGTTGTTTATGTCAGTCATGCCCCCTGGATTTGGCCAGTATACAGCCTGCACAACTAAACCTGAGAGGATTTCTGCACAGCAGTTTAAGTATTTCCCCTCTGTGTTCAGTCCCACAGAGTGGGAGGGCCTTCTGGGGATACACAAGGTTTATTACTATTTATGTCCCTTCATCCTGCTAGCACAGTGCCTGGTATGCAGGTGACCCAGAGTACACAGTGAATGAGTGAGCAAGTTAGAAAGTAAATAGGGGCGCCTGGGTGACTCAGTTGTTTAAGCATCTGACTCTTGATCTTGACTCAGGTCATGATCTCACAGTTTTGTGGGTTTGAGCTGACAGCACAGAGCCTGCTTGGGATTCTCCCTCTCTCTCTGCCCCTCCCCTGCTAGCACTCTCCTCTCTATGGCTCTCTCAAAATAAATAAATAAACTTAAAAAAAAAAAAAGATGCCTTATTTTAAAAAAAGTAAATAAACTAGCAAAGGGACAAACCCACTGACTGACTGCCTATGCATTTAAGTCAGCTAACAGATTTATATTGAGCACCTAGTATGTGCCTAACACCATATTAGACCCTGGGAATATAGCAGGGACCAAGACAGACAGGATCCCTACCCTCCAGCAGCCTATGGTCTACTTACATTATCATGCCTGACAGGGCTCAAACTAAGGTTAGATCCTATCTTTATAATTTTTATATTTTATTCATGATGGATCTTTTTGCATTAATGTTTGTTTTAAATACTGCATTAAAATAATCTTCATCTTGGGGCACCTGAGTGGCTCAGCTGGTTAAGCATCCAACTCTTGATCTCAGGGTTTTGAGTTCGAGCCCCACGTTGGGCTCCACCCTGGAGCTTACTTAAAAAAATAATAATCTCCATATTGATGACTGAGTTTTTTGGAGCCTGCTTAGGTTTTGTGCCCAAGGCCAGTGCCTCATTTCTTCACCCTAATTTTGGCCTTGGCCTGAAATGGGATGGAGGAAGATTGTTTGACCATCTGTATGAATGTCTTGCCCAAGAAACAGCTGGTGTGGTTCCCGTAGACGTGCATGAGGGTCCACACAGCTGTTATTGCATGTACCTCTGAGAGACCGTGGGGAATGCTGGATTTGACCAGCATAACAGGGTCAAAGCTAGAGGCTCATGTGGGTATTTTTGAGCCCTCTGTAGGATATTCAGTTGGGAGTTTCTACTTTTTCATACTTTGACCAGTTGAGTCCACTTGCATTTCCTCTGGGTATTTTTCCACAGAATCTGGACTTTATTTCTGCTCAGACAGGTGCCATGACAGCCTTACCTGTGAGTGAGGGGAAGGCAGAGGTGTCTGATTCCTCTGCAGGGTGCCCCCCTCACTAAGCTCGCCATTAGCTGCTCCTATTTGTGGCCCCGGGGGTACTTTGCTGTGCTCTGTGCCTTGGCTGAGGGATGCTTGTTGCTCCACTTCCTGGGTGGAAAATCTTGGTTCTAATGGTCTGGATTGATGAAAATGAAGCTCAAAAACAGAAGGCACTTGGGGAACCTGGGTGGCTCAGTTGGTTGAGCGTCAACTTTGGCTCAGGTCATGATCTTGCAGTCTGTGGGTTCAAGCCCCGCATCCGGCTCTGTGCTGACAGCTCAGAGCCTGGAGCCTGCTTCAGATTCTGTGTCTCCCTCTCTCTACCCCTCCCCAGCTTGCACTCTATCTCTCTCTTTCAAAAAAAAAAAAATAAGTATTAAAAAAAATTTTTAAGGAAAAAAGAAAACAGATAGCACTTGAGTTTGTTGTGGGTCCTGCTTTTGTGTTGAGGATGAGGGGAGGGGTCCTCTTGCGTGGGATGAGTCGAAGGTGAAAGCCATGAAAGGGAACGAATGCAAATCTGAGACTACATAGGGTGTTGGGGAGGAAACACTGGATTGGTGTAAATGGCCAGGTAACCTAGGGCACAATGAAATTAAATGCCTTATTGGGAAAGGCTCAGCCCTGGAGAGTGGTGGCTTTCATATCAGAAGAGCGTTCCCCGTTATTCACAAACTTCAAGGCCTTCAGTCACACAGCTCTGGGGACCCCCAGAAGACCTTCAAAGAGATGCTATTCCCCCATCTCCAGCTTGGGATAATTAGCATTCACCTCTTGCATCTTGTTTATGTCTCTTTCCCACAGCTGGACTGATCATGTCCATCCCTAACATAGCCCCGCAGACCCCCACTGCTGTCAGATGGAGGCCTGAGCCCCAAGCATGGCTGGGGGAACAGGCCCCTCTTCCCTACCCCATCTCTCCACCATGCACTCCCCACTCCCTGCATGCTGTGTCTCAGCACCAAGCTAACTGCCGTCTCCTGCTCTTGCCATGATGTGCCCCCCTGTCCCGCATCATCAATGAATCTTCCTCCCTTGTGCACTCTCAGCTCCCAGGATGCTCCCCCAACAGAACCCTCGCCTGCTGAGCCATCTGGCTTCCCTACCAGACCAGGCAGGGGCTGTGTATTTCCACTTTAGTAATGCTGGCAGTGACACAACTCCTAGCACCAAATTGCAGAAGAAAACGTGAGGCATGCAGTCATATCTGTCAAGAGGGCACAAGCCCCGACACCGAAGTGACTTGATCCCACAAATCACCCCTGCCAGGCTTCAGGTGGCATTCCGTTCCCCAAAAGCGTGTACTCAGGCATCTGAGTCTTTTCTATCTGGTTTCCTCTGTCATCCTGCCTACAGGTGCTCGACGTGTCTGGGGCAGACATGCTGGCCAAGTCGATTGCCAACTGCCAGGTGGAACTTCTGGAAAACTGTGGGCACTCAGTGGTGATGGAGAGGCCCCGGAAGACAGCCAAGCTCATTGTCGACTTCTTAGCTTCTGTGCACAACACAAGCAACAACAAGAAGCTGGACTGAGGCCCCACGACCGCAGCCTGCATTTGGCACTGAGCATCTGCCCCCATCTCCAAAATCTGACGCGGCCACTACTTCTCAGGGATCCTGCCCCAAACGCGGTCAGAGAGCCAGCATCCCTGAGGAAGCCAGTCCCCTGTCCCCAGTCTCGACAGATCCACAGAGCTTCGGGAGCCACGAGCAGATCTCCAAGATATTTTTCACAATGTAGAAACTCACATGGAACAAAATTAAGAAAACCCAGCCATGAAATCTACCCAGAAGTCTTCAAGTTCATGTTGCAAAGCGGCTGCCTTGGACCCTAATCACCGAGACCGTTTTCTTTCAAAACATCCCTCACAGACTGAGACTCGAGGTTTTTCTGTTGCTTCAACATCCTCCCCTGCATGGTCAGTGGCTGTTTTAGGAGCATTAGTCTCCATTTGCTGAGCCCCTCTTGTCTATGTCTAGTTTAAGTTTTATGTTAGAGACCCCTATATGAATGCAGTTTGTCAGCTGCAAGATCAGGGAGGGAAACAGCAAGCTATGAAAAATATTAACATGCGAGGAGGGGTGTGTTTCCACTGCTGCCAGCCCTCCCACCTGCCAGAGCAGTGGGGAACACAGGTGGGTGGTTTGATGGGCCCCCACATGTCAGCTCCATCACGAGGGAGCCTAGAACAGTCACAGTATGAAGAGCACCCGGCAGGGTGGGTTTCCTGGGAATAACTTATTATTTTTAAAAATAGGACTAATAAAGCAATAATGTTCTAGACATCTGTATCTAAATAATCACACAAAAGCACCTCGTGGGCCTCGTGTCTATCTTGCTGTGCTACTGAAGACCCTTGGGTGTAAAATACTAGTTTGTTAATGAATTCTGTGAATTCTGTGAACAGTAATGTGATTGAAAATAAGTCTAAACAGCTGTAAAAGTGATCACAATGACATGACATAAATTTAATAAATCTAGATCAGCAACATGCAGACAGTTTCCATTCCTAAGCTCCTATTTAAGTGCAGTGTTGGCAGATTTCGTGTCAATTTTTAAAAGGGCATTTTGTTTTGTTTGTTTTAAGGCTTATTCTAAGGCATTGGAAAGCCTGGTTTGGATGGGTTATTAGTTTTCTTTTAAGTCTTATTTGCAATTTTTATTCAAAATTTTTTATTGTTCATTTATTTTTGAGAGAGAGAGAAAGAGAACGAGTGGGGGAGGGGAAGAGAGAGAGGGAGACACAGAATCCGAAGCAGGCTCCAGGCTCTGAGCTGTCAGCACAGAGCCCGATGCGGGGCTCAAACTCACAGACCACGGGATCATGACTCAAGCCGAAGTCAGACACCCAACCAACTGAGCCACCCAGGCACCTCTACAATTTTTATTCAGCTGAAATTGTATATCAAAAACAAAAGACAAGAGTCATCAAACTGTTCCTTGTGACACTTGTCTGTTGCACTTAGGAGCCCTTAAAATCCCTGGAACTTCATTCTTCTGAATCTATTTACAGAGAGTCTGTAGCCAAGTAGTTCTAGAAATAAAGTGAGATGAACTTCATAGTTTAAGTTGGAATGCAGGACTTGGTCTGAATATTTTAATTTATTGAGAAGAGTGGAACACAGATCTTAAAAAAAAGAAGATATGAAAATGTGATGTGTCAGACCTGTGGGCTGCAGCTAACGGCAGTGTTCAGAGGAAAGTGTTCAGAGACTAAGGCAAAAGAGCATGATTTAAGAATTAGAGAAATCAGGGGCGCCTGGGTGGCTCAGTCGGTTGAGCGTCCGACTTCGGCTCAGGTCACGATTTCACGGTCTGTGAGTTTGAGCCCCGCATCGGGCTCTGTGCTGACAGCTCAGAGCCTGGAGCCTGCTTCAGATTCTGTGTTTCCCTCTCTCTGCCCCTTTCCCGCTCATGCTCTCTCTCTGTCTCTCAAAAATGAATAAATGTTAAAAAAAATTTTTTTAAAGAATTAGAGAAATCAGTGACTCATTAAAAAGGAAAAACATCAGAATCATAGGGGTCCCAGAAGATGAAGAGAGAGAAAAAGGGGTAGAAGGGTTATGTGAGCAAATCATAGTGGAAAACTTTCCTAACCTGGGGAAGGACACAGACATCAAAATCCAGGAAGCACAGAGGAGTCCCATAAGATTCAATAAAAACTGACCATCAACAAGGCATATCATAGTCAAATTCACAAAGTACTCAGGCAAGGAAAGAATCATGAAAGCAGCAAGGGGATAAAAAAGTTCTTAAGATACAAGGGAAGAGGTTTGCAGCAGACCTATCCACAGAAACTTGGCAGGCCAGAAAGGAGTGGCAGGATATATTTAATGTGCTAAATCGAAAAAATATGCAGCCAAGAATTCTTTATCCAGCAAGGCTGTCATTCAAAATAGAAGGAGAGATTAAAAGTTTCCTAGACAAACAAAAATTAAAGGAGTTTGTGACCACTAAACCAGCCCTGCAAGAAATTTTAAGGGGGACTTCCTGAGTGGGGGGCAGAAATAAAATCTTGGGGTGCCTGGGTGGCTCAGTCATTTGAGCATCTGACTCTTGATTTCAGCTCAGGTCATGATCCCAGAGTCCTGGGATCAAACCCTGCATCAAGCTCTGTGCTAAGTGTGGAAACTGCTTGAGATTCTCTCTCTCTCTCTCTCTCTCTCTCTCTCTCTCTCTCTCTCTCTCTCCCTCTGCCCTCTCCCCACTCACACTCTCTCTCTAAGACAATTTAAAAAATAATAAAAATAAAATCTTAAAAAGAAGTCATAAAAAGAAATCAAAAATAAGCCTAGAAAAAAAATAGAAATAATACAAGTGAGAGCAAAATTCAATGACATAGAAAAGAAAGTAGATCTTAGACATGCTGCCAATTCCAATCTTTCATATTCACCAAGAATTCTGAACTTGGTGCAGTCCTGGGGGAAGGGGTTAGTCTGGATGGGTTTGCGTGATGAGGGGAGGTGCCTGGGGTAGCCGAAGAAGAAGCCCCAGGCCTGGAGTAAAGTACTGCAGATGGGAAACGCTATTGGTGCAGGAATTGTTATGCCCTGGGTGGATGGCAGCTAAGGATCACATCCAGAATTGCTTCAGTGGGGTCATCCGGGCAGAGACGTGTACTGTCCATCCCACCAAGAGGATGGTGGGCAGGGTCTGCAGCGGGATGCAGCTCCCACCTCCCTCTCTGTCACTGGGAAGCATCCACTGGGAGTGCTGAGCGGAGCATATGAAAGAGTCATTTGGACAAATCTAAAAAGTGGGTTTTCACGGTTCTCCTCTGGGCCTGCAGTTCTGGCCCCACCATGTTAGGAGGCCTCAAAAGCAGAAAAGCACAGCTCCCCTTTGCACCCGACGTTTTGCCTTTGCGATTATGAAGAACTTGCTGGTTGCCCCCCAAGCCACAGCCCACTGGGCATTGTGGTGGGTGCCTTTAATGAGAGTTTTGGAAAGAAGAAAAGGGTTACTCATCACAGCCTTGCCTGAAAGACTGCCAGAAGCTTCTGAAATGACGACGGAAAGCCCCAGGAATCACAAGCAGGCTCTACATCCCACTGTCTGGCGTGGGTCCCTCGGGGCTGGATCCTGCTGGGCAGGCATCGAGGAAGCTGAGGGAGAGGCCATGGTTAGGACTCAATTTGCCATCAGTCTGGCTTCTTGTACAGCACAGAGGCAGCGTCAGGAGAGACTGATGCAAGAAACACATCAGTTTGATGGTGCTGCCCATCGTCTGCCTTCCATATGAACCCCAGTGAGTATTCCCCATCCCAGAGAACCTTATCTGTTGCGTTGTCCAAAGGAAGTTCCCAGAAAGTACAGGGAGATTATAAGGTAGGTCAGGCCAGCTGGAAGACTGCACCAGGTGCTCTCCCAAGTATTTTCCATGAATCACTTTATCAAGCTTTCACACACCCCTAAAAGGTACTTCTAACTTGTGCCCATTGTATAGCCAGGAAACTGAGGCACTAAGAGGTGAAGAATCTTGCCCGAGGCCACACAGATAACAAGTATAGAGAAGCCTCTTGGTTTATGATTGAAGGTGACTATGCTTTCACTGGTTCAGGCAGGAGCTCTGGCCCAACTTCCAGTAGAGCCTGGGGCCCTGTTGGCTCACCTGAACTAAGACAGTGTGTGACAGCTTCAGCCACAGATCACTGAGGCCACACCTGGGGCTCCTGCTGAGGAAGATGACCCAGTTGTTCACTCAGCAAATAGTTAAGTATATCCCATTGCCCAGCCTCCTGCCAGGCAGCAAACAAGCTTACTTACATTGCGGCATCAAAGGGTGCCTCAAGGGACAGCCTGCTCATCTCCTCCCTGTCTCTTTTAGAACCAGGACTGGTGTCATGCCCTCCCTGGAAGGACTCACTCCCTCTTGCTGACACCCCCTTCCCTCTGCCATACTGGAAATGTTCATCAGTGTTGTTTGCCCAAAGCAGTTTTCTGGACGGGAGAAGTCCCCTCTGATTGTTTGTTGTCCCTTGGGGTCAGGCTTGGAAAGCAGGTGATTGATGTAGCTCTGCTCCTAGCTGCCACTCCAGAGGCAGCCCGGAGGCTCTGCCTGGGACCAGTTCAGGCTCCCTTTGAAAGGTAAGGTCAACTCCCTGGACTTCATACCAGCCAGGGCTTTTGCACTCTCTTCAGAGAATTTTTAGGTTTTAATTAAACATAAATACTGACTTAAGGTTCCTCATTTAACTTTCCAAGCCCTGGATATTGATCTCTGGACAATTCATCGGTTGATTAATTAACATTGTTCTGAGATGATGGATATAAATTTTAACATCCACATATACCAGCTTTCCGCTTTGGGGACTTCCTGTCTTAGATCGAGAAATGTTTTATTAAAAGTGGCAATTCACTGGGTCTATTCCAAAAATGTTTGCTGAAATACTCTTCGGCCAGGTTTGGTAGTTTTGTTTTGTTTTGTTTTTTTAACTCTTTGTCTCTGTCTCTCCTCCTATCCTCCCCCACCTCCCACCCCCATGTGTTTCATCACTTTATTTGTCTCATATCTGTCTGTCTGTCTCTTTCACACATGCAGGCAGGCACAAAGAGATACACTCTCCCCTGACAGTTGGGAGCCTGGCTCTTCTGATCTCTCATCTTGTATATCTTCCAGCATCACTCCTTTAACCATACAGACTGGGCTTTCTCACCAGTGGCTTCTCTCCTCACTCCCATCCACCCCAAAGTTGGATGATGTTCATACAAACCCTCCATCCTGGAAAGAAGGCGAAAAAGTAGAGAGGAGGTGGGAGTGGTCACAGATGGGGCAGCAGAGATGTCCTCAAATTACCTGCTGAGGTCAGAGCCAGAGGGTGATGGTGCAGGGCTGCTGTTCTGTACCCCCAGCTCCCCTGGGGCTCTGGGGCCCAGCGTTGCTGCTCTCTGGACTGGAGGTCACCAGGATGTGGGCCTGGGGTTGCCTATGATGGAATCAGGGTCTTGTGTGACCGTCGTTAGCCTAGTCAGGGAGAGGATATCAGATGACTCCTTTCAGCATCAGGAAGGCTCCCCTCCCTTGGCTCCTGGAGGAACCTTTCCTTCATTGCTTGTTGGATATTTGGTCTCTATACCCTCCAGGCAATGACTAGGAACTTTAGGGCACACCTAGGGTATTTCCACCCTCCAGCAGGGGATGGGAGAAGAAAGAAGGATTCTTAGTGGCAGAAAGTGGCAGCTATAGATGTAAGTATAGGTCTACAATCCCTTACCAAACCTCAAAGAACCAGATGTGATTCCAAATTGAGAAATTTTCCCATTTTAGAAAGGTATTATGGTGTGTATACCACAGATTATGTAACATCCCCAGTGGGGTCTGGGACTGCTTTACAGGATCAAATGCATTGACATTTCTGCTGTGCAGTGTATGAATATCCGCACTAAATGGGACAAAAGCTATAAAAAACTTCACCTCTGTTCAGATTAAGCGTTGGGTGCCACATGAAGAAAGATTTGGTTTCCATGCTATTCTTGGATTTCAGAATTGTGGATAAGGAATGGTAGGTCTCCATTCCCTGCTTCCTCTCTCCTGCCTTGGGGTAGAGGTTGGAGGGGTAGGAACTGGGGGATAAGAAGGGGCATCTTGAGGAAGAGTCTGTTCTTCCAAGGTGGGAAGAGAGGCATAAACACAGGTGTGGTCCATGGCTCCCTCTTGTGACTATAAGGGGCAGTCCTGACTTTCATTTGACAATTAGAAAATTATTTAATTTTATAAGCAATTATAAAATTGTTTGACAATTGTTAAATTATAAGAATAATGACCTGTCACTTTAAAACAAATTTAAAAATGAGTGTTTAAAAAATATTCTTATACACACATATGTATAACCAGAAAAGACCCTACAGCTGGTTTATTGATGGTTTGTTTGGCTTTTACATAAATGGGTCCTGTTGGACATTACGGTTGCCACCCCGCACCCCCTGCTTGCTCTTTTCACTTACCTCTATGTTTTGGGACTCCTGTAGGTCAGAACCCACAGATCCCCCTGGTTCCTGGAATGGGGATGCAGAGCCCTCTAAGGAAAGGGGGGTACAGAGAGGGTGTACTTTGTAGGAACACGATGAATCTCTCAGAGAGGATCTCTGAATTTTAAGAAAGCCTCTTGGGCCCCTCCAGAAACAGGCTGCTTAATTACAAGGTGGTTGTCCTCTCCCCACATTCTCTCTTCCTAAGGTCCTAGAGCCTTTTATTAGGGATTTCTAAGGTCACTTGTAAGGAAAGGTTCCTCTATCATTTAAATACATTTCAGAAATTCTGGGTGAGACAAAGTTAAATAATCTGGCCCTTGCTCCAGCCCCAACACAAGTAGGAGACTGACTGGGAAGGAGCAAAAACATCCTCAGAGAGCAGCCAAGATTAGGGCCGAGGCGGGGACCGTCCTGCCACTCCCCTGGATGATGGGGGTGGTTTGGACTTAACAGTCTGGGCAGGAGCTTCTGGTCTTTTGTACCCTTGACTGGTGAGCTGCCCCCAGAGTCCCTGCCTGCAGCGTGTGCTGCTGATGTCCTTCCCAGATCCCCTGTACTGACTGCTGCCCCCACCCCCCACCTGCTGGGAGTACTGGCTGCTGAGGAAACACACCTGCCCTTCTCCCAGAGAAGCGCCCTCAGATGGCAGGAGGCTCCTTCGAGGTTGTGCCCCATCCTCTTCCTCTCACCTCCTGGGGTTGCCAGACAAAATACAGGATACCCAGCTAAATTTAATTTCAGGCAAACAACGAATACTTTCTTAGCACAAGGATATCCTACTCATTGTTTATCTGAAACTCAAATTTAACTGGGCAACTATTTTTCTTTGCTAAATCTGGCAACCCTACAGCTGGCAGTCAGTGACCGGGGAGGAGTGTGATGAAGCCTTGGCCGCCTTGCCTCCAAGGCTGGAAGCTTGCTGGTGTCACTTGTGCTCCAGGGCTCCGTGTGGGATCAGCCTGAGGTTGGGCTGCATCTGAACCCATGGCTTTGTTTAGCTTCTTCCCTGGCCCCATCCTGCTTTCCTCCCCCACTCGCAGGTTTCCCATGAGAGCTGCCCCCAATAAATTACTTCCACAAAGATTCCTATCTCATGCTCGGCCTCTGGGGACTCAAAAACATGCCCGCTTTTCATATTTCCTGTTTGGAGATGATGCTCAGGGTTGCCTCAAAGAGCAACGTCTAGCCGTGTCATCCCATGGGTTCTGGGGCTTCTCATCACCGTAGGCAAATGGCTTATTCTACTTTTTTTTTTTTTTTTTTAATCTGTGAAGGCAATAATAATAGTGACATTGCAGGGTAGATAGGATAATGTAAGCAAGCAATCTGGTACTTGGCAGGTCTCCCTAAATGGTAACAACAGCTGTCATTCCATAGCCTTTAGCTTCTAGTCATTTTCACTTCCTTTGTCCTACATTTTCCTTTCCTTTCTTTCTTTTTCTTTTTTTAATTTATTTTTGAGAGAGAGTGTGAGTGGGGGAGGAACAGAGAGAGAGGGAGAGAGAGACTCCCAAGCAGACTTTGCGCAGATCCCAATGCGGGTTTGAACTCACAAAACTGTGAAATGACCTGAGTGAAACCGAGTCAGACGCTTAATGGACTGAGCCACCCAGGCACCCCACTTTGTCCTACCTTCTTCATCTGCTGACATGAGTGGATATGATTCCCATGAGGCTGATGGAGATTTGTGGCTGTGATCCTACTTGGGCCTCTCTCTTGACTTCTCTTCCTAAAGTTATGAAAGTTTTAGTAAAAGCCACTCTTGGCAGCAGTTTACAAGGCAGGAAGGGGAGCTGAAGAACACAGCAGAAGAGGGGAAGTATGGACTCAGCTCTTTCTCAGCTGCCATCACTTCCAGGAACATAAAATACTCTCAGATCCCCAACAACTTTGCTCTGACGTGTCAGAAACAGAGTGTCCAGAATGGCCATCTTGAGCCAACTGACACCACCAGTGCAATGCTAGGCAACTTTTATAAAGACCGAGACAGGCTTGTGTGTTATGATTAGGAGTGATGTTCAGATATATTGTTACAAAGGGAAAGCCCCCCTACTGTATCTCTGGAAGGACACTTCAGAAACTCATACCAGGGGCACCTGGGTGGCTCGGTCGGTTAAGGCCAACTCTTGATTTCAGTTCAGGTCATGATCTTGTGGTTCATGAGTTCGAGCCCCGAATCAGGATCTGCACTGACAGTACAGACCCTGCTTGGGATTCTCTCTGCCCCCCCCCCCAATCTTGTGCACGGGCACTCTCTCTCTCTCTCTCAAAATAAATAAACTTTATAAGAGAAAGAAAAAGAAAGAAAGAAAGAAAGAAAAAGAAAGAAAGAGAAAAAGAAAGAAAAGAAAGAAAGGAAAGAAAGAAAGAAAGAAAGAAAGAAAAAAAAAGAAAACACCACTGGCTGTGGGGTCTGTGTTGATTTCCTCTATCTCTCCCCCCATCTGGAACAAGTTCTATCTCCTCTGAGGGGAGAAGGAAGGGAAGCAGAAGCTGCAGGACTGCAGAACACGACAATAGCCAAAGACTGAAGTTTCAGGAAATAGCAGACAGTGGAATTTTTAGAAAAGACATTAAGAGAGAAGGTCTCAACTGACTCAGGCTCAGTTTTGGCTGTGCAGGGCAACCCTTTGCCCCCAAAGGAAGTAGAATTAGCACACCCATCTATGAATTACTGCATTCACTAAACATACGTTGAGTGTCAGGCAGGGGAATGCTGTGGTGAGCCAACACAAACAATACCATCCCCATCCTCATGGGGCTCATACTCAAGTTATGGCAGCCCCAGCCCCTCTCCCCCACGCACTCCTGACTCATAACACACAACTGGTGGTGGCACGGTGCAGTATGGAGAGCACCATCTGGAGTCAGACCGTCTGCTCACTAGTTATAAACATGTGATCTTGGGCAAGTAACAGCCTCTTGTGCTGCAGTCTCTACCCCTTTAAAATGGGGATGATCATAATAGCTACTTTGGGATTGTGTGAGAGTTCCCCGAAATAACATCTGAAAAGTTTTTTTTCATAGCACCTGGCCCAAAGAAAATACTTGATAATTATCTATTATTATTATTATTAATTATTAAATATAAACACTATTTGTTTTACGGGTACGGGGCCAAAAGTACTTGCTGGGCTCAGCAAGTACTTATTGAATAAATGCACAGATGAAACCTGGCTTAAATTTGAAGACAGGACCATCTGGACCAACTCAGATAGATACACTACTGTATGCTGGGAGCCACAAGGGACATTGAGAGCGTCCTTGGAGTGCTTGACAGATGCTCAGCAGAAGAGCTGCTATATATAAAGTTGAATGAATGAACGCATGCATAAATGAATGACTATGAAGCGAGCTCCCGGACCGAATAAACACATCCGGAGTCCCAACCCCATTCAGACATTCGCTCATAGAGCATTCTCTGGAGTGAGCACCAGGGGGCACTGAGCTCGGCCAGTCTCAGCTACCGATCACGATTTATCCCTAGGTTCTTAGGAGAACTCCACGCGGTGACGTCATATCCGCGCCTAGACGTCACGCTTCCGGAGGGCGAAACAGGAGCCAAACGTAAACATCCCCGGAGTTTCCCGGGCCCAGGGTGTGGCCTCTGCGGGAGAGCTCCGAGCTTTGGCAGAGTCTTGCAAGGAACGGGATTCAGGAAGGCGCCAGGTTAGTCCGACCGAGAGCAGAAAAGTAGAAGACCATAGCAGAGCGGTTGTTCGCCGGGATCGGACTCAGTCGGCCACGCTGTTGACGCTAGGACGTGTGCGCCAGGCGCGCGTGCGCAAGACGGGAGTTGCGGCGGGCGGCGCATGGCATTCTGAAGTACCTATCTGCTGGGGTTTGGGACATTGTGCGGCTGGGGAGGTTCCGCCGCGCACCTCCCTGGGGGTTTGTGCTGCGGGGTCTCGGTAGGGGATGGTGGCTGCGAGGAGCGAGCGGGACCATGTGTGCAGAGCGCATGCGCCCGGCGCCAGGTGGGCGTTAAATAAGTGGCGGATGGTGGTCGAAGAAAGTTGAAAACAACCGAAGTGCCCAACAGTGCATGATTGAGCTTTTTTTTTTTTTCTTTAATGACTGATTTGGCCCCAGCCTTAAGTATTTAATGTGTACTGTGTGTGCAGTTTTTGATTCTTGAGAAACAGTATTGAACAAGATATTCCTGTTTCTTGCAGAGTGTACGTTATGTTGGGGTGGAGGAGGGAAGTACAAGCAGAGACTAAATGAGTTACGTAGTTGTGTTAGAGGCGTAGTAAGTTCTATGAGAAAAAACTAGAGCAGGAGCCTGGAGGGGTTGCCGTATTAGATAACCACCAGACCAAAGCGAGGGGGGAGAGTTGATCAAAGCCATGAAGGAAGCAAGGGAGCGAGCCACCTGGCTACCTGGAAAAAGAGTATTCCCAGCCTGCGTTAAAGCTAGGAGCCAGGCGCAGAGGCGGGAGAGAAATGGTGTATGAGAAAGAGCTAGGAGGCCTCTGGTGGAAGGGGTTGAGTAGGGGAGTATGGTAGGACATGAGATCAGAGCGGTTGGAGGAGGCAGGAGTACAAATAAGGTAAGGCCTTGCAGGACCGGTAGGTCCTTTAGCTTTACTCTGAGTAAAATGGGAACCGTTGCAAGGTTTTGAGCAGAGAAATGGCCGCGGCTTGAATAGCTTTTAATTGACTCATCCTGGCTCTGTAGAAACTAGATTGGGAGGTGCTGGGGCGAAGCAGGTGGAAGTAGGGACATCTGTTACTAGTAGGTCATTTGATGAGCATCCTTGCAGCCATTACAAAGTCTGGCTTCAAAGATTATGATAGCAATGGCTGTGGAAGTGCTTTCATGGTGCTGAGCCTGATGGATATGCCAGGCTGTATGAAGGGCTACCTGACATCCTCTCCTTTAATATCAGGATAACCTGCAGAGGGCAATACTGTCACTGACCCTGAAGCTCAGGCTATGTGGAGGTGACTGCTCAGTAAACACTTGTTCCTTAAGTCTTTTTTGGTAAAATATATATGACATAAAATTTATCACTTTTAAGTGTATGTTAACATTGCTGTGCAACCATTATCACGGTCCATTTCCAGAATACTCCTTAAGTCTTCATTGTTCTTGACAGCCTGAGCCCCAGGCCCCAATCTCATTCCCCTACCTCAGGCAGCCAACTCTATCAAGGCTGATAGTAACTCTTAAAAAACACCTATCATGTGTGAGACAACGAATGAAGTGATTCTTCCTGTTCTTCTAGTCAGGGAAGATTCTAATGATTGGAAAAGAATCATCAGGTAGTTATTTCTGCAGTGTTGAAACAGAAGATAGCCTTGAACATATAGGCCTAAGACATCACCATTCAGTAAGTGTTTATTGAATACATACTCGGCGCCAGACACAGTAACTATTAAGTGGGTGGTTGGATATAGCTCCTTGACCTTGACTTGTCATTTTCTCTGGGGATATCATCTAGGAGTAGTAGGAACTAAGCCTGATGCATAGGTTTTTGTAAATGCTGGTTTAGAGCTTTATGACCTTTGCTAAATCCCTTTCCTTGGTTGGACCTCAGTTTCCTGGTTCCTTTAGTGGAGAACCAGATATTAAACAGTATTAAGAGGTTGCATAACAAGGGAATCTAACTTAGAACAGGGTGTCAAGGAAGGCCTCCTTGAGGTGAAACTCCGAGAAGAGGAGGTAACCTGTAAGCTAAAATTCAAAGAATGAGTAGGGGCTATGCAGAGGGAGAGTGAGGTGGGAGTGGAGCCAAGGACAGGGATTCTCCACAGGGGGATCAGCATGTTCTGTGTTCTTGAAAGATCCAAATCTGTTAGGAATGACATCGAGGTCCATTCCAGGAGTTCCTCTTAAACCCCTTGCTGTTTAAGCTTGGTCTTTTGTGGGTTTGCGAAATAGCCCTGTGCAGACATGGCTTCCAGACAGACAACAGGCAAACCCAGCATGTGATGGGACAGCAGAACTACCACCCCTCATTCTCCTGCTCATGTACTGTGTGGACTGAGAGTAAACAAGAAGAGGGCCTTCAGATCCTAGATTTTATTCCTGTATGCAATTTTTTTTTTTTTTTTTTTTAAGAGATATACTAGGGGTGCCTGGGAGGCCCAGTTGGTTAAGCGCCTGACTTCAACTTGGGTCATGATTGCACAGCTCATGAGTTAGAGCTCCGTGTCAGGCTTTATGTTGATAGCTCAGAGCCTAAAGCCTGCTTTGGATTCTGTCTCTCTGCCCCTCCCTTGCTTGCGCTTTCTCTCTCTCTGTCTCTCAAAAAATAAAAGAGAGACATCCTACTAGAGTGGTCTTGAGAGGACTCAGGAGCCATTGGAATCTGTGTGCCCTTGGGCAAGTGTTCCCTCTCTTTGCTAAGCCTCAATGTCCTCTTCCCAAAAATGGGAGTGATAATAGCTTTTACCTCGTGGGATCATTTTGAAGACTTATGACCTAAAGTATGTGAAGCGTTTAGCATAGAGCTAGGTACTAAGTGATGATAAACGTTCATTGGGATTATGTCATTAGAATTTAAGAGTACAATGGTCTGGCATATATAAAATCTGGAAACTTTGTGTCTGTCTGGGTAACTTTGGTTTGACCAGAATTAGATTAGTTACTCTACTAGGAGTTCTTTTATTATTTTTTTTAAGTTTATTTATTTTCGAGAGAGAGAGAGAGAGAGAGAGAGAGAGCAAGTGTGAGCACAAGCAGGGGAGGGGCAGATAGAGAGGGAGACATACAGTCCGAAGCAGGCTCCAGGCTCTGAGCTGTCAGCACAGAGCCCGACATGGGACTCAAACTTGTGAACTCTGAGATCATGACCTGAGCTAAGTCAGATGCTGAACTGACTGAGCCACTGAGGCACCCCACTATACTAGTAGTTCTTTTAAAAATCAAATGAGTCAGATACCTGGCTGGCTCAGTTGGTAAAGTATGTGACTCTTGATCTTGGGATTGTGAGTTCAAACCCCACATTGGGTGTAGAGCTTACTTAAAAAAATAAAGATGGGTCAGATTGTCATTAAAAAAGTGAAAAATAGCTTGTACCTTGCTAACTTCTAGCTCTCTTGACTTGATTTCTAGATGTGGTCAGTGTTGGAAAAGATGCCAGCTCCAGCCACTACATATGAAAGAATAGTTTACAAAAATCCCTCTGAGCACCACTATATGAAAGTGTGTCTGTAAGTTCAGTTTCCTAAGTTCTACTTTTGATTACTTTTTTATGAGTCTGAATAGTATGAAATACATTTTTTCCTTTTTAATGTTATTACAGAGAATTTCAAGACCATGGGGTTGGACTGAATGTTGCACAGTTCAAACAGCTGCTTATTTCAGCCTTGAAGGACCTGTTTGGGGAGGTATGAATCACTTAGTAGATTGAACACTCCTTAGATCTTTGTAAGAAATACTAAAATGGTGCTTTTCCAAATACTTTTTTAGAACTGTAAAACCATATTTGAAATTGCAGAAGTGGACTTTCAGAAATACACTTTGGGTAGGTTTGTTCTAATATGCCTTCTGTTTGATGAGGAACTTGTTAGACAAATGTTTGTTTTAGGCCAGTACTACTCATGGTATGGTCCAGATCTGCAACCTGCAGATAGTTTTTTTGCCCATTGTGAAGATTTGTGGCTCGCAGCAGAATCAGCACACCACTTCCTTTACTGAGAAAGTCTCCTTATGTGAAAAATTGAGCTGAAACCATCAGAGGAGCATGTGATTCTTAATCGTGGGGTTGTGAATTCGAGCTCCACATTGGTGTAGAGATTACTAAAAAAAAATAAAAGAACAGCTGAACTAAACAATGTGCTTAGCAATCTTGTTGATTTACATTGTGATACAGCCTCTTATTTTATCACAGACCAGCACACTGAGTAGTCCTCTTTTAGCATTCTCTTGAAAATAGTAGAATTTTGATAGAGAACAAAGGCAGATGACTCAGAAAATTACTTTCTGATTCATATGTTTTATCAAATCCATCTGGTAAGCATCTCATTAAAATTAAAAACATATACTCCACAAAAGACTCAGTTAAGGGATGAAAAGACATATTACAGACTGGGGGAACTATTTGCAACCTGCATATCTAGAATATGAAAAGAACTCTCAAAACTCAATAGTGAGAAACCAAACATTGCAATTAGAAAATGAGCAGGGGCACTTGGGTGGCTCAGTTGGTTAAGGGTCCAACTTGATTTTGGCTCAGATTGTGATCTCATGGTTTGTGGGTTCGAGCTCTGTGTCGGGTTCCATGCTGACAGTGTGGCGCCTGCTTGGGATTCTCTCTCCCTCTCTCTCTGCCCCTCCCCCCCAGTCAGGCACATGCTCACTTGCTCTCAAAATAAATAACAAAAAGAAAATGAGCAAAAGACATGAATAGACATTTCACTAAAAAAGATGTACCATTGGCAAAGAAGCACATGAATGAAAAGTTCAGCATTGTTAGCCATTAGGGAAATGCAAATTAAAAACAGGGGCACCTGGGTGGCTCAGTCGATTGAGCATCCGACTCTTGATTTTGTCTCAGGTCATGATGCCAGGGTCGTGGGATCTAGCCTCTGTCAGGCCCTGCACTGAGTATAGAGCCTACTTAGGATTCTCTTTCTTTTTCCCTCTGCCCCTCTCCCCTGCTTGCTCTCTTTCTCTCTCAAATTAAAAAAATATTTTAAAAAATACACGATGAGTGGGGTGCCTGGGTGGCTCAGTCGGTTGAGCACCCGACTTCGGCTCAGGTCATGATCTCACAGTCTGTGAGTTCGAGCCCCGTGTCAGGCTCTGTGCTGACAGCTCAGAGCCTGGAGCCTGCTTTGGATTCTGTGTCTCCCTCTCTGCCTCTCCCCCACTCATGCTCTGTCTCTCTCTCTGTCAAAAATAAACATTAAAAAAATTTTTAAAAAAATACACGATGAAATATCACTACACACCTGGCAGAACAACTGAAATTTTATAGATAGTGATAACATTAAATGCTGGCAAGGATGCAGAGAAACTGGATCACTCATGCATTGCTAGCGGGAATGTAAAATGGCACGGCCACTTTGGAACACCATTTGTAAAAGAAAAAATTAAACATGCAGCTACTGTACTACCCAGCAGTTACACACCTGGGCATTTGTCCCAGAGAAGTAAAAACTTACTAGTGTTTACACAGAACTCGTATGTGAGTGCTTATAGCAGCTTTGTTTGTAAGAGCCCAAAAGCAGAAGTTAGCCAGATGTCCTTCAGTGGGTGAGTAGTTAAATGTTCATACCATGGAATATACTCGATAATAAAAAGAAACACACTATAGATATATGCAGTAGTGTAACTGAATCTCCAGAGAATTATGTTAAGTGAAAAGCTAGTTCCAAAAAGTAACAGTCAGGTGATCCCATGTATGTAATGCTCCTGAAATAACAGTTATATAATCTGGAGAAAGATTAGTGGTTAGGGGTTGGGGGGAGGAGTGGCTGTGACTAAAAAGAGGTAGAAGGAGCAAGCCCTGTGGTGATGGTATAATTCTTTATCTTGATTGTGCTGGTGGTTGCATGAAACTACTTATGTGGTAAAATTGCGTAGAAGTACACACATAAACACGCACACACACAAATACACAAAAATGAGTGCGTATGTCACTGGTAAAATCTGAATAAACTGGTCGATACTAGATTTTTGGTTTTGATATTGTACTACTGGGGGAGGCTTTGAAGGGTGCGTAGAACCTTCCTGTAAATTTCTTTGCAACCTCCTGTGACTTTAATTTTTCAAAATAAAAAGTTCAAGGAAAAACTATTCCTTCTATATGGCAGATATAATACCTGGTTCCTGAGGATGTAGCCATGAACAGACAGGGCATCTGCCTATCGATGAATAGTCTTGATTATTTTAGTAGAAAACTCTGTTGAACAGTTACTGGCAAGAATGATGAATATTATGCGAGGAAGTATGTGGTTCCTATATGTGAAAGAGCATACCAAGCAATGGAGCTTAAGCTTGAGAATCAGGGATGAGACCTTTTATTTTTATTTTTTTATTTTTTATTTTAAAAAAATTTTTTTTTAACGTTTATTTATTTTTGAGACAGAGAGAGACAGCGCGTGAACAGGGGAGGGGCAGAGAGAGAGGGAGACAGAGAATCCGAAACAGGCTCCAGGCTCTGAGCTGTCAGCACAGAGCCCGACGCAGGGCTCGAACTCACAGACGGTGAGATCATGACCTGAGCCGAAGTCAGACACTTAACCGACCGAGCCACCCAGGCGCCCCGAGACCTTTTATTAAGTAGGCTTCGTGCCCAATGTGGGGCTTGAACTCATGACCCTGAAATTGAAAGTCTCATGCTCCACCAACTGACCCAGCTCCCAGGGATAGGACAGTTTAAACAAAGACTTGAAAGGTGAAGAGTCACTAGCAGTATGAAGAGGTACAAGAAGAACATTCCAGACAGGGAATTGTAAAGAAGCAGGACCGGTACTACACCACTACTGAATACTGTTTTTTTGGAGGAGAAAAGCAGTTGACAGGATTAGTTATTAGACTTTAAGAATGGTGATGACAGGGGCACCTGGCTGGCTCAGTTGGAGGAGCATGCGACTCCTGATCTCAGGGTTATGAGTTCAGACCCCACACTGGGCATAGAGATTACTTAAAAGAATAAAGATTAGTGATGACAGTAGTCTCCTAATAGTATTATTCCATACCTAGGTTGATGCAGCCTTACCCTTGGACATCCTGACCTACGAAGAGAAGACCTTGTCAGCCATCTTGAGGATATGTAGCAGGTACAACAGATGGTGGCATATTTGTGGTATAACAGAGCAGAGAGATGAGTGGAGAAATATAGCAAAAATGCTCTCCTCTCAGTATGAGAAGAGTTTTGTCATTGTGAACCCTGAGCAGCTTTTAGAAGTTTAAACTGGGAAGGATATGAACATTCATCCACCGAGCTTACACTATACAGAGGAAAACTCATGATTTGCTTACAATTGTAGTGTTTCCCAATTGATGGTCATGGTTGCAAACTCAGAGATGTGTATTTTAGAAACATTCCCGGGGCTCCTGGCTGGCTCAGTCTGAGGAGCATGCGACTCTTGATCTAGGGGTCATAAGTTCGAGCCCCACATTGGGTGTAAAGATTACTTAAATAAATAAAAATTTTTCTAAAAATTCCTAATTGAGGTTCATTGTATTCTCTGCCTATAACATATTGTGCTTTTACTTTTGAAGTTTTCTCATTTAAATTAGGTTTTCTGGACCTAATTTAACTGCCTGGACCGTCATGAAGGTACTAGGGAGATGTCACCGCGACAAATCTTTATGCATTCTTGATCTTTCCACAGTGGTCTTGTAAAATTGTGGAGCTCTTTGACTCTGTTGGGATCCTATAAAGGCAAGAAATGTGCTTTCAGAGTGATTCAGGTAAAGCCCATTCCTTCACATATTCCAAACCAGGTTGAGTAGGGATGAAACTGCTTTTTAATACATGTTCCATTTTTGTGCCTGCATAAATCTAGTATGGCTGACACTATTCAGCTGGGAGTGGTGGGGAGGGATAAGGACTTTGTTGCTTCTGGAAGTGTGAGACAGAGCACTTAGATTTTAGATTTTATGGGAGATGTTTGGGGATGAAACTTAGAGCTCTTGTGGAAAAGTCTTAACTTTTCATTTATTGCTTAATGCCTAGTGCCTTAAATATTGGAACACTGTTTCTGAACTTACTATCACTTATTTATATAAGGCCACCTCTAAGGATGCTCTTTAGAATGCTGCTGCATCAGCTTTGCTTACCCCATGAAATTAGGCATGTTTCCACGTGCCCCGTGTTTCAGTGCAGTCTTTTCCCAATATTTCCTTAACTTTTTCTTTCTCTTACAGGTTTCTCCATTTCTTCTTGCCTTATCTGGTAACAGTAGGGAGCTAGTGTTGGATTGAATAGTCTTCAATGTCAGAAACATTCCTCCGCTCTCAAAAGGTACTTTTTGATGCCAGAATCACATCTGAAGACTGAAGCAGTCGAAAAGCTCCGATTGCTGGACTTTGACAGTGCTGAAGATGTTCCCAGTAACTTGCAGCTATCGTCTTTGGTGGGGTGGGCTTCAGAGGAGAATCTGCCTGAGCCGGCAAGTGCCGAGTAGGTGGCACATTGAGCAGATGCATGTCCGAGTTGGAGACCATGCTGAACTCACCAGGGCCTTCACACAGAGGGACGTGGCCGCCTTCTCAGAATTAACGGGGGATGTCAATCCTTTGCATTTAAATGAAGAGTTTGCAAAACACACCAAGTTTGGAAAGACAATTGTACATGGAGTTTTGATCAATGGGCTTATTTCAGCTCTCCTGGGAACTAAAATGCCAGGGCCAGGCTGTGTTTTACTTTCACAGGAAATTAGCTTTCCAGCCCCTTTATATGTTGGAGAAGTTGTTTTAGCTTCCGCAGAAGTGAGAAAGCTAAAGCGGTTCATTGCTGTTATTGCAGTGTCGTGTTTTGTAATAGAAAGTAAAAAGACTGTTATGGAAGGCTTGGTTAAAGTTATGGTCCCAGAAACTCCCAAATCCTGAAACGTGTGTAAAGATGCACGTTCAGGTGCTAGTGGTACTGTTCGTGAGGAGCCTCTGAGGAAAATAGGTTTTGCTGCTCTTCACTGAAGGATGGCTTATAGACCCAGAAGCCTGAGTTGGGGAAGGGGAGCAGGGAGAGGGGTGTGCAAAAGTCCTCTGTCCAATCCAGTTTTATGCTTCACGCAGACTTGAGTATATTCATCATCTGTCTAGGTTTTTAAAATTGAAAAATTATTGGGAAGGTTATTTAGCTGAAGGTTCTACTTTTAGGATTTCACATCTAGTTAGATACATTTGGATAACACAAACCTGCCTGTGTCTGTGGAGAGTAAATTCCTCACTTAATTTATAACTAGCATTTAATTATTGAGGACAACAACAGAAGTCAGGTCATCTTTGAACACCTACCTTCTACCAGTCAGCATTCTTAGATCCTGTTGAGTAGTTTCCAGGTCAGAGTTTATTGTAATTTGTTCCCGTTTATACCACGATGGCACCTTGTTCCATCATCAGTGGCATTTGTCTTCCAGATGGTTTTCCTGTTATTGGAGAACGGCTTATGCACACACTTGGACTCATTTATGTAAACTCTGTCAATCTCATGTATAAAACGAGGATAAGGACACCTACCACACAGGATTGTTGGAGATGATAGATGCAAATCTCTAAGTACCAGGTCTAGCCTGTAAAGTAGCCACTGTTGTCATCCATTTTCCCCTGTCAGTGAGGTTACAGATTCTCCTCAGTTTAAAGCAAACTGGCCCACAACTAAACAGATGACAAGCTAATTTTTCAGGATGTCAATCAGTCTAAACCTGGACTAGTTTGAATGCAAAATTTGTTTTGATAATCCAGATTATTTTCTCCCTCCCTTGAAAATACTGTGGATTCTCCCCTTTATAAATAATACATGCTTATTGTAAACATATTGTAAGAAATAAAATGTATAAGGAACACTGGAGGCCAAATTCTTAAAAGAGTTGAGGGGTAGTGAAAATTAAACAGTATCAAAAAAAAAAAAATTGAGGGGTACTAAAGAGGAAATGCGCTTAATGTGTTAGTACTGAGTGATCATCCCCAATGCAGCCGACATAACATAACCTGTAGTACAGCATCCATTTCTGCTCTGTAGCTTTATAGAGCGGTTCTACAGCTAGATGCTTTGATCAGGAAGATGAGATCAAGTGTAATTGGAGGGATCAACTCACTTTTCCTGGCAAAAGGTTTTTCTCCTGGTGGATCAGTAACTAGATTTTGTTTTTACATCAAAGGTAGAAGTTAAGCAGATTACTAGAAAAAGTCATTCTGGGCACTAGAGGGCAGTGATGTGTATAAATAATATTTTTAAACTGTTAGGTGTTGTACCGTACACTAGTTGGTGATGGGTGAGATGAAAATACTAAAATCAATGTGAGAAGCAAGGATGCCATTCCCATGGGCTTCAGAATAGACAACATGTGCGGGCTCAGGTGCACCTGAAGAAGACTCATTTATAAGGTGAAAGACTACACAAGCTGAAGTTTCGATACAGCATTGAAAAACAAAATGGAAATTCTGAAACCTAGAACAATCCTGAAATTTGTATGGAACCACAAAAGACCCAGAATGTTGAAAGCCAAAGTAATGTTGAAAAAACCAAAGTGGGAGGCATCATGATTTCAGACTTTAGCCTCTACTACAAAGCTGTAATCATCAAGACAGTATGGTATTGGCACAAAAACAGACACACAGACCAATGGAATAGAATAGAGAACCCAGAATTGGACCCACAAATATATGGCCAACTAGTCTTTGGCAAAGCAAGAAAGAGTATCCAAGGGAAAAAAGACTGTCTCTTTAGCAAATGGTGCTGGGAGAACTGGACAGCAACATGCAGAATAATGAAACTAGACCACTTTCTTACACCATACACAAAAATAAACTCAAAATGGATGAAAGACCTAAATGTGAGACAGGAAACCATCAAAATCCTAGAGGAGAAACAGGCAAACTCTTTGACTCTAGCTGCAGTAATTTCTTGCTCGACATATCCAAAAGCAAGGGAATTAAAAGCAAAAACAAACTATTGGGCCCTCATCAAGATAAAAAGCTTCTGCACTGCAAAGGAAACAATCAACTAAAAGGCAACCAACAGAATGGGAAAAGACATTTGCAAATGGCATATTGGATAAAGGGTTAGTATCCAAAATATATAAAGAACTTCCCAAACTCAACACCCAAAAAACAAATAATCCAGTGAAGAAATGGGCAGAAGACATGAATAGACACTTTTCTAAAGAAGACATCCAGATGGCCAACAGACACATGAAAAGATGCTCAACATCACTCATCACAGGGAAATACAAATCAAAACTACATGGAGATACCACCTCACACCAGTCACAGTGGCTAAAATGAACAACTCAGGAAACAACAGATGCTGCTGAGGATGTGGAGAAATGGGAACCCTGCTGCACTGTTGGTGGGAATGCAGACTGGTACAGCCCTCTGGAAAACAGTGTGAAGGTTCCTCAAAAAATTAAAAATAGAACTGCCCTACGACTCCACAATAACACTACTAGGAATTTATCCAGAGAGTACAAGAGTGCTGATTCATAGGAGCACATGTACCCCAATGTTTATAGCAGTGCTTTCAACAATAGCCAAATTATGGAAAGAGCCTAAATGTCCATCAACTGATGAATGGTTAAAGATGTGGTTTATATATACAATGGAATACTATTTGGCAATGAGAAAGAATAAAATCCTGCCATTTGCAGCAATGTGGATGGAACTGGAGGGTATTATGCTAAGTGTAATAGCTAAGTGTAATAAAAAGAGAAAGACATATCAAATGTTTTCACTCATATGTGGAACTTGAGAAACTTAACAGAAGACCATGGAGGAAGGGAAGGGGGGAAAATAGTTACAGAGGAGGAGGGAGGCAAACCACAAGAGACTTAAATACAGAGAACAGAGTTGATGGGGGAGGGCGGGGGAGAGGGGAAAATGGGTGGTGGGCATTGAGGAGGGCACTTGTTGGAATGAGCACCCGGTGTTGTATGTAAGGGATGAATCACGGGAATCTACCCCCAAAACCAAGAGCACAGTGTATATACTGTATGTTAGCTAACTTTACAATAAATTATATTAAAAACATTATCAATACAAAAAAAAAAAAAAAAAAATATATATATATATATATATATATATATATATATATATGAACTTGAACAAAATACAGACTCAAAGCCAAGACTGCATCTTCCTGTAGAACTCACTCTCTGGGACTAGCAGCAGTCTTGAAGTATAGGTCCAGAAATGGAGTGTGATGTGATCATTAATACTAGTAACTACCATTTTTTCACTATTTTCTTTTTACTGTTTTTCACCAATTTTCTTTTTTCTTTTTTTTAATTTAAGATTTTATTTTATTTTTTTAAGTTTACTTATTTTGAGAGAGACAACACAAGTGGGGGAGGGACAGAGAAAGACAGGGAGAGAGAGAATCCCAAGCAGGCTTAATGCTATCAGCCGACGCAGAGCTCGAACTCAGGAAACCGCGAAATCATGACCTGAGCCCAAACCAAGTTGAACTGAGCCACCAAGGTGCCCCTTAGATTTTATTTTTAAGTGATCTCTACACCCAATGTGGGGCTCAGATTTATAGTCCTGAGAATAAAGAGTTGCATGCTCTGTCGACTGAGCCAGCCAGGCACCCCAAGGAGCCAATTTTCTACATTAACTCTAATCCTTGAAAACTTTGTGAATTAAAGTTAATGTCCCATTTTAAAGGCAAGGAAACAGACTGATGCTCTGTGACTTGCCCAAGGCTGTACAGCTAGCATGCAGTGGAGCTGGGATGCAAATAGGAACCTGCCTGGCTCCAAAGCATTTCTTTCTTCCATCTCCCTGTGGGTCTTATAATCCCATTACTGGAGCACTGTCAGTTTCTATAATAGTATCTTGTTATGTGGCATAAAGTGTTTGGAACCACCATTGTATAGAATTCTTTTTATATTCAAAATGTGCTAGATCTCATTCCCTGCTATAGTTGTAGCATTATCCTAAACACTGTTACTTAGTGGCTTCCACCCATAACCATCACCTACCGTTTTTCTCAGTTGACACTCAGTGATTGTCTTTAGAGCAGAATTACTGAAATCATTATTCTAAAGGTGAAAAGTTAAGTGTAGGCCAAGTATGGTGGGGGAAGGGGAATGTACCAGATCTGACTGGTAACTGATTTATACTGTGTAATTCAAAAGTACCTTCTCAATATGAGCACTTTGCCTTTCTTTTCTTTTTCTTTTTTCTTTTCCTTCCTTCCTTCCTTCCTTCCTTCCTTCCTTCCTTCCTTCCTTCCTTCCTTCCTTCCTTCCTTCCTTCCTTTGTGCTTGCTGGGTCCCATAGTCTTCTTTGATCTCCGTAAATCAATAAAAAGTTGGAATTGAGAAGGAGGTGAGAAGGGACTACTACTCTGTAAGTGATGACTTACTGTTTTTACTCAGAGATTTTCTCAAACCACTGATGGTTTGTAAAAGCTAGCTATAAGAGAAACTGGCTGGTTGTCTTTTTCATGTTGAGCCCTGGAGGAGATGCCAGAAAGAATGAGTCTTCTAATAAAAGCATGGGTTACCCTCATATTAGGAAATTCTCTCTTGGATAATTGAGAGGTGGCCTTGCTTGTACTAGGTCACAAGTGGAAGGAATTACAAAAGTACTAAGATAGCAGGCCAAATTGTACTAGCACTTTCCACATAGGGGCATTGTAAGACTGCAATTTATGTAATGTTTGATTGCTACAGAAAGATATACCCATCTTAAGCAATTTCAGCCTAATGTACTGGAAAATTGCTTAACAGATTTTTATATTCTATTAGAAACATTTCCATATTGGTGAGATGCCACTCATTTCTTTTTCTGAGCAGCAAATCTTGAGTAGCAATGGGAAGAAAGCCTCACCACAGCCACCATTCATCTTGTAGACCTGACCTGTGTATTCATCTAGAAGAAGAAATTGCTAAATGCACACTGGTACCTCTTAGGTAACCACAGGTTTTCATTTTGTGCTGAATTATTAGTCATTTTTCTTTTATGTTCTTAGAGTATGATTCACAGACCCAATTTACTCCCAAAGAAAATTGCTATTAAATTATATCTACTAAGTTTTTATATTAAAACTTACTCTACCAAGGGTTGACTGTCACTCTGAGCAGCTGTAGCACTCTGAATGCCTCATGTGTTGGCATAATTTATTAACCAGCTCTATCTGAGCAGAATGGGAGTGCTGTGAAATTACTCTTGGGCTGCACTTCCGTATCTCCAGGGTCCCAGATGTTTCACTTTCTTTGTTCTTGGCTTGCCTTCATTTGGATTACAAACACAGCAGACACAAGAATTCTCAACATCTTCAGAGAAATTTTGGGTTGGGGCAAAATCAACTAGAAGAAACCATTTAAGTTCAAAATCATAAGAAAACCCAAAACTAATGTTGACACTATGTAAATAGAACAGGATTAATAGGAGGCACCACAAACAGGCAATTTCTAGGTCACAATCAATTTCCAGGGTGGCTTTTAGCTGTAACAGTTCATATGACCTTCTAAACCCTGGGCAAAATTCCTCCATGATGTGATGGAAAATAGCAACACGTAAGGGAAAGAAAAATGATCCTATGTGAGTTTGATCAAATTTTGTTGTTTTTTATACAGGTCATCAATATTCAAAGAAATGCAATAATTTTGAGTTGGGAGGCAATGCTGCTTAAGAAGCACTGAGTTTTTCACAAGCTTCTATGATTTGATTGTAGAGCAGTTGCCAGGTCTAGAAGCATCCTCAGTAAAGCATCCTCATTATCTTCTGGCCAAACGTCAAGTTGCCAAACAACCTGTAGGCCATCTAAACATCTGGCAACATACAGAAATATAAATCTTTTTCTTTCCCTGCTAGCCTGAGTAGTGGTGCATGGGGCAAAAACCAAGGTACCACAGAAGTCACTAGCTTTACCTGGCCCGAGACCAGAAGCAAAGCTGATTTGATTTAGATCAGCCCTGGCCTGGGAAAGGTTTCCCCACATTCAGCCTGAGCCACTCCAAAAGCTGTCACAGGGTTTGGGGCCTGGTTTCCAGACAATAGGGACCTACTTATGTCTAGGATCCTCAGGGGACCACTGACAAGGTACTGATATGGGCAGATGAAAATGAAATTATAAAGCTCACCCTAGTATTTATTCTGAGGGGCTTACTTCAGGCAAGAATTTCCAGAGAAAGGGAAAGTCTGACTGAGAGTCTCTGGCTTCATTCCATCAAATATCTGATTTCTTGTTTCAGTTTCCTTTTCCTAGTGAGGAAAACTTAGACAAAGTTGTTATTTTACAACCTCTGCAATTCAGCTGAATATTATTTTTTTCGTGATCATACAAGTAAAATACCTTCATTAGAGACATTTTGATGTTAGTTATATATATATATAGAGAGAGATATACAAGTTATATATATAATATATAGAGAGATATATACAAGTAAAATACCTTCATTAGAGACATTTTGAAAAAAAACAGAAAAGCATAAAATGGAAGGCATCATGATCCCACTTCCCTAGAGCCCTCAGTTCATATTTTGTTCACTTGTTATTTTTCTATATAAGCATTTTTTAAAATTGGGATCATACAAAAAATACATATTTTTTTCACTTACTATCGCATCAAGATCACTTCCCAACATCATTAAAAGCTTTTGATAATCTGATTTTTAATCATTGCAAAATATTCTATTTATGATTGTACCATGATTTGTCCAATTCCTTATTGTTAGGTATTTATCCTTTCTTGATATTTATTTTCACTGATCTCTTGATTATTTCCTTAGGATACCCTCTTAAAGGTGTAATTACTGAGTGAGAACATTTTCAAAGCCCTTGATATGTATTGTCAAATTCTAGCCCCTTCCGCCAGGTAAGGTACCTATTACATGGTAAGTACTCCATAAATTATTGTTGAATGGATAAATGCCTTTCAGAAAGGTCGGACCGATTTATACTCCCACCAGCATTATTTGAGAAGAGTCTTGTCTTAGTCGGTCCACATCATGACAGGAATAATGATTAAAGCAGAATTTTGGTTTCTGTGATTCTGGCAATGAAATAATCCATTTACCTTAAAAAAAAAAAAAAGTGGAACTAAAAAGTTGACTCATCCCTAAATCATATCTGGTTGCCTTTTAATAGACTGCTGCTTTTAAACACGCTGAGACAAAAATGGAATGCAGGAAGAATTCTGATTATATTAGGACCGAATCATGAAGTTCTTTTTTCCCTTTTCACATGTTCAGTCTGTCGTGGCTACTTGCCCAACAATCTCTATAAGCTCAAGATTTGGAGAGGGTATTCTTTAGATACTGTGGAGGCCTTTGCTGTCATGTCCCATTGTGGTGGTGGTATGGTGGTGGTGGGGTTACCAAGAACTTTTAAGTTCTTGTCTGAAATATAGAAATGTAGGGGAGGCAAATTTAAGAGTTAGAAACTCCCCATTCTGTGAACTGTAGGGGAAGGAAGTTAACTAATATCGTTGAGCAAAATGTGCCAAGCCCCATCCTGTCTTACTGCATTCCACATCCCAACCTTTCCATACAGGTATTATTATCTCCATTTTGCAGATAGGGAGCTGAGGCTCAGAGAGGTTGGGTAACTTATTCAAGGTCACACAGCTGGTAAATACCAGAGCCCTAGAGATCCTGGTCATCTGGTTCCATGTCTGTCTCCACTGTCTGGGGATGCAGCCCTGGGAAAGAGCAGTGTGGGTGGGATTTCCGGATGGGGGAAGTGGGGGGAGGGCGGGGGAGTGCCAGAATTGTGGTCTAGGGTTCAGAAAGACTGTGGAGACTAATTTGGAGCTGAGAAGTTGATCTCAAAGTTCTCTGGCTCTGGGTTTGAGGTTCTTGGAGCCAGTACAGTGGCACTGAAAACCCCAAGTCTACAGAATCTTGGTTGAGGGTTCTCAGGGTTGAAGGCTGCTACAAAGCCAAAATGCAGCCAAGTAAATTTGAAGAGCTAATAGGCATTATTAAGTGATTCATGAATCATGCAGCATCTCATCTAGTAAGTAGAAAGAGGCTCTCAGGAATTGTACAAAATGGATGGTTTTTATAGGAAGGATGGTGGGGCAGGAAGGTTATTAGCAAAAGAAAGGATTATTTCAGTAAGGTGACTTTCCCTTAGAGGAAGAGCAGGGGGTCTTATGCAAATTACCTTATCTTCCTTTGGGGGGATGGATTAGGTCTGTGTGACAGATTACTTCACTGGTGCTGGCCAGAAAATTCCTGACTGACCGGGTTAAAACTACATTTCTGGGGGAGGTTGAAACTGCAGTTAGGTTGGGGGGTTAGCCCTGGGTTTGGGGATGTGGTTTAGCATAAGTGACTCCATTAGGGGCCTATGGTTTTCTTTTTGATAAGGCTTTGTGGCTGGGGACAAAGGTGGAGGTTGGAGTCCCGGACAGAGGCCCAGTTTTTAGGATCCCCAGTTCAAAGAGCTCAGGTCTGAGGGTCCTGGAGTCCAAAGGCTCCAACTGTGGGGTCCAATTCGGAGGACCCAGCTCTTAGGTTCTTGGGTCTGAAAAGCTAGGATAGGTTCAGTAAAACCTGGATTTTCTGGGTTTCTGGATCTGCAGGGCTCCGACTGAGGGGCTCACCCTGAAGGCCCCTTTTCTGGATCCTAGGATCCTTGAGCCCGGGAGGCCTGGGTGGGAGAGGTACAGCTCTAAAGATCTCAAGTCTGGCATTCCCAGCTTCTGAGGCCCTAAAGTGAGAAGCCCAACACTGCCAGGCATGGTTTGGCAATCTTTGGCCTGAGGGTTCCTGGATCGCAGGGCTCAGGACGCGGTGTCTTCGGATCTGAGGATCTCCGGAGGTGATGGCTTAGGGGTGGAATGTCCCGGGTCTGAGGCCGGTGCTAAGGATACTGGGTCCGCGAGCGGATGCGCAGAGCTTGAAAAACAGGGGTCGAGGGCAGAGGTGACTGTGGTAGGTTGGCGCTAGGACCCCGCGGGAGGCGGTGGCGAGAAGGGCGGCCGGTGTTGACAGCGGCGGCGGGGAGGCCGGCGCTAGGACCCCGCGGGCGCGGCGGGTGGCGGCGGCGCGTGGGGCGGCGCGTGTTGACAGCGGCGGCGGCGGCGGAGCCGGGCGGGCGGCGGGAGTCGGCGCCTCTGGTTCCTGCCCCTGGTGTCGAGGTGGTGGCGGACGAGCGTCCCGGGATGGCCTTCATGGAGAAGCCGCCGGCCGGCAAGGTGCTGCTGGACGACACGGTGCCGCTGACAGCAGCCATCGAGGCGAGCCAGAGCCTGCAGTCCCACACGGTGCGCGGCCCGCCGGTTGGGCGGGCGGCGCGGGGCGGCCCCGGGCCGCGAGAGGGTTTCGGGCGCGGGCCGGACAGGGTCTCCCGGGCGGGGACCGGGGCCAGGGGTTGGCGGCCCAGGCCAGGAGGGCAGTGGCGTGGCGGCGGTTCTGGGTCAGGGGCCCCGGGGCCCAGGTGAACTCTGAGGTCTGCTGGGGTCTCGGGTGGGAGATCGCAGCCCCCTGGGCCAAGCTGGACGAGGGTCTCGGCGGTGCCGCTCCGAGTTGTAGATGTTGGATTACCGGGCCCACCTTGGACTGGCGGAGTAAAGGGGTCACTCGGGACCCTCTTCCACTTCTGCCCGCCGCCAGCCTTCTCCTTGGGGCCGCTGAGTTTCTCTGGCTTCAGCTGGGGATCTGAGTGGTGAGGATGAGGATGTATGTGCCTGACCAAATGGAAGTATGACTTTAGAGCCTACTTGTTGGGATAGCAGAATATAAGTGGTTGGCGTCTGCAGCCCCAGTTTCTAGGCAGCTACTTGGCCTAAGCACCGGGAAATGGTGAGGGAGGCAGTCTGGGGTCCTGCTGAGGCAGGTGTACGAGTGTGCTGCTTCTCTCCTGTAACCTGCTCTTTAGTGGGCAGTGGTAGCATTCGTTTTAGTTTAAAATCCACTGGAGTGGCATAAAGGAGTAATAGGTCCTCATAGTAAACACTATTTCTGTTACATATACTGTCTTTTATAGGTCTTTAAAACCAGGGTTGTTTTCATTCGCCTGTACCTTTTTTTTGAAAAGCATACTGCATTATAATTTACAAGCAATAAACCTAGGAACCAGCAAGAAAACGAGCTGCTAGCCAGTGGAACTTTGGGGAATAATGGGGAGAGAGAGATTCCTTAAATTGTAATGTTTTGTCAGGTCACCAAATCAGATTCCGGCTCAGAGGCTTGTTTGTTTACCATTGCAGTGTGTTTGGGGTTCATCATCTGGAGGCTAAAGCCCCACAATAGCCTTCTGTTTCTCTTTTTGTTCAAGCTGTTCTGGTGACTTCAAAGAGATCTTTTATTCTGTTGTATTAAAGTGGGACTTTTTAAACCTCAGTTTCCTCTTCCGACAGCCATGCTTTGTAGGGTTTGGATTGTTTAAAGTGTTTATTTCCAGTTAGTGAAATGGTTGTATTTTTAAAAAGTGCGTTTTATTTTGTTGTGCATATCTTTAATCCTGTTTTACAGACTTGTGAGAAGGCACTGTATATGGCAGAATTTGTACCCTCTGTAATTTATGCTGAAGGGAGTATAGGTTAAGGGTCGAAATTTAGGGCAAGTAGTCAAGAATAAATTATGCTATTAAATTAGGTTTTTCACTTGACTCTTGGCAAGTAAATCTTACAAACTTTCAATAGGGTTAGTGTTTTATGTTTATTTTGTGCTGAAAGTAAAGAGATGCTTATATAAATGCTTACAGATCACTTCTTCCAGGAAGCATTCCATGAAGGCCACTGCCCCAAGCCCTGTGCTCCCCTCCACCTTACCCTAGATCAGTTTATTCTGTAATTACTTTTTTAGTTTTCCTCTTCTCCAGGTTATGAGAGGAGGGATACTTGCTTATTTTTGGGTCCCAGTCCCGGTATCTGATAGGATTTCGTATGTGTTTGTTGAATGAATAAATAAATGAATTGCAACATTACTTTGCCTCTTTTTTGTTTGTGTAAAATGGTAGTGGTGAAAATTGGAACAACATGGCATCTGAGGTGCTAAGTTAAGGGGTCAGTGCTTCAGCAAGGTGAAAGATGTAATAGGATTCCATTTTTATTACAGAGCTTTTCTTTAAGAAATAAAATAATTTAGAGAATGGGAGTTCCTATAATGATGACTGAACACAAAAGACAATGACTCACAGGAGACCCATAGAGGCAGATGTGGTGGAGTAAAAAAAAAACTGTAACATTGTCTTGCGTAATTTTTGACTGTTCTGTGTTCTTGTCCTTTTAGCTGTAGAATTGCAGACTGAGAAATGTTGCATCAGCCCTGAACTTTATTGAGAAAATCATATGCTGATGCAGATTTTCTGGATTATTAGCTCATTATGAGTAAGGCCCTTTAAAGCAGGAACTGTTGGAAATTATGTTGGAAAGTAGTTGTTAATGGTGGTATATGAGAGAAAAGAGCATTGTTTTCTATTGGGAAAGTTGAAGGTGGCTTTCCTGCTTGTTAGCTGAAGGGAGATGGTGTCCCAGAAGCCAGAGGGCTATCCTCTCTTTGAAATGCTGAATATCTAGGAAGTAGCTCCTTGGCTGTAGGATAGAAACATACAGAGAGTATATAGTAGATGGCCTTTGAGTTGGAAGAGGCAAGATCTTAATATGGTTTGGGGCAGATACTAGTTGGTCTGTGACACTGGTTGGGCAAGTCAGAAAAGTAAACTTTTTGATGTTTAGTTTATAGTTCTAAAGGGGGTAATAAATGCCTGTTCTGCCTGCCTTCCAAGGTTATTACAAAGATCAAATGAAATAGTCTTTATGAAGTATTTGTGCATTTCTTTTCTTCTATTTACTCCTTGGCAAAATAATATCCAAAGGATTAAACACATTAAAATGTTATTATTGTAAATCAGCTAATTTCTGTCCATAGTTCCTTTCATTTATCAAGGTTGTTTAACTTTGGGAAACAGAATTTATAGCAGAAAATTTTAGGTTGCGTATGATTTAAAATTTATGGACTTGGGGGGGGGAAATTCTGTGGATTAGAAAATAGAGATGCCAGGATGAAAGGAACACAAGGTCACCACCAGAAAGTCATATTGGAATGAGAAATTGACAGAAAGGGCACCACAGACTGGTAGATGATTCTGTTCCTGACTGTGGTTTGAATGATTTTATCTTCACTTTTATGGAGCACAATGAATTTGGCTTCAGGAAATAGACCAGGCCTCTGCTGCAAGGAAATGAAACTTACATAAAATCAGAAGGGATTGTACTTAGGGAGGATGCTTTCCGCCTGGGATGGGAGGAAAGGGAAGGATTTTCCAAACAAAAGGAATTTGAATAAAAAGCCACACAGGTGAATTATGGGAAAGTTTGCAGGGACTAAGAGAAGACAAGGGAAATGTAGAAGTTCTTGGCTATGGGAAAGGGAAAACTTTTAAAATAAATGGACTGAAAAACTGCTTACCTAGCTGAAATAGAAACCAGAGGAACCCGACAGTTTTGGAGAGGGTTGTTATCAAATATGCTGGTCAATATGCTGTAGTGTGATAGTGCGTCATCTCAGTTTTCTCCTTTTAAAATACTCTCTGTGAGGTTCATCTGAATCAGGGCCCATTTCCTCCGCAGTTGGTGCACTTTGTTCTTCAGAAACAAAAGACAATTTTAGTGATATTTGAGGCATAACAACATTTTAAAAAACCTGTGGGAAAGATAATATTACATGTTGAGCTCTTTACTGAGAATCTTTACTCTCCTTGACCCTTTGACTTTTGGAAACTATTCCTGAAGAGTTTATTTATTCAACAGTACTCATTAATACAACAAAAATGTGCTGAGTGCCTACTGCGTGCCAGGCACATGCTGGAGATCTGGTGTTCAGCTAGACAGCTTCTGCTTTCACGGAGCTTTTGTTCTATAGGATTCTGAGGTCTTCCGTTTTCCAAGGTATAGACAAGTCAGAGTCTTTACCTGTCATAACACAGATGGTTTTGAAGTTCCTTTTGTGACTTGCATTATTGAGCCTCAGCTTTTTAAGCAGTGACCTATTTTATAGTCTTTTAAACTCTATTCATACATCATCAGAATACCTATTCAAATGTGATGCCAAATTAGCAGACCTCATTGCTTTCTGAGCTTGACATTTTAAGGCAATCCAGTGCTCAGTATCAGGATCTATCTGGGCTTCCTTTTGGAATACTATTTGGATGTTTCTTTACAATTCCAAGTTATACTGAATACTTAAAAAAAAATTCCTTGAAGATACTCACAGAGGTAAATGCAGACTACATGGTAGTTAACTTGCAGCACTTTTTCATATTATAATAAGATAATAAGAGTTATTTTCTTGGAATCTAATCACTTGTCTTCTACTTGGTTATATATTTTTCACCACTTGTCTTTGAAACTTGTGATAGATGCAGTTGCAGAAGTCTGAGTTGGAACCTTTTAGATAATGGTAATTAGTTAATTTAGAGATTGTAAGTAAACTGTTCCTATTGAAGAAGTAAATTTTTTGCAGTGTGATTTAGGGGCTGGTAATACTTAATCCCCATTTATCATCTCTTTTGAGAATTATCCCCCTAGCAAGATTTCTTGTAGTAGGAATACAAATAAGAAGCCAGCTATAGTTATTTGGAAGAAACATAGGATTCTGGGGCTGAAATTTATTTTATGAGAAAAGAGCTTATGTGTTTTGTTCCCTAGGGAATTATTGTAACTATCCACCCCTGTGTACACAGCTTCCATATGAATTGTGATCTTAAGATTGTTCAAAATAAAGAGGCCTCTGGGTAGCTCAGTCGGTTAAGTGTCCAACTTCGGCTCAGGTCATGATCCTGTGGTTTTGGGTTCGAGCCCCATGTTGGGTTCTGTGCTGACCAGCTCAGAGCCAGGAGCCTGCTTCTGATTCTGTGTCTCCCTCTCTCTCTGCCCCTCCCCACTCAGGCTCTGTCTCTCTCTCTTTCTCAAAGATAAATAATAAAAACATTTAAAAAAGAGTTCAAAATATAGATTTTTTTGTTTTCTTTTTTCTAAGTTTATTTTTACTTATTTTGAGAAAGATACAGAGAGCAAGCAGGGGAGGGGCAGAGAGAGAAGGAGACGATTCCAAGCAGGCTCCATGCTGTCAGCGCAGAGCCTGATGCAGGGCTCAAACTCATGAAACCATGAGATCATGGCTTAAGCCAAGACCAAGAAGATTTTGACGCTCAACCGACTAAGCCACCCAGGTGCTCCAAAATATAGATTGTTGATTGATGATCTAAATGGGTTCATTTGGGCCAACTAAAACAAACCTGTTTTCTACTGCAAGCAGGTAGTGGTTTCTTTTCAAGCTCCTAGAGGTTTCTAAGCAGCTTCCCATGAAATGAGACTCCTTTATGTTCTAGCTTTTGGCATCCTGGAGACAGGAGAGCTGGGGTCGAGCATGGTTTTAGAACTCAGAAGTGCTTGAGTGTGTGGGAGTGCTGTAGAAGGGAGGGTAATAGATTTTTTCCATTGCTTTTTCACCTTAACTGGAAGTCATCCTTGTCAGTGACTTCTCTCACGAGTAATATGCACATAGTAAGGGAAATTAAGGTATGGCTGTCTTTAGAGGAGAAGACAGGGCCCTTCATTTTCAGCTTGAAACTTTTGACTAAGGACTAAGGGGCAAGCATTTGGGGGTAAACACTTGGACTACTAGAGGGGAAGAGTTTGTGCAGATTGACCATTTAGTCTCCAGCTGATCTTGCTAACTACCAAATTTGGGGTGAGCCTGGTCATTTCCCACTGAAGAGTAAGCTATCAAGTGTTTCCTCTTCCTAAAAGAGTACAGAGTAAGGGGAACTGCATTGCTACTGCTACCGTTGTCTTCAAATAATGAGTAGTTATTTTTTCGTGGCTAAGAGGGTGCTTCTATTAACATAGTGTTAGTTTGAGGAATCCATTGCAACAGGAGTGTTCCAGAAAAAAATTTTTTTTCTTTTTAAGTAGGCTTCATACTCAGCATGGGGCCCAATGCAGGGCCTAAACTCACGACCCTGAGATCAAGACCTGAGCTGAGGTCAAGAGTTGGACAGTTAACCAACTGACCCACCCAGGTGCCCCAATTTTTTTAAAATTTTATTTATTTTGAGGGAGGGGGGTGCAGAGAGAGAAAGAGAGAATGAATCCCAAGCAGGCTCTGTGCTGTAAGCTCAGAGCCCAACGTGGAGCTTGAATCCATGAGCCATGAGATCATGACCTGAGCCAAAACCATGAGTCAGATGCTTAACCGATTGAGCCACTCAGGCAGCCCCCCATTTTCTTTTTTTTTTTAGTAACTGCTTTATATAATTCACATACCATACAATTTACCCACTGAATATACAACTCAATATAAGTATATTCACAGAGTTGTATATCTCCATAATTAAATTTAGAACATTTTCATTACCCCAAAAGGAAGCCCCAAACCGTTCAGCAGTCACCCTGGGAAGTCTTAATAACATTGCAGGATGCTAAACTGAGGACATATTCTTTTTTTTTTTTTTTTTTTTTTTTTTTTTTAAGATTTTAACGTTTATTTATTTTTGAGACAGAGAGAGACAGAGCATGAACAGGGGAGGAGCAGAGAGAGAGGGAGACACAGAATCCGAAACAGGCTCCAGGATCTGAGCTGTCAGCACAGAGCCCGACGCGGGGCTCGAACTCACAGACCGTGAGATCATGACCTGAGCTGAAGTCAGACACTTAACCGACTGAGCCACCCAGGTGCCCCTGAGGACATATTCTTAGTACAAGGTCTTTACCTCTTTGGGTTTAACTCCTTTCACGATGTTATCAGAGGGACAAATTCTCCATAAATGTGCATATACATGCTTAGATAACCTCCCAGAACCTCACTGAAGCCTGAAGCCTGCTCTTAGGCATTGAATCTTAGGGTAAGACTTCCTAAGCTGCAAACTTGGAGAATTAGCATACATCTAAACATTGCACCTTGCTTTAAGGAACCCTGGGTTTAGAACAATAGATCAATTATGTCCTGCTGGTGTGACAGAAATTGCTCTGGGTTGCACCTTGCCTCGTGCATTTAGTTGTAGGTGCCCAGATGACTTATTGGAGTAGCGCAAGGGAAGGGCAAAGGGCTCTGTGCTGGAAAGCAGGGCGTTTGTGCCCTGGCCAGCTCTCTGTTTATGACATCTAAACAAAGCTGCTTTCTTTTGTGTGGCTCATCAGAAACTGGTCATTTCTCCTCAGTTCAGTTGAGGCTGGTTTAGGGTGGGAAGAGGGAATGAATAGAGTGTTGGTATGGGGTAGTCCTGGATCTAAAACATCAGAACCACCTGTAGAGGTGAAAAGGGAAAGCAGCCTCATTCATCAGGTCTTCCTTTGAGCCTGCCCCTCCCCCAGGTGACAGGTGACTGGTGCACTTTAGTCCCGCAGAGGGAAATGGAGACTGAAGCGGGCCTGCTCACACCAGACCTCTAGTCAGGCCAAGGGTCTGGCAGGCATGACAGTACCCACTGTCCCACCAGAGCACAGGGAATAGCTGGGTGACACCTTGCCATGTTTGAGGCATCCCTGCATGCGACCATGTAGGTCACCACATCTGCTAGCAGCCTTCTGCTTGTTAATTCGTGGTACTTCGTGAGCTCCGGCCCTCCAATGGGCACTGTGGTCAGCGCTCGGATGCAGTGGTGAGCAGGCCTTACTTAGGAGCTCCTAGGCCTCTGAGCATCTGTGCAAGGAGGACACACCTGTGCCCCTTCCCACTCCTTAGATGGTAAGGGTCAGACGGCAGCTTGTTCTGCGTCTGTCCGTGTCTTTCTCTTTGAGGTTTTTTTTTTTTTTCCTTCCCTCTAAATCCAGCCTTTCGTGTCTATGTATCATTATTTTGATTCTATTTCAAACAAGCACATTCCCTAGCATATAGATAGTAAGCATTCAATAAATATTTGTTGAATAAATGAATTTGTTGTATGATTGCAGTTATCTGGGCTGTAGCTTCCTTCCTCTGAAATGCCCATTCAGCTTTATTGGTCCCCAAAGTGCCAGCATTTTACATACCTGTTATTTCTTACTACTTTGTTTTCTGTTTATATCATCTCCCTCCCACACATGTGGAAGTGCAAGGCAGGAGCAAAGAGACAAAACCTGAACGACCTCGGACAGATTGCTTTATCTCCTCAGCCTGTTTCTTTGTAAAGTGGGGATAGGAAGAGTATGTCAGTGCTGCTGTGAGGATTCACTGAGCTCACACATGGAACATTCCGAGCAGAACTCAACACTGAAGTATCAGCTGTTTTGATGTAGTGTATTACCTCTGTATTTGCCAGAGCACTAGTAACTTTTTAGGTACCAGTACTTGTTAGGCGCTCAAGTATGTTGAATGGAAAAAGGCGAACTCTTCATTTGAAAGTTTTTCTCACTGTTCACCAGGACTACTTTGCTAACAAATTGCAAGAGAGACCAGTGGCATGTCAAAGAGCAACTCCACTGCCTCCTTTTTCTTTTTCATTCTGAAGGGACACGTTTTGATAGCCAGGCTGGGGGGGGGGGGGGATGCTGCATGGGGTCCCCTGAGGGCGGCTGCCTGGCAGCAGAGCTGGCTGCTGATGTTCAGAGCTGGAAGAGGCAAACGGGCAGGCCACGGGGCCTGGCCACTGAACTGGCAGATGTGTTCCCGGAGGCCAGGCCTGAAGGGAAGGGGACCCCGGGCAAATGCCCATTTCAGCTCTTCACTTCCCAGCTTTTGTTCATCACCAGCACTGGCGCACACACATTTGACCTTTGGCAGCGGGGTGACAAAATAAAATAGAAAGCCCTCTGCTTTGTTCTTTCCCCTGCCACTTACTCTGCCAAGTGACCATGCCAGCTGACATTTGTGAGGGGGTGGGGGGCAGCTGACATCTTCAGAATGCTGCTTCCTGAGAAATGCAGTTATATTCTGTAGAGCCCTGCCAACTTCCTTTCCCCTAAGTGCCACGCACCAGCAGTCAGGCTGTGGGCACATACATCAGGTCTGGGTGCATTTCACTCTCTGAAGCACGCAGTTTCTTTGTTGGAAAGCCACTAAGGTGTTGGGGATGCCAGCAAGCACCCACGAGGAGTCTTCTGCGAGCCGGGCACTGGGTCGTGTATTAAGATAAAAAGATGAATGAAGCACGGAGCTTACTCCTGCTAGAAGGGGACATAAGGTACTGAAAGTGCCAGTGTGCCCGGGAGCAGTGAGGGTGCGGTGTGAGTGCCTCCATCCACTTGGGTCCCCCTGGGAGTTTGGGCTTCACAGCGTTCCAGAGAATGGCTTCTAAATCTGCACTCCCCAGGCATTTGAACTTGCAGACTCCTTTCACAGTAATCCTGAATTGTAAAAAACAAAAAACAAAAAAACAAACCTCTGGACGTGATTTTGAATTAAAAATATATTTTATTCAGATCGTTACATTATTAAAAATTAACATAATTTTTGTGATCTGAATTATACTGTTTTTTTTTTGAAACAGCAGCGGTGAGAATGGTGATAAGGTGAATATAGATTAAGGCACTGATAATGAGCATCTTCAGACAATTTGCAGAATCACCAATTTTATGATGATTCTCACTTCTCATATTTCTCACTAACTTCTCACTTAACTCATATTTTACCATTGGCATTCCTAAAGCCTGCCTTTAGTCATGGTCCATTAATAGGTGTAAATGAAACCAAGTATGACTCAGAGCAAAATCAATTAAAAAGCTATGTAGTGGCCCAAACCATGCTAAACGAAAGAAACCATGAACACACTCATCTCTATGACTGCCCCCATGCTTTCTGCGTGTACACTTGGAAGCTCTTAGTCTGTTCGGGGTTAAAGGGAGAAAATATTTAAATAAATTGTTTTGTTGATGTATTTTTTAAAAAGTATAACTAGACACAGAAGCCTTTAACACGTAAATCCTTCCAGAGACCCTAGTTGTTCATCCTGTTCTAAACTGTTACTAATCCACCAGAAAGATCTTAGTTTAAAAACTAAAGCAGGGGCACTTGGGTGGCTCAGTCAGTTAAGCGGCAGACTCTTGATTTCAGCTCAGGTCATGATCTCAACTGTTCGTGAGTTCAAGCCCTGCATTGGGCTGCTCCAAGCTCAGATCCTGCTTTGGATTCTCTGTCTCCCTCTCTTGGCCCTTCTCCCGCTCTTGCTCGCTCTCTCTCAAAAAATGAATAAATGTGAAGAAAAAAAAAAACACAGAAAAACCGAAAAACCTGAAGCATGACTAGCTGTGTTCTCTGAGGCCAGGTTGTATTTGCAGACTTCAGGAGTTCATTCAGCAGATACTGCTGTAAGTATGGCCCTTGTTGCTGGCACCAGTCTAGGCACTGGGGGTGCAGGTTGAAAGACAGGTTCCCTGCCTTTGTTCATTCCCAAAGGGTCTATTATGGTGGATTCTGGTGTGGGGTAAAAGATGGGAAAGGGAGACTGGCACCCGTTGTGGGGCTCCTTGGAGGTTAGGCTAAGGGGTCCGAACATCAGTGAAAGACTTGAGCAGGTCTGTAGCATGTGGAAGAGGTATTTTAGGAAGCCTAGTTTGCTGGCAGTCAGTAGGAGTCTATGAGAAGAGTGAAGGAAGGGGAGAGGAGAGTCCAGGGAGGTAATGAAGCAGTGGGGTTAAAAAGGCCAGATGAGATCAGTGGCAGGAGGGAGAGAAGGACTGGAGAGAGGGAGGAACACAACAGAGAGGTCTACTAGGTAGAGGCCATGAGGGAAACAAAGGCACCAGAAATGATTAGAGAAATAGTCCACGGTAAGTGAGCAGTAGCTAGTCTTACCAGGAAGATCATGAGTCTGGGTTTGGTTCTAGAAAGTTTGAGTAGTACTGAAAAGGCAGCTGTACTTGCCATGTTAACAACCAGCATTGTTTAAGTACTTACTAGGTGCACAACCCTGTGGTCAGCTCTTTATGTTAACTTATCTCATTTCCTAAGTTGGACCAATGCTGCACCCAGGCAACCACTGTAACATATTCATCACATATTGCCTTGATGCCTCTTTGCAGTCAGTATCCTTCCTCTGATCCCTGGCAGCTACTGATCTGCTTTCCGTTATTGCCGTTTCACCTTTTCTAGAATGTTATATGTAAATACATATTATAGGGTGTAATGTTTTGTGTCTGGCTTCTTTCACTTAGCATAAAGTTCTGAGATTCTCTCATGATGTTGCATGTTTCTCCTTACTGCTCAGTAGTTGTTATGCATTCATTAGCTGGTTGACATTTGGGTCATTTCTACTTTGGGGCTATTGTGAATAGTGATCTTATGATCATTGGGTACAAGTCTGTGTGGACATACTTTCATTTCTCCTGGGCCAGTATCCAGGAATGGAGTTGCTTAGTCTTACGATAAGTGTATATTTAACTTAATAAGGAATTGCCAAACTCTTCTAGATTCTTATTTGATTCTCATAACAATTCTCTATTATCCCCATTTTTTAGTTGGGAGAAAATGAATGCATAGAGGGTCAGTAACTTCCTCCAGGCCATAGGGCTGGGGGTGGCACAATGGTTTATAGGCCAGTGGACTTTGAGCCATCCCCAACCTGATCTGTTATTAGGACCTTCAGGGCAGTGGACCTGTTTGATGGCTCCACTAAGCCCAGGCCTAGGTGAGGAGGAGTTAGGGGTCCTCCCTTGAGCCACAGAACCAGACACTGATTTGGATTACCATTTTCTCAGTTCTCCCATCCTGGTTACCGAGGCGTGGAGTTAGTTCATTACATGCGGTGGAGGTTTTAAGGCAGAACTGTCCAATGGAAATGTAATGCAAACCACATGTGTAATTTTAAGTTTTCTAGTAGCCACATTAGAAAAGCAAAAAGGAACAGGTGAAATTAATTTATATAATCTGTTCCTAACCCAATGTATCCAGAGTAATACTATTTCAATAGATAATCAATATAAAAACTAATAATATGTTTTATGTTTTTTATGTCATACAAAGTTTTTGAAACCTGGTGTGCATTTTACAATTACAACATACCTCAATTTGGACTAGCTACATTTCAGGTCATCAATAGCTACCTACAGCTTGTGGCTACTATATTGAACAGCCCAGATACAGACATTAAAAACAACATCCAGATGTATGGTTACTAATATGGAAAGAGATTCATTTTATGTTAAATGGAGAAAAAAGCAAGTCATATATGTTTCGTATGCTTGTATTTTCACAAGTCTCTAATGTTTATATCTGCAAATAGTTTACACTGTCCAGTAGCCATAGGTAGCCACTTAGACTACATAAATTTAATAAAATTAAATAAAATTAAAAATGCAGTCCCTTAGCCACATGTGCACAGCAGCCACTGTATTGGATGTCACAGACTTAGGTCAGTACTGTCTCCAAACTGCTGAATCAAGTAAGAAAAGCTGAGCTAGAGCATAGAACCTGCTAGCCCTGTGACCAGTAGGGCTTTGTGACCATTGAGGCCCAGAGCCTTCATAGTTTTTAATAGTAAAGCACAGGAAAGAAGTGCAGCTGTTGTTAGAGTTTAGTAGGAGCATAGTGCGGAAACATAAACAGCCCTTGTCAAAGACTCTGTTCCATTTTGGTACAACAGAAATTAACCACCACTCACATTGCTGGGGACTCACTCCATAAACCTGACATCCACATTAGGTATGTTCATATAAAAATGTTCCTCTCTGCTTCTTCAGAACCTGCCTGATGTTCATGGTGGGGCTTATGTAGCATCGGGAAGATAAAATAATTTTTTCATATTTGTACACAGCTTCTGTGCGGTGCCCAGATTACGTTCAGCTCAGATTTACATAGACTGCAGTTTGTGAACGTGCAGGAGGAGGTGGGTTGCTTAGCGCAGAGGTAGTAAAGTCAGGAGACTAGGCCAGGAGGTATTTTGAGAGCTCTGCAGCTATTTCAACTGCTATTACCCAGGCCTGAATTCCCGTACTTAATCTGCCCGTCTTTCCAGGCTTCTTCCTCACTTGAGGGACTGGTTCTGCCTGTTTAGCTGATCTCTGTCCATCAAAATGAGGGGTGTATGATGTGTAAGCATCCTGCCTAAGGCCATAGAAGGAGGTAGGAACTGCTGTGTCCCTGGGTCAGACAGGCCTAGGGTGGAGTCCAGTCTCGTGACTTCCTAGCTGAGTGCCCTTGTTTAAGGCATCTGTCCCTCTCAGAGAGGTGAGGTTCTTGTGAAAGAGAGGTAGCTGCAGGTACCTCCAGGCAATCCTGGGAGATGGGATAAGCTGAGGGACAGAAGAATAAGTGTCCCCTAAACATAGCGGTTACTACCTTCAGCTCTGAAGAGATCGATGGTGGCGTAGTGTGTATAGTCACCTACGTGGTTATGATTGGAACTAGCATCTCAGGAGAATACGATGATGTTTTCAGGCGAGGTAGAATAAATTTATGTGCAGTCAACCCTCCCTCATCCTTGGTGGTAGTGATCAGTTCTACTCTGTGGAAACCAGTAGGGACTTTCCTGCCTTGATTCCCCGTAGTTTCAAGCTCCTCTCCCACCAAATATTTTACCACTCCTGATTCTAGTAGAATAATTAACTTATTTGACTTTCATCTTCTGTTTTTCCACTCTCTCCAGTACAGTAAAGATGCTGGTGAGGCATAAAATGACTGAAAGTTCCCTTGCCAAAGGAAAAAAAGATGATAGCTTGCATTTATCATTGATAACATACTGTGCCCTTATCCGAGCTCAGACAATTTCAATCCTTACCACTCAGGCTTCTTTATTTGAAAGTAGCATGTTTTAAATTACATGTGTAGCAAACCAAGGAACTTTTAGAAAAATTATTTTTCCTGATTAGGAAAGTAATATATGTGCTCATTGAGGATAACCTGAAAAATATGAAAAAAATAGCTAAGAGAATTTAAACCACACATAATTTCACTCCAGAGACAACTACTGTTAACATTTGTTACAGTTCTGTCTTCCTATCAATGTTATCACAGTTTTCTATCCTTTTTAAATATTTAACATTATAATGTACACCTTGCCCTGTGTAATGAAAATTTATTTTAATATACTCTTTTAAAGGCTTGCATATTCTTCCACTATATAGTTAAGCCATAAATAGCTTATCCATTGTCTTATTGCTAATATCTAGGCTCTTTAAGGGGAAGGCTTTTTACTTAGCCCCTTTAAAAGTGGGCAAATGAGCACCTGGGTGGCTCAGTCAGTTGAGCGTCTGACTTTTGATTTTGGCTCAGGTCATGATCTTAAAGTTTGTGGGATCGAACCCTGTGTCAGGCTCTGCGATGACAGCATGGAACCTGCTTCGGATTCTCTCTCTCCCTCTCTCTCTCTGCCCCTCCCCCACTTTCTCTCTCTGTCTTTCTCTCTGTGTCTCACAAATAAATTAATAAACATTAAAAAAAAAAAAAAAGGCCTAGAAGGGGTGCCTGGCTGGCTCTGTCAGTGGCTCATGTGACTCTTGATCATGGGATTCTGGGTTCAAGCCCCACATTGGGTATAGAGATTACTTAAAATCTTAAAAATAAATAAATCTAAAAAAATAATAAAAGTGGGCATAGAAGGTGGGACGAGAGAGGCTAGAGTAATGGCATTCATTGTCAGAGATCAGAGACTGATAACATTATTTCCTATGTTCAAAGAGAAGGGTTCCTTTATGCTGTTCCCTTGGTGCCCTTCACAGAGCTTTGGCCATCTCCTGTGCTTACTGAGTTGGGCCATGGTGTAGTCACCTGCACACACCTTATTATGCTTGCTATTTCTTAGCAGAAAAGAAAACTAAGTTATAAAGCCGGCCTCTGCTGGATGCTGTACGTGTGCAACCTCATCTAATATTTACTGCCATCCTGTTGGAAGGGTACGATTTTGTAGATAATAAACTGAGGCCCAGAGATGCAGCAAAGTTAGGTCACAAAACTAGTAAGGGCCAGTTGGGCTTTGAATTGGGTCTCTGTGACTGGGAAGCCAAGCCCTTTCCCCTGGGAGATGGTTGTGGCATGGGGAAAGATGGGGGAGGAGCGCACAGTGTGGCTAGTCATCAGTCGCATCAACCTCGAGAAGGACTCCAGCAGCCTGACTTTGGGGCAGTAGCACATGGAGGCAGGCAGGGAAGGGGCCCCAGGAGGAGGAACACTTCACTCCCAGCAAGTACTCGGGTCGTTACCAGCTTAGGGCGTGAAGGTTGAGGAGGGGGCCTCCCTCAGATACCAGAGCCCACATTAAAATCATTATTTCCAACCAGATCAGAGTTTGCGTGTTTTCTGTCTTTTCTAGCCAGTGAAATATGTGGTGATTAGTTCTCTGAGGTTATGTTCACTGCATCTGTTTCTACACTTTTAGGGCGTCGGCCCAAGAAATGTGAGGATTACTGAAGGTCATATTTCATTTTTAATTACTACTTAATTGAGCCCTGGATTTTTGAGTTTTTTTCCCCTTTGCTTTGACTTAAGATGGAATTCATGGGTTCCCATTTTAGCAAATTATGTAAATTTGCTTTGGTGCCATTTAAGGGTCATTGTACTATAGAATGGTATAGGAGCTGCTGTTTAAAATGTATCCATTCTGTAGTCATGTCTGAGGCCAAAAGGATTTTTGAGTGCTTCTTTGCAGTGTTTCTCCTTGCTGGAACATCAGCTGTCTTTGAAGTTGGGTGTGGCGAGCAGCTCCCCTGGCTGGGCAGGAGACTGTCCCGCAGAGGAGACCATGGACTTCAAAAGGCCTGGAGAAGGGAGAAGCATATGCTAAATAAGGTGGTGGCTCTCACTGCAGGCATCAAAGCAAGTTTATGATGTGTTCCTTGTCCCTTCTGTGAACACAGAATAGAAACCGGAGAACTTGTTTTGCATAAAGGTAAAGCGCACAGTTCTATGATTCAGTTAGATTTATTTATTTATTTACTTACTTACTTACTTACTTAGAGAGTGCGCGCTCACACGCGCAAGTTGGGGAGGGGCAGAGAGAGAGAGTCCCAGGTAGGCTGTGCACTCTCAGCGCAGAGCCCAACATGGGGCTCCATCTCACAAACTGAGATCGTGACTTGAGCTGAAATCAAGAGTCGGATGTCTAACTGACTGACCCACCCTGGTGCCCCGATTCAGTTAGATTTTAAATGAAGTTTATTTCACTTGGTTGAAAAGGAGATACAGTTGGCTTCACTCACCTGCACAAATTTAGGTTAAGATAGTGGAGATTCATCAAATGCCTTTAAAAACCCTAATGCTTTCATTTGTTTTGGGGCAGGTTTTGCACATTATATAATAAAACAAAGGTACATTTCAGCACTGGAAATCTACAAATGAAACAATAAATAATACTTAGCAGAGTAAGGAGTAATCATTAATTCTAAGTGAAATATTAAGAATTGTAAGCAGCCAGGCAGGTAGCTGGTGAGCTGAGCAGAAGTCCTGCAACTGAGAATTTCCCCAGAAACCTCGCTGTCCCTTCAGGGTGATGTTGCCCTCTGCCCATGAGCTGCAGCTGTTGTGCTGTGTGATACCATGGGGTTGAATATTGAGTCCACTGAAGGGATAATAAATCAGGGCTTGGGAGATCCACAGAGACTTTCTTTTTTAAAAATATTTTTCTTTTTTATTATTTAAGGATAGTTGACATATAATGGTATATTAGTTGCAAGGGTACAACATAGTGATCCAACTTGTCTATACGTTACTTAGTGCTTATCATGGAAAGCATAGTCATCATACGATGTTATTATACTGTTATTGACTATAGTCCCTATACTGTACTTTTCATCTTTGTGACTTATAACTGGAAGTTTGTATGTCTTAATCCCCTTCACCTATTTGCGCATACCCGCAGCCGCATGGAGATTTTCTTGAGCATGCTCTTTGACTTTTCCTCGATGTACATGCACGTGAAATAGAGCAGCATGCTTCTTCCTTCCCAAAGGAGCAATCAGTTAACAAATGCCCACCAACTGGTATTTGCTGCACTTCTTATTGGCCTGACCTTGTGGTGGGTGCTGTTTGCAATACAAAGAAATGTGTGATCCTAGCCCTTGAAGAATTTAATTCAGTTGGAGAGATCCTCCCCCCCACCCCCACCTACCCGCCTTCCCCAGACACAGGTAGATATAGGACAAAAATAGCAGTAATGTGATTAAACAGCCAGCCTTCCCAGGTGTTGACCTGCGAAGAGGGGAGTAGATAAGGAGTGTTTAGGGTACCCAGAGTCTGACTGAGTAGAGGAAGGTTTGAGTAGATGGAACAGGTTAGGACACTGTGGTTAGGTGATAGCAGAACATGGAAGCTAGGCTAAGAAGTTGGGTTTTATTCTATGGCCAGTGGAGCCTGAAAGGTTCCCGAGCAGGGAAAGGACAGTGTTGGATGTTTAGCGAGCTCACGTGTGCTCAGCATTCTTTGCGGGCCTTCCTTTGAAGGGAAAGTGCCAGGAGGAAGCGGATTTGGGGATGAATACAGAGGAGCGATATGGCTAGTGGGTAGTGGAGACCTGGCCTCCTATCCCAGATCTATAACTTTCTAGTCAAGGCATTTATCCCTTCAGAGACTCATTGCCCCCAGCTGCAAAGTGAGGGTAATGGTTCTTCCTTACTTGCTTCAAAGGGCCATCGCCAGATGGTTCGATGGTTCTACCACTACAGGGCCCAGTGTGGGGACCCCCGCAGGGCTCAAGTTAGGTACATACTGTACCCTTGAAGAGGCGAGGAGGGTGGGGATAGAGGAGGCTGTGAGGTTTGGTGGGTGCTTGGTTCATTAGTTTCCTTCCTCTCTTGAGAGGGTTTTTATTTTTGCAGTGTGAAGCTGCTTCCTATTTAAGAAGTTTTAGAACCATGGTTCTCACCCCTGGCTGCACATTACAATCACCCGGGAACTTTTAGGCCCTACTAATGCCTGTGCTTCCTCTCAGAGAAGCTAAATTAGAGTCTCTGGGAGGTAGGGCTGAACCATGGGTATGGGTTTTTGTTTGTTTGTTTGTTTGTTTAAGTTCTCTAGGTGATTTGGGGTGCCTGGGTGTCTTGGTTGAGTGTCCAACTCTTGATTGCAGCTCAGGTCATGATCCCAAGGAGCCTGCTTGAGATTTTCTCTCTTTCTCTCTCTCTTTCCCTCCCTCCCTCTTTTCCTCCCTCCCTCCCTCTTTTCCTCCCTCCCTCCCTCTTTTCCTCCCTCCCTCTCTCCCTCTCCCCTAATGCTGTGCTCTCTCTCTCTAAAAAAAAAAAAAATGTGTAAGTTCTCTAGGTGATTTTAGAATGCAGCAAGCAGGATTGGGACCCTCTGTTTTAGATATAGTGATGTGGGGACACTGACATGTAAAATACCGCCAAACAGCTGCCTTTGTCTCTCTGTACTTTGAGTCTCTGAGTAAACCTGTTTATCTATGCCAAAAGGGAAAGGAGAAGAATTAACTGGGTTAATCTGGTTTGAAGGTTTGCTGAAGTTTTGGTTTTAGCTCCTTTAACACATTTTTTTTTTTTTTTTTCAAAATGAACTGTGTTTATAGTCTCAGTAAGGTCATTTGGGGCCAGACAGATTCAAAATAAGTTTTCCTCCTCAGTGTTTCCTAAAATGTCATCCAACCAAGGCATCTTTGGATATCAGCTATTGTGCAGGGAAATCTTCAATACTTTTTTGGGAACTCAGAAAACAAAATGCCAGTGGGGATGCTTGCTTGGAAAATGGCCTATGTAGGAAGCGTTAATCAACAGTTGTGGAACCAACAGCCCCAACCCTGCCCCTGCCCCCCTCAGGATAGGAGTCAACAGATCGACATTACTAGAAATGAACCACCTGAGTTCCACAAATTAGTGAGGACCCCCATCTTTCAGGGCTACAGGAAAAACTCAGCACCCCCCCCCCCCCCCCCGCCAGGTCATTGAGCACTGCTGGCTGTGCCTGGCAGGTTGGAAGGTCTTGGGAATCAGGTATTTGGGTCACACTCCCAGTCAGCTGCTTCCTAGTTGTGCGACCTTGGACAGCTCACTTAATTTGCTGAGCTGGACTGAGATCTCCCCTCTAGGCAGCTGTGAGGATGGAATGAGAAGTATGGAATAAGGGGCTTAGCAAGGTTCCTAGAACCAGATCGGTCCTCATTTTGTTACATCTCTCTTCTCTAACCTCACCTAAGTCAGAAATTACGTGGTCCTGATGCCTTTCCAGTTTGAAGAACTTCACACCAGACCACACTGACCAGCGCAATGCTCCCATGCCAGGGCTTGACAAGGTAGCCACCCTGCCCTGCCAAGATAAAGGGTGTGGTATTGTGAGGAGGGGCAAGAAGAGGGCCCTTTGGGGGAAGTGGCAGCAGATGGCAGGGTTTGGTGGCAGGCCGAGATCTGTGTGACTCAGGGCTGCACCCCGCAGCTCCTAGCTCTCCCTTTGTTGCCTGATGGGCCTTGGCGGTTTATTGTCTCTTTTATACATGCTGCAGTTTCCGTTCCACATTGGAGACGGTGGTAAAGATGGGAATGATTCACTGGAAGATTCTGGGCTGCTGACTCCAGCTCGGGAGGAGGAGGCCTGACTTCAAATGTTGGGTTTCTATTAGTCTCCAGGGCACTCTCCTCTCTGCTTTAATAAGAGCTACAGCTTGGTTGCAAGCAGTGGACAGCTGTGCTGTGTTTAGTTTACAAATTGGAGATTTGAGGTGAAAGTACTTCCTTTTGGTCAAGTGGATGGTGATACCAAGCAAGCTAAAAAAATTCAAATGTTTTGTAGTTAGGGACCACCTTGTTTCACTGAAGTGGAATAAAAATATTTCTGAGCAGAGGCACCTGGCTGGCTCAGTCAGTAGAGCAACTCTTGATCTTGGGGTTGTGAGATCGAGCCCCAGACGGGGGCTACAATTTACTTTAAAAAAATATGGATATATATATACATATACACACACACACATATATATATACATATATATATACATACATATATATGTATACATATATATACATACATATATACATATATATATACATATACACACATATATACTGAGCAAAATCACCTTATATTGCCCACTGTCTTTCTTTAAAAAAAATTTTTTTTTTAACGTTTTATTTATTTTTGAGACAGGGAGAGACAGAGCATGAACAGGGGAGGGTCAGAGAGAGGGAGACACAGAATCTGAAACAGGCTCCGGGCTCTGAGCTGTCAGCACAGAGCCCGACGTGGGGCTCGAACCCATGGACCGCGAGATCATGACCTGAGCCAAAGTCGGCTGCTTAACCGACTGAGCCATCCAGGCACCCCACCCACTGTCTTTCTGTATCTATTACCACATGGCAGGTGGGACCTGGGGGCTACAGTGGAACCTGGATGTGCCTTAATGTGTTTTTACACAATGGGTGTGCTTTGAGGCTGCCAGTAACTAAGCAAACTCTAGGTGGACATGTGTGTATTACAAATGGTGTTGTATGTGAAGTACCAGTGGGCCAGGGGCTATGGCCAAGGGCAGATGATGGCAGAAGTAACCCTAGCACCATCCTGCATCCCAGGCCTTCATGGACTGGGATTACTGGTTTATCAATACACCTGAATCCAGGCTTCTCAATCTTGGCACTATTGACATTTGGGGCCAGGTAGTCCTTGGGTGGGAGTGGGTGTGGGGGTGGGAGTAGGCTGTCCTGTACGTTGTAGGTGTTTAGTAGCATCTCTGACCTCTATCTATTGGTTGCTAGTAGCACTCCCCCATCCCCTGCGACAACTAAAGATGTCCCTAGACATTGCTAAATGTCATTTGAGTCAGAAGAATCACCTTCTTTGGAGATCACGGACCTAAATATAAAGAATGTCTTGGCAGGAACATTAATGAGGATATCATTTTGGCTACCACAGTCTGACACCATGACCCAGGCATTATCTTTTAGTTACTGCTTCCCTTCTGCCAAATGCTTTTCCAATCATTATTATGTGCCATTTTGTTTTTTTGTTTTTTTTTTTTTTTCAGATCACATCTTTGTTTTCTGACATTCTTTTTGTTTTTTTTGTTGTTTTTTTTATTTATTTTTTATTTTTTATTTTTTAATATATGAAATTTACTGTCAAATTGGTTTCCATACAACACCCATTGCTCATCCCAAAAGGTGCCCTCCTCAATACCCATCACCCACCCTGCCCTCCCTCCCACCCCCCATCAACCCTCAGTTTGTTCTCAGTTTTTAACAGTCTCTTATGCTTTGGCTCTCTCCCACTCTAACCTCTTTTTTTTTTTTTTTTTCCCCTCCCCCATGGGTTTCTGTTATGTTTCTCAGGATCCACATAAGAGTGAAACCATATGGTATCTGTCTTTCTCTGTATGGCTTATTTCACTTAGCATCACACTCTCCAGTTCCATCCATGTTGCTACAAAAGGCCATATTTCATTTTTTCTCATTGCCACGTAGTATTCCATTGTGTATATAAACCACAATTTCTTTATCCATTCATCAGTTGATGGACATTTAGGCTCTTTCCATAATTTGGCTATTGTTGAGAGTGCCGCTATAAACATTGGGGTACAGGTGCCCCTATGCATCAGTACTCCTGTATCCCTTGGATAAATTCCTAGCAGTGCTATTGCTGGGTCATAGGGTAGGTCTATTTTTAATTTTCTGAGGAACCTCCACACTGCTTTCCAGAGCGGCTGCACCAATTTGCATTCCCACCAACAGTGCAAGAGGGTTCCCGTTTCTCCACATCCTCTCCAGCATCTATAGTCTCCTGATTTCTTCATTTTGGCCACTCTGACTGGCGTGAGGTGGTATCTGAGTGTGGTTTTGATTTGTATTTCCCTGATAAGGAGCGACGTTGAACATCTTTTCATGTGCCTGTTGGCCATCCGGATGTCTTCTTTAGAGAAGTGTCTATTCATGTTTTCTGCCCATTTCTTCACTGGGTTATTTGTTTTTCGGGTGTGGAGTTTGATGAGCTCTTTATAGATTTTGGATACTAGCCCTTTGTCCGATGTGTCATTTGCAAATATCTTTTCCCATTCCGTTGGTTGCCTTTTAGTTTTGTTGGTTGTTTCCTTTGCTGTGCAGAAGCTTTTTATCTTCATAAGGTCCCAGTAATTCACTTTTGCTTTTAATTCCCTTGCCTTTGGGGATGTGCCGAGTAAGAGATTGCTACGGCTGAGGTCAGAGAGGTCTTTTCCTGCTTTCTCCTCTAAGTTTTTGATGGTTTCCTGTCTCACATTCAGGTCCTTTATCCATTTTGAGTTTATTTTTGTGAATGGTGTGAGAAAGTGGTCTAGTTTCAACCTTCTGCATGTTGCTGTCCAATTCTCCCAGCACCATTTGTTAAAGAGACTGTCTTTTTTCCATTGGATGTTCTTTCCTGCTTTGTCAAAGATGAGTTGGCCATACGTTTGTGGGTCTAGTTCTGGGGTTTCTATTCTATTCCATTGGTCTATGTGTCTGTTTTTATGCCAATACCATGCTGTCTTGATGATGACAGCTTTGTAGTAGAGGCTAAAGTCTGGGATTGTGATGCCTCCTGCTTTGGTCTTCTTCTTCAAAATTACTTTGGCTATTCGGGGCCTTTTGTGGTTCCATATGAATTTTAGGATTGCTTGTTCTAGTTTCGAGAAGAATGCTGGTGCAATTTTGATTGGGATTGCATTGAATGTGTAGATAGCTTTGGGTAGTATTGACATTTTGACAATATTTATTCTTCCAATCCATGAGCAGGGAATGTCTTTCCATTTCTTTATATCTTCTTCAATTACCTGCATAAGCTTTCTATAGTTTTCAGCATACAGATCTTTTACATCTTTGGTTAGATTTATTCCTAGGTATTTTATGCTTCTTGGTGCAATTGTGAATGGGATCAGTTTCTTCATTTGTCTTTCTGTTGCTTCATTGTTAGTGTATAAGAATGCAACTGATTTCTGCACATTGATTTTGTATCCTGCAACTTTGCTGAATTCATGTATCAGTTCTAGCAGACTTTTGGTGGAGTCTATCGGATTTTCCATGTATAATATCATGTCATCTGCAAAAAGCGAAAGCTTGACTTCATCTTTGCCAATTTTGATGCCTTTCATTTCCTTTTGTTGTCTGATTGCTGATGCTAGAACTTCCAGCACTATATTAAACAACAGCGGTGAGAGTGGGCATCCCTGTCGTGTTCCTGATCTCAGGGAAAAAGCTCTCAGTTTTTCCCCATTGAGGATGATGTTAGCTGTGGGCTTTTCATAAATGGCCTTTATGATCTTTAAGTATGTTCCTTCTATCCCGACTTTCTCAAGGGTTTTTATTAAGAAAGGGTGCTGGATTTTGTCAAAGGCCTTTTCTGCATCGATTGACAGGATCATATGGTTCTTCTCTTTTTTTTTGTTAATGTGATGTATCACGTTGATCGATTTGCGAATGTTGAACCAGCCCTGCATCCCAGGAATGAATCCCACTTGATCATGGTGAATAATTCTTTTTATATGCTGTTGAATTCGATTTGCTAGTATCTTATTAAGAATTTTTGCATCCATATTCATCAGGGATATTGGCCTGTAGTTCTCTTTTTTTACTGGGTCTCTGTCTGGTTTAGGAATCAAAGTAATACTGGCTTCATAGAATGAGTCTGGAAGTTTTCCTTCCCTTTCTATTTCTTGGAATAGCTTGAGAAGGATAGGTATTATCTCTGCTTTAAATGTCTGGTAGAACTCCCCTGGGAAGCCATCTGGTCCTGGACTCTTATTTGTTGGGAGATTTTTGATAACCGATTCTATTTCTTCGCTGGTTATGGGTCTGTTCAAGCTTTCTATTTCCTCCTGATTGAGTTTTGGAAGAGTGTGGGTGTTTAGAAATTTGTCCATTTCTTCCAGGTTGTCCAATTTGCTGGCATATAATTTTTCATAGTATTCCCTGATAATTGTTTGTATCTCTGAGGGATTGGTTGTAATCATTCCATTTTCATTCATGATTTTATCTATATGGGTCGTCTCCCTTTTCTTTTTGAGAAGCCTGGCTAGAGGTTTGTCAATTTTGTTTATTTTTTCAAAAAACCAACTCTTGGTTTCGTTGATCTGCTCTACAGTTTTTTTAGATTCTATATTGTTTATTTCTGCTCTGATCTTTATTATTTCTCTTCTTCTGCTGGGTTTAGGCTGCCTTTGCTGTTCTGCTTCTATTTCCTTTAGGTGTGCTGTTAGATTTTGTATTTGGGATTTTTCTTGTTTCTTGAGATAGGCCTGGATTGCAATGTATTTTCCTCTCAGGACTGCCTTCGCTGCATCCCAAAGCGTTTGGATTGTTGTATTTTCATTTTCGTTTGTTTCCATATATATTTTAATTTCTTCTCTAATTGCCTGGTTGACCCACTCATTCGTTAGTAGGGTGTTCTTTAACCTCCATGCTTTTGGAGGTTTTCCAGACTTTTTCCTGTGGTTGATTTCAAGCTTCATAGCATTGTGGTCTGAAAGTATGCATGGTATAATTTCAATTCTTGTAAACTTATGAAGGGCTGTTTTGTGACCCAGTATATGATCTATCTTGGAGAATGTTCCATGTGCACTCGAGAAGAAAGTATATCTGTTGCTTTGGGGTGCAGAGTTCTAAATATATCTGTCAAGTCCATCTGATCCAATGTATCATTCAGGGCCCTTGTTTCTTTATTGACTGTGTGTCTAGATGATCTATCCATTTCTGTAAGTGGGGTGTTAAAGTCCCCTGCAATGACCACATTCTTATCAATAAGGTTGCTTATGTTTATGAGTAATTGTTTTATATATCTGGGGGCTCGGGTATTTGGCGCATAGACATTTATAATAGTTAGCTCTTCCTGGTGGATAGACCCTGTGATTATTATATAATGTCCTTCTTCATCTCTTGTTACAGCCTTTAATTTAAAGTCTAGTTTGTCTGATATAAGTATGGCTACTCCAGCTTTCTTTTGGCTTCCAGGAGCATGATAAATAGTTCTCCATCCCCTCACTCTCAATCTAAAGGTGTCCTCAGATCTAAAATGAGTCTCTTGTAGACAGCAAATAGATGGGTCTTGTTTTTTTATCCATTCTGATACCCTATGTCTTTTAGTTGGCGCATTTAATCCATTTACATTCAGTGTTATTATAGAAAGATATGGGTTTAGAGTCATTGTGATGTCTGTATGTTTTATGCTTGTAGTGATGTCTCTGGTACTTTGTCTCACAGGATCCCCCTTAGGATCTCTTGTAGGGCTGGTTTCGTGGTGACAAATTCCTTCAGTTTTTGTTTGTTTGGGAAGACCTTTATCTCTCCTTCTATTCTAAATGACAGACTTGCTGGATAAAGGATTCTCGGCTGCATATTTTTTCTGTTTAGCACACTGTAGATATCGTGCCAAGCCTTTCTGGCCTGCCGAGTTTCAAAGGAGAGATCAGTCACGAGTCTTATAGGTCTCCCTTTATATGTGAGGGCACGTTTATCCCTTGCTGCTTTCAGAATTCTCTCTTTATCCTTGTATTTTGCCAGTTTCACTATGATATGTCGTGCAGAAGATCGATTCAAGTTACGTCTGAAGGGAGTTCTCTGTGCCTCTTGGATTTCAATGCCTTTTTCCTTCCCCAGTTCAGGGAAGTTCTCAGCTATAATTTGTTCAAGTACCCCTTCAGCACCTTTCCCTCTCTCTTCCTCCTCTGGGATACCAATTATGCGTATATTATTTTTTTTTAGTGTATCACTTAGTTCTCTAATTTTCCCCTCATACTCCTGGATTTTTTTATCTCTCTTTCTTTCAGCTTCCTCTTTCTCCATAACTTTATCTTCTAGTTCACCTATTCTCTCCTCTGCCTCTTCAAGCCGAGCCATCGTGGTTTCCATTTTGTTTTGCATTTCGTTTAAAGCGTTTTTCAACTCCTCGTGACTGTTCCTTAGTCCCTCGATCTTTGTGGCAAGAGATTCTCTGCTGTCCTGTATACTGTTTTCAAGCCCAGCGATTAATTTTATGACTATTATTCTAAATTCACTTTCTGTTATATTATTTAAATCCTTTTTGATCAGTTCATTAGCTGTTGTTATTTCCTGGAGATTCTTCTGAGGGGAATTCTTCCGTTTGGTCATTTTGGAGAGTCCCTTGCATGGTGAGGACCTGCAGTGCACTTCCCCTGTGCTGTGGTGTATAACTGGAGTTAGTGGGCGGGGCCGCAGTCCGACCCGATGTCTGCCCCCAGCCCACTGCTGGGGCCACAGTCAGACTGGTGTGTGCCTTCTCTTCCCCTCTTCTAGGGGCGGGATTCACTGTGGGGTGGCGTGTCCCGTCTGGGCTACTTGCACACTGCCAGGCTTGTGTTGCTGGGGATCTGGCGTATTAGCTGGGGTGGGTAGGCAAGGTGCACGGGGGGTGGAGGGGCAGGCTTAGCTCGCTTCTCCTTAGGTGATGGACTTCAGGAGGAGCCCTGTGGCAGCGGGAGGGAGTCAGATCCGCTGCCGGAGGTTTGGCTCCGCAGAAGCACAGAGTTGGGTGTTTGCGCGGAGCGAGCAAGTTCCCTGGCAGGAACTGGTTCCCTTTGGGATTTTGGCTGGGGGATGGGCGGGGGAGATGGCGCTGGCGCCTTTGTTCCCCGCCAAGCTGAGCTCTGCCGTCCGGGGGCTCAGCAGCTCTCCCTCCCTTTGTCCTCCAGCCTTCCCGCTTTCCGCGCAGAGCTGTTAACTTATGGCCTCCCAGACGATAAGTCGCGCTTGCTGTCGGAACACAGTCTGTCCGGCCCCTCCGCTTTTGCCAGCCCGACTCGGGGGCTCTGCTTGGCCGGCGAGCCGCCCCTCCGTCCCGGCTCCCTCCCGCCAGTCCGTGGAGCGCGCACCGCCTCGCCGCCCTTCCTACCCTCTTCCGTGGGCCTCTAGTCTGCGCTTGACTCCGGAGACTCCCTTCTGCTAATCCTCTGGCGGTTTTCTGGGTTCTTTAGGCAGGTGTAGGTGGAATCTAAGTGATCGGCAGGACGCGCTGTGAGCCCCGCGTCCTCCTACGCCGCCATCTTCCGGAACCCCTCTATGTGCCATTTTGTAAACAAGTTTTTTTTAAAGACAATATAGTAATCTTAATCACAATAATAGACAAATTTATAGAGTATCAGTAAAGAGGCTTCAGGAATACCTTAGCGAGGATACTATTAGCGTGAGCTCACATTCTCTTTCTCAAAAATAAACAAATAAACTTAAGAAAAAAAAAAAAAGGCACATGGAAGACTAGAAGACATAATTGTTACTGTCAATTTGAGGGAGAGGGAAGAGGAATAAAGGGCAGGGAACATATATAAAGGAGTACAATAGGAAGATGTTTGCCAGTTGAATGGTATATAACCTATTCTGGCACAAATATATGTTCAGGAAATTCTGAATTTTATTTGTTCTATTCTATTCTATTCTATTCTGTTCTATTTTATTCTACTCTACTTTTTAAGTAACTCTACCCTCAGTGTAGGTCTCAAGCTCCTGACCCCAAAATCAAGTATTTTGAGATACGTATTTAGAGACAAGATACACTTGTCACATATTTAGAGACAAGTTTAAAAAAAAATCTAAATTGTGTTTCTTCAGAAGGAAGGAATGGAGGGGCGCGAGGCTGGCTTGGTTGTTGGAGCATGTGACCCTCCAACACATGTTGGAGCATGTGATCTTGGGTTTGTGAGTTTGATCTATCTCCATGTTGGGTGTGGAGATTGCTGACAAACGGGATCTTAGAAGAAGAAGAAAGCAAGAAATGGGGTCAAACTGTACATTTCTTTTTTTTTTTTTAACATTTATTTATTATTTTTTTAATGTTCATTTATTTTTGAGATAGAGAGCACAAGCTGGGGAGGGGCACAGAGAGAGAGGGTGACAAAGGATCTGAAGCTGGCTATGTGCTGTCAGCAGAGAGCCCAATGGGGGGCTCGAACTCATAAACTGAGATCACGAGCTGAGCTGAAGTCAGACACTTAACCAGCTGAGCCATCCAGACACCCCAGAACTGTATGTTCCTTGTTCAGACTTACACCCCAGCATGGAAGAAGCACAGGCACTGGAACACTGTGGGTGCTTAGTTGATGTTTGCAACTGGCAGCAACATCTTTGTAAAGCGCAGGTCTGAACCTCAAACTCAAAGAATATAAAGCAAGACATCGGTGTTTACTTAGCACCTACCAAGTGCCCAACATTGAACTGGAATTTTTAAAATTACTATTATTCCTCTGGTAAATCATAGTGAAATAATAAATGTTAGAAGTATTTTTGAGAATTAACATTTTCCCTCAATTTTAGACCTGAAAAGAGCTTGCCTATGATGTAGTTGTTTGGAAGTATTCAGTTATATGTGCTAATTTCAGCTTTACTCTAAGAATGTTAAAAGCTCAGAAAATTTGCCAGTAAGACAATTCTGGAAAAAATGAAAATTTCCAAGCTAAAGGATTGATCCCCAAAATGTAAGAATGTCATATGGTTTCAGCATTTTCTCTTTATGTATTCAGAAATAATTGCATTAGCATGTTGCTTAAGAGATTTGTCACACCACACAAATAACTCTTAAAACATTTATTTTATATCCCCACATGAAACCAGCTAAACATAGATTCCAGATACACAGTTAATTCACTCATAATTGAGTGGATATTGTTGAATTACCATCTTTTATATATTCCTGAGAAGACAGGAATTTCTGCTATGTGAACTTCATCAACCTTTGCTAAATAAACAGAATGGAAATGAATGATAGTGTAATATGATCTGTCTTAAAATCCACTTACCAGGTTAACAATGCTTACTTGGCTTTGTTTTCTAAATAACCTATTTAAATGAAAATTAATTTGGTAGAAAGGATTTACCGAATACTGTGTTGATAAGCATTTGTTGAGTAGTGACTACAAGTAAATCATACCATCCAAGGATATTAAAATGATTCTGAATATTTGAGGAAAAAATGTTAACATTCTTTATATGATTTAATCTATACCTTCATCATGATTCCCTGTGTATATAAGCAGAAGGCTGGACTAGGTCTGTGTTTCCTGCTTACTTATTAGTAAGAATTACTGGGGAGGCTGTAAAAACATCTAATTCCTAGGTTTCTAGCCTAGAGATTCTGATTTAGTATGTCTGATGCAAAGCCTGGGAATGTGTATTTTTAATACCCTCTCTTCTCCCTGCTCCGGAGCAGGGAGATAGATGTTAATAACCAGGCCGGTCTGGGGGTCACTGGACCTGGAATGCCATCACTGCATCTCTATTCCACCTTTCACCTGTTTTCTTAATCATGGCCTTCTCTAGCTGACGAAGCATATAAAATGGAAACTCTGAACACTGAAACTCATGGATCTTAGTCTTCTTTTTTCTTTTTTTAAATTTATTTTGAGAGAGAAAGAGCACACATGGGAGGGGCAGAGAGAGATGGAGAGAGAGAATCCTAGCAGGCTCCACTCTAACATGGCTCCAGTGTGGGGCAGGAACCTATGAACTTTGAGTTCATGACTTGAGCCCTGAGCTGAAATCAAGAGTCAGATGCTTAACCAACAGAGCCACCCAGGTGCCCCTGGATCTTAGTCTTCCGATTGCTACCACAGCTAGTTTTGAATGCCTAAGGTTAAACTTTTTATTTTAGATAATTGTGGATTTACATGCAGTTGTAAGAAATAATGCAGAGAGATCCCATGTATCCATTACCCAATTTGTTTCAATGGTAATGTGTTATAAAACTGTAGTACAGTATGGCAATCAGTACATTAACATTGATACAGTCAAGATATCGATTTAAATATCTCTCATATCTTAGTGTGTTCAGGCTACTATAACAAAACACTATGAACTGTGCGGCTTATACACTACAGAAATTTATTTCTCACAGTTCTGGATGTTGGAAGTCTGATATCAGCGTGGTTGCCTTCTGGTGAGGGTCCTCTTCCTGGTTCGTAGCTGACACCTTCTCAAAGTATCCTCATGATGGAAGGAGCAAAGAATCCTTCTGGAGCCTCCTTGATATGGCACTAATCCCATTCATGAGGGCATCACTCTCACAACCTAAGAACTTTCCTCAGGTCCTGTCTCTTAATACCATCATTTTGGGGGGACACAATCATTCAAACCATAGCACCTCACTTTCTATAGCCACACCTGCTTCCCTCCTCCACACACCCTACTACCCCAGCCTTAACTCTTAGCAGCCACTAATCTGTTCCCCATTTCTATAATTTTGTCATTTCATGAATGTTATATAAATGGAGTCATGTAGTTTATAATCTTTGGGGATTGGCTTTTTCACTCAGCATAACTCTGGCAGTTCATCCAAGTTGTATGAACCACACCTTTTTGTTTCTAAGTGGTTTTCCATGATATAGATGTAACAAAGTTTAACCATTCCCGCTTAAGGACATTTGACTTTTTTTTTCTAATTTTGGACTGTTACTAATAAAGCTGCTCTGACCCTTCGTGTACAATCTTTGTATGAACACAAATGTTCATTTCTCTCAGATAAATGCCCTGGAGTACAATTGCTTGGTCATATGATATTTGCACGTTTAATCTTTCAAGAAACTGCTTAACTGTGTTCCAGAGTGACTGTGCCATTTTACATTCCCACTGGCAGTGCATGTGTGGTCCACTTTCTCTGGATCCTAGTCAGCGTTTGGTATTATTTTTTGTGTGTTTGAGTCATTTTGGTTGGTGTATGGTAATATCTCATTCTGGTCTTAATATGCATCTACTTGGTGACTAGTGATATTGAATATCTTTTCACGTACTTATTTGCCATCTATATATCCTCTTGAAAAGAATGTGTATTCTGCTGTTGTTGGATGGAGTGTCCAACAATGCTAATTAAATCTGCTGGTTTGATGTATTGTTGTGGTGTTGTTGAGTTCTATATTGTTCCTGGTTTTCTAATTGTTCTATCAATTGCTGAGAGAGGGGTATTGAAGTTTCCAACTATAATCATGGATTTGTCTATTTCTTCTTTCAGTTCCATCAGTTTGTACTAATTCTGGCGTTGGGTACATACACATTTAAGATTTCTATGTCTTGCTGGTGGATAACTGTTTTATCTTGATGTAATATCCTTCTCTGTCTCTAGTAATTTTCTTTGTTCTCAAGTGTACTTTATCTGATATTTCCACTTATATTTTTGATCCTCTGATTTGGGTATTTTATAACTGAGGCTCTTTCCCCCCTCTTTTTTAGGAATATATCATTCGGGTGCAAAGAGGAATTTCTGTAGAAAACAGCTGGCAGGTAAGTTTTTTTTTTTTTTTTTTTTTTTTTGTCTTTAGAAAAATGTTTATATGTTTAAAAGTCTGACTCGGGGCATCTAAAAATCTGGAAAAACCAAAACATGGTTAAGTATGAATCCTGTTTCTTTTAGATATAAACCTTCAGCTTTAAGATAGGTATTATAATATAAAAGACTTTTCTGTTTCCAGTTGTTTGGTTTAATTTGTGTATGATGTTACCACAGAGAGTATCTATGAATTTGTTCCCCAGTTTGGCCCAGAGTAGGATAGATAGATAGTAGGCAGATTCCTGGTTTTGTTCTTAGTAATTCACACCTCCTCCCCTGCAGCCATGGTGTGGGTAGGGAAGGTTAGAGTTAAGTCCATCAGGTAGAAAGGCTAGATAGCACCTTGGATATTGTACAGCTTGGACACTGCATTTCATGGACTCCCAAGTCCGCTCATGGGCAAATGCTAGTGCCAGTTCCCTCACTGTGTGTAGGTGAGGGTTACCTTACAGCCCCAGGGTCTGCTCTCCTCAGGGGTGGCCTCAGAAAGAAAAGAAAAAACTTCCTACCTAGATCCGGGTGTCCTTTCTATGTCAGTTGACTTTCAGAGGGTGGCTGACTTCTGTATAGGGGCCATTTCTGTGCAGCCTAGTAGGTAATTATAATGACCCTCCTCCTCTCTCATCTACAAAAAAAATCTTACCTTGTGAGTCAGGCTTGAACTTTCTCTCACCCTAAGCAGTCTTGGACCACAGTGGCCCACACTTGATCTTTCCCCTTTGCCTGAAATTTCAAATGCTTTTTGTTTCAATAATTACACTATTTAACATCTAGTGAGCATTTCTTCTAGGCACTGGTTCAAGCACATTGATTCACCTAACCTTTAAAAACAGTTCTATACGATTGTATTACCCCATTTTACATTCAAGAGGTAAGTAACTAGTCCAAGGTCACACTCTGATCAGTGACAGAACAGGGTTGGGATTTGCATATTCTCTGTGATTAACCACTGTGCTACCTTTTGCTCCTTTGTATTTATCAGGGATGGCCTTGTATTTAACTCTCTGATGTATATTCAACAAGCAGGGCAACAGCATTGTCCTACCAGAAGAATGAATCCTTGAGGCAGTTTTCTAGATGCAATGCATTAGAATCCTTGGGATACTTAACAAAAATGTAGACTCTTGGGCCCCACCCTGGACCTACTGCAAGAGATTCTCTGAGGGTGGAGTCCTAGATGATCAGCAGGTAATTCTGCTCACTAATATTTGAGAATCATCAATAAAAGTTGAAGTCAAACCATTCAAAAGCAAAATAATTTCCTTGCCCAGAGCCTGAAGAACTAGTGGAATTTGATTCTGGTCCAATCAATGGCATCAAGCAGAACTAAGAAAGAATGTATAGACAATGGAAGGTGGACGTCTGCTGGGAGGGAAATGCGGAGAATCTGGGAGAGGTATGGCCTCTCTGCCTGCAGATGCAGTCCTGTCTCTAGAATGGTGGGATCTTAACTGGGGGAAGTTTTATCCAGGGCAAGGATGAAATGGCCTCAAAGCTATCCATTTCCTTTTACTTTGATTTCATGTTCAGTAAAACTTTTTTTGGGTAAATCATTAATTCATCTTTCCAGATGCCTGGTTAATGAGAAGGATATTGAAAGGACTATTCACTCTGAAAACAAAATCATTCTCTCTTACCTGTTGGCATCTTGTGTGTTTGGCTGGCATTAACCAGTTTTGTATGACCCGGCCAACTCTGGGTCTGTTTTCTGGGCCTGTCTAGTTAAGCAAGTTAAGTACCAGGTATGAGCCCTCCTACGCTTAGTGCAAATGCCTGAGCTCTAGAATGTCAGTAAATATTAAATAAGGAAATGAAAAGAGATGGTCTTTGCCAAATGAAAACACCACTGTCTTGTCTTACAGATTGTGAGGAGATACAGTGACTTTGATTTGCTGAACAACAGCTTGCAGGTAAATATTTGAAAACACTAATGACACACGTTCATTGCTTGGGCTGTCTTAGAAATTAGTTGGAAATGACAATATCAGGAACAAGAAATCAGCAAATTTCCCTGGCAGAGGAGATAGACTTATACTTTAAACAGATGATGTGTGGCTCTAAAAATAAACTTTGGTAACATGTGATTTATGATAGTCACCTTGCAAGTGAGTACCTTTATGCAAGACTGCATCCTTACCACAGCCATGGATGCTGTGTATCATCTCCTTTGCACAGATTGGGAATGACTAACTAAATTGCTGGACTTGTTCACTTAGAGCTGGGACTGTCTCAGACTCTCTCCACTGAACTAGGCTGCATAGTCAGTTGCAGATCAATACTCAGCAGTAAATAGAGACTCAGTCTTTTTCAATGTAATTTTTTCTCTCTCTTTTTTTTAAATGTTTATTTTGAGAGATAAAGAGCATGAGCAGGGTAGGTGCAGAGAGAGAGAGAGAGAGAGAGAGAGAGAGAGAGAAAATCCCAAGCAGGCTCTGTGCTGTCAGAGCAGAGCTGAACTTGGGACCCCATCCCATGAACTACGAGATCATGACCTGAGCTGAAACCAAGAGTCACATGCTTAACCAACTGACTGAGCCACCCAGGTTCCCCGTAACTGTTTTCTCTTAAATACATATTTCTAAATCCCTCTGGTTTAAATGTTCCCACTTTGGTGGCCATAATGGACAGAGAAATGAGCTGCAGAGCCTTTTTCTGGAAACAGATGTGCTTGAAGGGTCCTAGAGGGGCTTAAGCACCGTAGTGAGTAGTGGCAATAGCACTCGTGTCTCCATTCAGCAGATTGGTCTTCAAGTGCCGTGGGTTACTGCAGACCATTGGGCTTGTGTCATATCTCAGATTTGATTGGTAATATAAATCTGAGCCAGAGCACGTGGCTTGTGACCAGCTCAGCTGGGAGGTGAAGCACTGCTCCCTTCATCGGTGAACGAGCCATCACATATTATTCTGAGTGACCTCTGATCCTGCCCACAAAAGTCAGTCAGACTGCAGGCTGGCAGGGAGCAAAATGCTTCCTTTCCTTCAAAAGGAAAGTAGCAAATGTAGTATCCAAACTTTACCATTATTTACAGCCCTGCTGAAAACATGAATGCTTAACTTTCTCTCTGGTAGAATTGGCCTGAGTTGTCTACAGACCTTTATGTAATTGGCAGATGGTTATGCATTTGCCAAATGTTGTCTTTTTAAATTTTAATTATAGTATGACCAATTTAAATCTCCAGATAAAATATTGGAAGAGATCAGATTCTACTCATTGATGGGTTTAATTGGTTTATGGATTTTTATAGCATAGCCTTTCCACTTAGACAAAAGTTGGGTCTGTGGTGGCACTGTAGATGAGGCACCGAAATGCAGTGTATTCCAACAGTGGATTTTCTCCACAAGTCTCTCTAGACATTTCCATGCAACATTTCCACCCTGGCATGAGCTTCTGGGAGCCAACTTTGGGCCTACTGTGTGTTTTCACCACAATGCACAAGTGAACCTTTGCCCAGTGATCTTCGTACAGTGTCATTCAGCCAGGAGTAAGTCTTATGGGAGGAAGGTTTCTGAACTTGAAATTGCCTAGGCCCAGCCCCCAAAAATGGGGATGGGAGGAAAGGGTTTTATCTCATATTTGTTCTTGCTTAGGGGATGTAAGGTTGAATCTCTATGACTATTCAATGATGGCCTTTTTAATATAATAGAATTTTATTTTTGCTTCAGTGTAATTTTCCCTTTTAAAATAGGCACTTTCAGTGTGCATTTTATTTCAAATGCAAATATCCACATGTATTGATGTTGGCTTATGCTGGGCAGGATATGGCCAGACATCATTTCAGTGGGAGGTTTTTCTAGATCCAAGTAAACAAACAGAAGAAAGTACACACAGCTTTTTGGCAAGAAAATAATTTCAAAACAACCTTCATAAAACAGACCAAAAAGACTCTCAAAACCACAGAATAAAACTGTGACTGTGATTTTTAGTGTCTGATTACCCTTCTGACGGATAAATGAGTTCCTGCTGAAGAAAGAGAAATATAATACACATATGTGGAGTTGTCTGACTCCAATAGGAAAAATGCCAAAATGAAAAAAAAAAACAGGATGTAAAATTATACATGCAATATAATATAATTACATGAAATGTTTAGAAAAAAAACGATTGGAGGGAAATATGCCAAACTATTAACAATGGTGATCCCCAGGTGGCAGGATTATGGCTTATGTTTTTTTTCTGGCTCTTTATACTGTTTTGTACTTTCCAAGTTCTTTATAAACAAGCTCATATAAGCTATATAAGCAAAACATTTAAAAAAAGCTTCATTTCCCCAACTTTTTATAGTGAGCATATTTTGTGGTGATAGTGAAGAAGAATCACTACCTTATTTTTTTTTAATGTTTATTTATTTTTGAAAGAGAGAGAGAGGGAGGTGCCTGGGTGGCTCAGTCGGTTAAACATCTAACTTCAGCTCAGGTCATGATCTCACAGTTGGTGGGTTCAAGCCCCACATCAGGTTCTGTGCTGACAGCTCTGAGCCTGGAGCCTGTTTCAGATTCTGTGTCTCCCTCTCTCTTTGCCCCTCCTCCACTCGTGCTCTCTGTCTCAAAAATAAATAAACATTAAAAATTTTTTTTTTAAAAAAGAGCACACAAGTGCACAGGGGAGGGGCAGAGAGAGAGAGGGAGAGAGAGAATCCCAGGCAGGCTCTGCACTGTCAGCACAGAGCCCAACACGGGGCCACAACTCATGAACTGTGAGATCATGACCTGGATGATCTCAGGTCATCATCCTGAGATCAAGGGCTGGATGCTTAACTGACTGAGCTACTCAGGTGCCCCTCACTAGCTTCTTTTAAAGGCAACATCAAATTAGTAACCATCTAGGGAAACCACACACAACAACATAAAGGAAAGGAGCAGGAATTGAAATGATGGGAACTGAGCCCAGATTGGGAAGGAGTCCAGACTCTGCCCCTTATGGCAGGGAGACCTTGGGTCAGTTATTTCCCCTCTCCATCCTCACTGTCCCCATTTGAAACAAGGGGTTGAACCAGATGACTTCTCAGGTCTGTGGTAGCATAAATGTTTTGTGATTTGAATTTTACTTCCCACTGCTGACATAGGAGAGGGAGAGACTCTACTGTGTTCCCCGGTGGAGGGGGTTAGGGGGGAGTGTTGGGACAAGTTAAGAGTCTGTCGAGAGCTCAGAACTCCCTAGAACACTCACTGGAATATGATTGAAGGCAATTTGCAGACCACTGGGATCTGATATTGAAAGTGAGAAATTGACAGATTCAAAGTTTGAAGGTCACTCCTCCAGACAAAAGCTAGTTTTGTTAAAATTGCCACATAGTTTGTCATATAATTTGGAGGTTTCTACTTATGGGCCAGATTATGGGCTCTAGACTTCACTTTGGTGATCATTCCCCCTTTGCCTTGTCACTCTGCAGGTGTTATGGATGGAACTTTGGGGACTTCTCCACTGGCTTTCTTTCCTTCTTTTTATTCTAAATTTATTTATTTATTTTGAAAGAGATAGAGCACAAGCAGGGGAGGGACACAGAGAGAGAGAGAGGATCCCAAGCAGACTCCGTGCTGCTAGCACAGAGCCCAACAGAGGGCCCAAACCCACAAACTATGAGATCATGACCTGAGCCGAAATCAAGAGTTGGATGCTCAACTGACTGAGCCACCCAGGCGCCCCTCTACTGGCTTTCTTGTTCTCTTCCCCATATACAAGAAACTCAAGAATGAAATGCATAGGGCACGTTAAAGAGGAAAGCTATTGAAAATGGGATGGTGAGGTGTCATGGCTTGAAGCTATCAATGTTGGAGGCGTGTAGGAAATCACTAGATTAGTGACTCAGTTGCTCTCTGTGCTAGTATTCTCTTTCCCTCCCTTTTTAATTTTTACATTTTAGAGAGAGAGAGCATATGCAGGCAGAGGGGCTGAGGGGGGGTGGAAAGAGGGAGAATCCTAAGGAGGCTCTATGCCCAGCACGGAGCCCGATGCAGGGCTCAATCCCACGACCCTGGGATTATGACCTGAGCTGAAATCAAGAGTCAGATGCTCAACCAACTGAGCTACCTAGGCACCTCTCTTTCCCTCCCTTCTAATGAGTCATTGGACTTCTAAATTTTATATTCTGTAATTGTCAAGCATTTTAGAAATCCTGGGAGAAAGCTGAAAGACAAAGTAAGTATCTCTTGAATGCTAATCTTTTTTGAAAGGCAAGATTTTAAAATAACACACACATTGCATACTTCTAATGCTTGTAGAAATAGTTATTGTGAGATGTTAAGGAAGAGTAGGAAAAAACCTCTAGTCTATCCAACAGACTGGCATAGCAGGGATACTGTAATTCCAACTGTTGGCAAAGAACACTTTGTTTCACCTGATGATTTGGAAGGGCTGATAGGATGTCTGGGGCAGATCAATACATTTTCTTTCCTAAAATGAAATTAAGCTTGAACAAATAGATTGGTGGAAGCTTGAAGGCCAAAAAGTTCAAAACAAATACTTTATCAAACTCATTTTCAAAACAAATACTTTATCAAACTCAAACAATAGCCCTGTTGGTGTTTGAATCTGATGATGTCAGATGTGACTCTTTCTGTCATGAGTCATGTGGGATTCAGCTGGATAGATGTTGGGCAGGTAGTGCAAGGGAAGGGGCAGATATTGGTTTATGGTAATTTTTAAGAACCCTTGCTGTATATATGGTCAGCTTTATAAGCAAGAGTTTTTCTTTTTTTTTTAATTGAAAAAAAAATAGTAAATGAGAAATGTAAACATTTCATAGTATAGAAAACATTGATTGACCAACCCAATCTGAGTTAGCTGTTCTCAAGGTGGTAGTGGCAGTCCTTTTAGACATTTTTTTGGTGCATGCATAATCCATATCCCTGGACTTACACATGCACACACACATGCACGCACACATACACACGCTGTTGAGATTATATTCTGCAACTTAATAAAAGTTTTTAAAAGAAAAAGTTATGTTTTTAGTAGTACCTTTGATTATATTACTCAATGCTCTAGAACAAAAATAATAATAACAGTAATAATAAGGTGGTTCACTTGGATGTGTACTAGCTGAGTGATGTGCTTTCTTCTTAAGTATGCTTTAATAAAGAAACTGCTATTAGGTAAAGCTGAATTGTATGAATGAGGAAAATAACCTGAAATTTATGTGTCTTAGCTGGAAGCTAATTATGCCATGATAGAAAATTCATTCTAAGTATGCTCTGACACATTTTCATAATTATGTTGGAGAAATAGGCAATTTATGATTGTCAGCCAACCTTTTCATCTTGTCCAATATCAAGTTCAAGGTCTTCGGTGTTGTTTGAAAAATACACAGGCTAAGTTAGGTTTGCCCACATGGGTGGTTTACATTGCATCCTTGTCTGAATTCAAGATGCTCTTCTCTTTAGACATTCCCCTCAATCAATATGCATGTCACTTGGGCTGCTCTAATCTAAGCACAAGTGTAGAATACCACTGCTCTTTGAAAGTGATTTTGCTCATTAAATTAAGATACCAATCTGATGCTTTGTTAAGTTTCAAAAATAGACTTAATGGGGCACCTGGGTGGCTCAGTTGGTTAAGTGCCCAACTTCAGCTCAGGTCATGATCTCACGGCTTATGAGTTCAAACTTCACATCAGGCTCTGTGCTGACAGCTCAGAGCCTGATGCCTGCTTCAGATTCTGTCTCCTTGCGCCACCCCCACCCCCATCCCTGACCCCAACCCCACTTGTGCTCTGTCTCTCTCTCTCTCAAAAATAAATAAACATTAAAAAATAAAATAAAAAATAGACTTGTAAAGTTTTAAGGGATCTGGAAAATGATAGATTGAGCACCTGTATTTACTTTTCCTTCCTTCTGAAGCCACTCTAAAACAGCAGTAAGTTGATCTTACACACACACACACACACACACACACACACACACACACACACACACAGTCAAGGACAAATAGAATAGGAAAGGATAAAGCTACAACAAAACATTTGAAGCTGAAAATCCAGTGGATGAGAGCTAATTAAGTAGATATGGGAAGGCAGAATTCTGAGCTGGGAGGCAGATGGATAACCTCATTGTGTCTCAGTTTATACCGCAGAACCTCCAAAAGGTTTAGCACAAGGTGCTGCCTCCAATGGGGGGCAAGGTCAAGCTGAAATCAGAAGTTGAGAGTATGTTTAAGAAACAGATCCCCAGATCTTTCCCCATCTAGCAACTTACACCTGCTGCCCTTCTCCCTCCAGCAGAAGATTGGAAGTTTATTATCTGGAAAGGGTAGAACATTGGACTGGGGGATGCAGGCACAGTAAAAATAATTACACAGTACATGTCAGCACTGCCTCTCACCCCCAACTTTGCCCCCTTCCAAAAACCTTCTTCCTTTTAGCTCACAGAACATTGCTGGTCAGACCTAGACCCTCCAGGCAGGGGATTGGAAGATTTGGGAGGAGGGGGATCTGCCCAACCTAAGAGGAAAGAGTTAAAGGTATGGAGATCACAGGTTCTCCCAATGAAACAGCTGAATGAGGTCACGTGCTAAAATAAAGCCCACAGCAGTTAAGTCCCAGCCACTCACTGAGCCCTTCTAGTCAGCTTTTGTTGCTGTGCTCTTCAGTATGAGCAGGCATCCCAGGATTGCCAGGTTCCTAAGGAACACTTTTAACTTGAAAGATAACAATGAAAACAAACAGGAAAAAAAGAAAAAAAAACTTTTGGAAGCAGAATATATACAGCAAGAGGAACATTACAGCTACTTCAGAAAAAAAAATTATTTTTTATAATCTCAGAGAGATAAGAAATTGCATTATATTCAGGATACTGTTAAAAAAAAAGAGTACTTAAAAAAAGATAGTAGAAATGAAAACTCTTTAGAAGAGCCGCAAGATACAGGAAATATCCCCAAAAATTTGTTCAGTAGGGAAAAAAAAGGTTGTTTAACAAAAGTGGAAAATAGGAGTGAAGAGATAAGAATAGAGGACCAGTCCAGAATGTCTAACACTGGAATAAGAGTTCCAGAAAAAGAAAGCAAAGGGCATGGAGGGGAAGAAATAATGACCTAATACAAGAAAATACCAAAGATATTCACAAGGATATTCGTTTCCAGATAGAAAGGGCTACATACTCAGCACAGAGGCTAGAAATAGACCTGCAGAGAGGCACGTGCATGTCACAAACTGAAGTCAAAGAGAAAAGCCTAAAAGCTTCCAGGGAAACAAAACAAAACAAAACAAAACAAAACAAAAAAATGGCAGCAAGAATCTACTGTTAACAGCAGTACTGGAAGCTAGAAGACAATGAAGTAGTTCTTAGAAATCCTGAAGAACAAATATTTCCAACTTAGAATTCCACAATAAGATTCTCTGTCATTCAAGTGTGAGGGTAGTATAAAGACATTTATACATGCAACTTTTCCAAAAAAATTGACCTCTGCAGCACCATTTTTAGGAAGCTGACGGAGAGTATCTCCACCAAAAATCAGGGATTCTCTACAAAAAAAGAAGGTATGGATATAGTAATGGGGTTCACGGGAGAAAGGCAAAAGCATCCCTAGCATGATGTCCCAGGATGCCAGTTCTGCAGCAGAAGTGGGGACCACCAGTCCTGCCTGGAGCAGGGACTCTTCAAAAAGATGAATTGATGCATTTTTGTATCTGAGTATGTTGAGAAGATGCTTAGATGGAGAGTTTGGAGTTGAATAGAAAACTAAAACAAGCAAACAAACAGAAATGACCAGTTGATAAAAAGGAATAGTAAGCATGGCTCTCTGGCTCAGAGGTGAATATCACTTAACCTAAAGTAAGCAGGGATATTGCACTAAGTAAAAATTATAACTATATTGGAGGGATTAGGAATAGGTTGTGCATGGGATGAGATTAGGATTGTGAAAGAGAACTTAATCCATAATAGGAAATTAATAGATAATGCCTAAAAATGAAAATTCCTAGTGAACGTTCCCCTATACCAAAAAGATCGGCTCAGAGAATTGGACGCGGCTGTCTCAGGGAACGGGGAATGGCTAGGTCACCTGTTGGCAGAGGTATTTGTCAGGGGAGAGTGTCATGGGACTGCTAACAATAAAAAAAAACTATTTGACTCTTGAAATTACATTCATGTATACGTTTGGTAAAAAGAAAAACACTTTTTTTTAAGTTTTAAAGTTTCTATGCTTAATACAGCATTTTATCAATTCTCAGTTGCAGTTTTTCACATTTTATCATCCCTCTGAAATTAGGATACATCTTAATGAAATATGGCGGCTCAGGATTCTGATATTGCATCTTCTTTGGGGATGGCATGAGTATAATACTTTTTCTCTTTTAATTAAAGATTGCAGGCCTAAGTCTACCTCTTCCTCCCAAAAAATTGATTGGTAACATGGATCGTGAATTCATAGCTGAGAGGCAGAAAGGTCTTCAGAACTATCTCAACGTTATCACCACAAATCATGTCTTGTCTAATTGTGAGCTGGTTAAGAAGTTTTTAGATCCAAACAACTATTCTGCAAACTACACTGGTAAGCAAAGGGGTCTCTGAGCTATGGTTGCATGACTAAAGAGGCACTGTTCTTTGCTGGAGAAGACATGTGGGAGAAACCCTCCTGCCAAACGGGGACACGTGTACATTTGTTATAGGGCATTATTCCTTTACTAATACTTGCCTGATTGTAATTTACTGTAAGAGTATAAGAAGAAAATAATTACTTCTAAAATGTGTGTAATGTGTGCACAGAAGAATATGAAAGAGAAGTTATTGTGTGTGTGTACTTGGAGTCTTTTATTATCTTCCCTGGCAGAACAGAAAGTAAATAATCCACAATAACCTAATTTGATTTTTAACTTGGCTCTCCTTTCGTACTTACAGTATATAGCATGTCTACTTTCCTGGGAATTACTTTTTTTTTTTTTTAAGTTTATTTATTTTATTTTGAGAGAGAGTGTGCTCAAGTAAGGGAGGGGCAGAAAGAGGGAGGCAGAGGATCCCAAGCAGGTTCTGCACCATCAGCACAGAGCCCGATGAGCGGCTCGAATCCATGAACCGTGAGATCATGACCTGAGCTGAAGTTGGATGCTTAACTGACTGAGCCAGTCAGTCAGGCACCCTATCTGGGAATTACTTTAAACTGAGTGGTTCAGAAGGGTCCTCTCTGTGTCTTCCCAGTTGTTCCCAGAGACCCACTCAGTGCAAAGCCTAAGGAGCTCTTCCAAATTTTCCCCAAATCAACCAGGGGACTGAGGTGGAAAGGGTTCCAGTTATACACAAAGCTAGCGTCAATAACCTAAGCCTGTTGTCAGCAGAAGGAGTGATTAAATATTCAATATGCCTTGGGGTGGCCTTGAAGAGACCCATGGAAACTGTTGTAGAACCGAGCCAGAAACTAGAATTTGACTGAGCTGTTAAAGCTGACCCATGCTTAGAGTCTCAATGGAACTCTGCGTATTTTTAATAAGCTGATTTCCTTGCTAAGAGAATAGATTGTTCACACATTACATTTCATGTCCTCAAGACACTGCTTTTGAAGTAATTAGAAGGAGGCACTTTTATTCCTGTTTCAGAGAGAGGGAAATAGAGGGCTGCCTGTCAGGTACCAAACTTTTCTGCATAATAAACTCAATCCAGGGAGCTTTAAAAAAATCCCGATGCCTAGGCTGCCCTCATGCCAATTAAATCAAAATCTCTACAGATGGGGGTGGGGGCTCCTGGTTTGGAAAGCTCCCCAAGAAATTCCAATATGCAGCTGAGTTTAAAAACCACAGCCCTTGGGCCTTGCTACTCACAGTGTGGTCCTCTGACCCACAGCACTGGCATCACTGGGAGCTTGTCAGAAATGCTGAATTCAGGCCCCATGCCAAACCTACAGATCAGGATCTGATTTTAACAAGGTCCCCAGGTTATTTGCATGCACATTAGAGTCTGAGAAGCCTCTGATGTACCTCCTTTCTTCTCATGGAAGTACCTGCAGAGGTAAAAATGCCTTTCTAGAATGTAGCCAATAAAGGAAAGTTTAGTTCAAACTCACATTTACTCTAAGTTACAAAATTGAACATTAAGTTATTACAAGGCTTTTATTCTTCCCCCAGTTGTTTTTTGGTTCATACAGGAGAAAAGACATCACAGGATGGGGCTCCCAGGACAGCTTAGATTCTTTCAGTGTGGCATCTCTCATGGCTTTCAGTCACCATGCTTTACCTCGATCATTCCCAAAATTGTCAGATGGCAAACCATCTGGATTGACTGCTATCAAATCAGCCTTCACCTAGCCCCGTTCATTGGTTTGTCTACTTAGTTCCTGAGAGTGTCTGCTAATGTGCTCCTGAGGGCAGGCATCAAGTTGCAGTACCTACAGGATGATGCCGTTCATCCCATAGGCTCTCACTGTCTGCTCTGCCTGTGCTGTGTGCTGGGTGCAGGTCCGGGTGTCGGGGGTGCAGGTGCAAGGAAGATGCGCTCCCTACGAGCAGGGAGCTTGTACCAGGAGTACATTGAATTACCCGGGGTCAGAGCTAGAAAAGATTTGGAGCAGGCATGTCAAGACCAACCCTTTCATTTCATAGATGAGAGATCACCTGAGAGGAAAGGCCTTACCTAGGGCTGCACATTCGTATGACTGTACAAGCATACAACGTCTGTTTTCCAGTTAAGATGCTGCTTTGCCCCTGGAAGATGATCTGATCCCTGTATTTCCTACTACTGTACCCCTCACATGCTACTGTTTTTCTTGATCTTTCTCCTTTCCCCCTGTATGGCAGAACAGTCAGGAGTCCAAAGCAAATGTGGGCAGAGGTATAATAAGGTTGCTAGAGACTCCCACTGGAACCCAAGTGCTCAAGAAGGCGGCACAGTCCTGGAATGAAACACTAGGGGATGGAGGCTGTTTGCAGAGCATATGCTGATTTATTGCCCCTTTTGAATGAAACTGTCAGAACTTGTCTCTAGGCTGACTCACTAGCAGCCTGGAAAGGGAAGCCCAGGCAGCCTCCTGTACCAGCTTGACAGCCAGTCCCTGGAAAGCCAGGTGGACTGGTCCAGGCTTCCTGAAACTCAAAGCATGGCCTGTGGTTCCTGAGGGCACTCTGCATACCTCCACCATGTGGCACCTCTCGAAGCAGGGCCACTTCCCCCTTTCATTTGGGTAATGTCTCCACCTCTTATCCTTTTCCAAATGGTCTGTGGTCACCACCCCTTTCCACTTCAGCAGGATGTGCATGCTGCATTCATGTGGCCAAAGTCACCAACACCACTCTTGCTGTCTCTTGCTCTGAGGTTGAAGATGCCTTGTTGGAGTGGGGACTCTGATGCCACCACAGTGTCCAGGTGGTGGGTAACTAGGAGCTTCAGGACACCAGCGGCTGCTCCTCTCTCTCTGGGTCTCCAACCTGGGATTGCTGATCTTTTCCTTCTTTTCCTGGTGTTCTCCAGATGACCAAGGAAATACAGGTCCTTAGTGCTCTTGTGGGGGGGTTATGAGATGTCCATTTGTATTTTGTTTCAGTTTTTTTTTTTAAGTTTATTTAATTTTTGACAGAGAAAGTATGAGTAGGGGAGGGGCAGAGAGTGAGGGAAAGAAAATCCCAAGCAGGTTCCACACTGTCAGTGCAGCGCCTGATGCAGGGCTTGAACCCATGAACTGTGAGACCATGACCTGAGCCAAAATTGGACACTTAACCATCTGAGCCACCAAGGTGCCCCTGTTGACTTTTTATTTAAATTCCAAAGGTGTCCATTTGTGTTACTACCAAGTCTAATTGAGGGCCAGCCAATGTATAGGGAAAACAGGTGTTTCCCAGTCACTAGGGGCTTGTATTGGAAAACGCACACACACATGCCCCACTCCACACAAACCTCACCTTATTCATCTAACAAGATGCTTTTCTTTCTTTCTTTCTTTCTTTCTTTCTTTCTTTCTTTCTTTCTTTCTTTCTTTCCTTCCTTCCTTCCTTCCTTCCTTCCTTCCTTTCTTTCTTTCTTTCTTTCTTTCCTTCCTTCTTTCTTTCTTTCTTTCTCTTCTATCATTTAAAAACCTGTCTGAGTGGCTCAGTCAGTTAAGCATCTAACTTCAGCTCAGGTCATGATTGCGAGTTTGAGCCCTGTGTAGGGTGCCTGGTACCTGCTTTGAATTCTGTGTCTCTCTCTCTGCCCCTTCCTTGCTCGTGCTTTGTCTCTGTCTCTCTCTCAAAAATAAATAAACATTAAAAAACATTTTTTAAAGCCTCAGTGCAGTGTAGCCATCTTCCTGCTTCAGACCTCAAACCTCCTCAGAATAGGGGATTTTTAATGTCCATTTTTAATGTCCATGCAAAAGTCACTTGTACCAGAGATGAGGAGCTTGGATCCCTGTGACAGCTTTGTAGCATTTCCCCTCTGTGAACCTCAGGTCCTGATCTATAAAACAAGAAGAGGGGAAAGGGGAGTGGACAGGAAGTGGACAGGCCCTCTTCTACCCAAGAACCCTATGAGTAGGTCAGGCAGTAGTGCGCTCAAGTGGGGGTGTGGATTGTGTTCAGAACGAGAGCAGGATGCTTTGGGAAGTTGTAGGCCGCAGTCCGCTGTGCAGACCTCCACACATCTACTCCTGCTGTAGACCTCCTCTACTACTCCTGCTGTAGTAGATGGGGGATCTGGAGCCCAGCTGCTGGGCTGGAGGAGGCCGTTCCCTGTAATCATCATGGAGCTGGGATCTAGGAGCTCAGAGATTGCACATACTGGGGGCAACTGGTATATTCTGAGCTGAGAAGTCAGAGGTCTGTGGGAAGCACAGGGTGGGCCTGAAGGCATTGCTGTGCATTTCCTGCCTGGGGCTGGTTTATCAGCATTTCCTGAGCATGCAGTTTTTCCCCAGGTGTCAGTCAGTGTTCAAGAAATGAGAGCAGATGCCTTTCGTTTCGTGGATTTTGTGTTCTAATGGGAGAGAGCATCCACATCCATTGAACACATATTGAACCCTTAGTTCTTGCTTTATCAAATATTTATTGCCTACTCTGTGTCAGGTGCTACAAATACAGCATTGAGGAAAATATAGTCCCCTACCTGCACCCCAAGGCACTTCTGCAGGGAGACTGACAGGTGAAGGCTATGGCAGAGTAGACATGGAGCAGCATCTTGAGGGTAGGGGTAGAGGGGCAGATGATCCAGATCTGAAGGTGGAGGAAGGCTTCCAGAAAAGTTGATACCTACGTGGAGATCTAAGGATAAGTAGAAGTTTGCCAGGCCAGAGGCAAGGGCCAGTGCTCCAGGAGAGAAAAAAATATTTCCATGTAGCTGTGGGCTTTTGCCCAGACTAAGACATAGCCTTCCAGCTGGAGTTCACAGTCTAATGGAAGAGAGTAGCCATACCTCAGGACAGTCCATGGTGAATCCCATAGGAGAAGGACACTTGTAGCTCTGGGAATGTACAGAGGATGGAGGGCCCAGGGAGACCTGGCTAGGGGAGCAGCAGATTTGGGTTGACCCTTGAAGGACAGGAATGGAAAATGCAGAGGGGTGGGGTCAGGCCAGTCTTCTGGGGGTCAAGGCAGGCAAATCTAGGTACCACATGTTGTGGAGGGGTAAAGACAGAAAGATAAGTTAAAGCCAGAGCTGAGTTAACACTAGATTTAGAAGCTTGGCCTTGGGGCACCTGGGTGGCTCAGTCGGTTGAGCATCCGACTTCGGCTCAGGTCATGATCTCACAGTCTGTGAGTTCGAGCCCCGCATCGGGCTCTGTGCTGATGGCTCAGAGCCTGGAGCCTGTTTCCGATTCTGTGTCTCCCTCTCTCTCTGCCCCTTCCCTGCTCATGTTCTGTCTCTGTCTCAAAAATAAATAAAAACATTAAGAAAAAAAATTAGTTTAAAAAAAGAAGCTTGGCCTTGATTTTGTTAGGAAATGGTGTGCTAGTAAATATTTCTAAGCAGAGGAGTAGATGCTTACGATTGAAGTGCGTTGCCTGAATCTGGGGAGGGAGGGGATTCATACTGAAAGTGTAGGTATGTGATTTGCTTCACAATAAGTCATAGTTCAAGGGAAAGAAAATGTCCTTTCTGCAATTTCCTGATTCTCTAAGGTAAAAAAAAAAAAATCAGTTTTCCAGTCCTCAATTTATCAGTAACAAATTCAGCACGTTCTGTTTGTTGACAGCTACTTCCCCCATTCCTAGAACAACATGTGGTATGTAGTAGCATACGATAAATGTTGAATAAGGATTTTGCGGGAAATTATGAGTCACTGTTGGTTGTGAATGAACTGTCCTTTACAGCTCTTAGAATCACATTGTACTGCATTTAGAAAATTATTTTTCATGATCCTTCTCAAAGTTGATAATGATTTTCACTGAAAACAATGTGTTTTTAAGTTATGTTGAAGTTGTTTTAACGATTGTTTACATTCAAGTTGTTTTGGAAATGCTGAAACATTTTTATCAACATTAATTATAGAGGAGGTACAGAGGTCCCAGTGTTGATTATGAAAATTTTATATGCTTCTGCCATACTCGGTCCCTCCAGATGGTTTGTCACTTTGGGGTAGTTAGAACAAATGTAGGTGGAGTCAGTTTTGTATTTGATCATGTCTTGTTTTCTTCTGTGTGGATAGCATCAACACTTTATGTATCGAGTCACTAAACGAGTCGATTGTTTTCTTCCCCGAATCTCTTAACTCATAATGTGCCGTAAAATATATGACATTGTTTGCCAAGTGCTTGGCATGGTAATTCCAGACTAGGTCATTCTGACATATGGAGAGCATTTTTGCCGAATCTCTCATTCCTCACCAGTGTGCCTGGAATGTCATTCATGCTAGGTGGAGGTGAAATTCCACAGTGAACTTGCAGTGTTGCTGTTTGCTTTCAGGGATCTAGAGTGGCTTCATTTTCTCATTGCATTGAGGGAAAATAGCAAATTACAGATGTTGCTTTTTGCAGGAAATGTAAAAAGGCACAGTTGTTCTGATAATTTCTTAATACAGTGAACGTTAAAGAACTTCCTCTTCTCATTGTCTTCTTAAAAGGGGGAAACGTTCTTACGATACATGAACACAAAAGAAGGATGGATTATTTTTCCAGTAAACAGGGGTATGGTAACTTCCCACAATAGAACTGTGTTGTTGCTGTACATAGATGTTTTTCTAAAACACTGGCTTTTATTTCCAATATATATTTAAGGCTAATCGCTTCTTTGTTGGTGAAAGCTGTAATTCCATGAGGAATGAAGACAGGATAAATATCACTTGGAGCAACATAAAGACTGTTCTGAGCTGACCTCAGATCACATTTTGAATTTTGTGCTTGGGTTGTGGCCTGGTGCATATAATGAAGTCCTGGCTTATGCCAACTAGTTTAGGTATTTTAGATCTTTCAGTTTAAAAAATATCTACGTATTTTTTTATATCATTAATAATTACTCTTTTTAATAAACTTTTTACTTTGGAATAATTTTAGACTTATAGAGTATAGAGAGTTTCCATATACCACCCCTCACCGAATTTTCCCTAATGTTAGCATCTTACATGACCATGGCACAGTTATCAAAACTAAGAAATCAACATTGGTGCATTACTATTAACTACAGATTCTATGCAGATTTCACTAGTGTTTCCACTAATGTCCTTTTTCTGTTCCAGGATCCAATCTAGAATCCTACATTGCAGTTATATCTGCAGATTTTTTTTTAATTAAGTTTTTTAAGAAGGTCATAGACCATAAGGATTTCATTTGCTAGAATAAGATCTTAAGCATATGGTACTTTCATAATAGGTTTGCCTGATGAGTTTCTAAAATGTCTTTGCAGAGATTGCCTTACAGCAAGTTTCCATGTTCTTCCGATCAGAACCAAAGTGGGAGGTGGTAGAGCCATTGAAAGACATAGGTGAGAAACTGGCATATGTCTAGTCTGTTAATACAGGTCACAGAACTGGACTCTTTGTCACACTTTCCTATCTGTATCCTGAGAAAGCTCTTAAATGCAGGTGATTTCTTTTTCTTTTTGCTTTCTGACTGCCTGGAGGTGCAGTCCATAATTTTTATACTTCATGAATCTTGGGCAAAGCACTACCTGAGGGTTTGGAGGGTAGTACTGTGTACTTTTAGGGCCCTCATTCATTTGCCATCACTCTTTCTCACTAAACTTTAACTTAAGTTTTCCTATTCCCGTGAATAGAATAGTTTCTTTGCCGTTGTTTTTGGTGTTTTTTTTTGGTGGGGTTTCTGGACTTTTTGTTTTGTTTTGCTTTTCTTAAGTACAGTCTTTCCCATGTCAACATTACCAAATGGTCATTTTGCTGGTGCCTGTGTTACTGTGGATAGTATTACCAAACTTAAGTTTTATTATTCTTTAGTTGATGATATTTCTGTTGGTGTAAAAATGATATGCTATAAATACATCTCTGCTTTTATGGCAGGTTGGAGAATAAGGAAGAAATATTTCTTGATGAAGATTAAAAATCAGCCAAAGGAACGGCTAGTGTTAAGCTGGGTAAGCTGGTTTTTTGCTTCAGTCTCATTTCAGGGACATTAGCTGGGTTTATGAAAGCAGATATTGGAAAAGAGAATTAAGAAACTGTACTGTGCTCCTGAATGATGTATAAGGCCTCTTCAGTCCCACAACAAAAGAGAGTCATTTTGAGTCACTTTGCTTATTCATTTGGTTATATGGATGTGATATTATCTGATCAACTAGTAAACATCTGGAAAGAAACAGGAACAGCTTAAAATACTTCTGGAGCCTCTTTAGGATTGGCAATTTTGCAGTTTGTTTTAAGGAAGACATACTTGAACATTACTTTATGTTATATCTCTCACTTTGGGAGTTCTAGTGATTTGGTTAATGGAATTTGGTAAGAGTGTAGTTAAATCCTGGTACATATATGTTTATATTCTACCTCTCCAGAAAAGCCTTGAGGCAACAAAACTTAGTGTGGTTTTCATCTTTGGTTTACAGTCATATATTTGGGCAAATGAAAAAAGGGAAAGAGTAACAAGGAATTTTTCTTTTGATTACTAAGGCAACACCCTAATATTTCCCCCCGTGTTTTCAGGCTGACCTTGGTCCCGACAAGTATCTGTCAGATAAAGATTTTCAGTGTCTAATCAAACTTCTACCTTCCTGTTTGGTGAGTACAAGCCCTTCTATTATTCTGCGTACTGATGACAGATTCACAGTGTTTTCTTGTAGGTGACCATGGACAGACGAGCTGGAAATACTCTGTAGGCTCAACGGAATGGAGAGGTAGAGTGGATTTTAGTTCAGACTGAAATTGTTCAGGGCTACTCCCATAGTTCAGAGGCCATTTAAATGGCATTCGTGACATCTACACAAACCATGAAACATGATAATTTAAATGGTTATGTGTGTTTTAAACAAATGTCAGAGTAGGAAAGCACCCACTTTGTTCTTAATGAGGATGTTTATATCCATGGAATTGAAAGATCTGTTTCTAGCCTGAGAAAACAGAACTAATATAGATTTAGATAGGCTGGGTACGGGGAAGCACAAGAGCTCTTTTGCTGTCTGAGTCACTATTCTCACAGGCCAAATAGTTGGCCTTTAGGAGTGCCTGGTATTGTTTATGCTAATGTACATTTTGATCCAAGGCCTTTAGTGGAAAAAAACACATCAATATGTTTCAGAATATATGCAGAATGTCTTCAGGAAAAGACTAATCTGGCCAGAAAATTGAGTTAGTATTGATGTTCTTTATCTGTGGTCTGCATGAGGATGTAGGACCCTAGACTGAGTCATTCATGAGCACAATTATGCTGACCTGTCTAGTTGGGTTGGCAAGCTCGTTTTTGAAGATAGAAGGTCTTGTCAGGCTAGCAAAACCAAGCATTTAATGAAGTGTGATATGTAGCCAAGAAAAATGCTGTGGTCTTTGAGTGCGATTAGTTGTGTGACACAGGCTCTCAGCATTCAATTCCATTTTTTTTTTTTTAATTTTGGTTTTCAACATTTATTTATTTATTTATTTATTTATTTATTTAATTATTTAGGGAACAAGTACACGAACAGGGGAGGGGCAGAGGGAGAGATGGAGTCACAGAATCCGAAGCAGGCTCTAGGCTCTGAGCTGTCAGCACAGAGCCTCAGGCAGGGCTTGAACCCATGAACTGTGAGATCACGACGACTTGAGCCGAAGTTGGACACTTAACCAACTGAGCCACCCAGACGCCCCTCCAAATTTCTTTTAATGGTTGTGGTTTTTTAAAAGGAGGTAGTACAGATAAGTGGTGCATGTTAAAATTGTGGAAAGTGAGAAAACATGGAAAAGCAAAAATAAAATAAAACTCACTTGTAATCCCAACCAACCAGAAGCATGAACCAAAATGTGTAGTTGTTGCTTTTCTAGAGCTTTATATGGTTATTTTTGAAAAATTAAATACATATTATTTTAAAACCTGATTTTTTGGTTAATGGTATACCATGCGCATCTTTTATGTTGAATACATGTAGTATAACATCATTATTCTGGCTCCATAGAATTGTCGTTGGCTTTACTTCAGTTTATTCAGCTAATCTTATACTAGACATTTGGACCACTTCCAGTTTTTTGTTCTTATTTAAAAAAAAAAAGCCACAGTGAACAATTCAGGCTAAACATTTGTACCCATCCTTAATTATTTTCATAAGATGATAAGAATTAATAAAGGAGATATTTTGAGACTGTATAAATATCCTGTTGTTACCAAATCCACTAGTTTTAGCCTCATTGAGATTTTCCAACTTCATCATTCTTCTTAGGTTTATGAGTTGGCACTCTAAGGAAGAGCTTCCTATTCTCCCCTCTGTTTATATCGTATGGACTCAAAGATTTTTATTTTATTCATTGGGTTCCTTTTTGGGGTGATGAAAATGTTCTAAAATTAGGTTGTGTGGTAGTTTGTACAGCTCTGAATATACTGAAAACCATTGACTTGTGCACTGTAAATAGATGAATTTTAATGGTATGTGCAGTTATATTTCAATAAAGCTGTTAGAATGTCAACATCAATCATTTTGATGTGATGATCAGGAGAAACTTCATGATCAGTTACTGTATTTTTTGGACACACCCTTCCATCCCCACCCCACTCAACCCCTGCCTCCTGATTCCTTGCACAGCTCAGCTCCTAAGGGTTTAAATTTTAATGTTATTCCTTTGAGCTAATGGATATTGTAATATCTGTCTGAAGCCACTTTGTTCATGTAACCAAAATTCCAGGTCATACGAGGACTTTCCTTTCAGTCATTAAATAATTTGTCTCACTCTTCACCCCACTTGGTTGACTCAGTGTCCCCATCTCAGGAATACCCTGTGAATCGTCATATTGCACACTCCAGTAGAAGGATTGGAAGATTCTTGCAAGCTGCTTTTGATAAGGGCTTAAGATGCCAAAGGATGCTGCTTTTGCTTGTTTTCTGGCTTTTACATTCCCTGGCGTGGTACCGAACAGCAGTGTGAAATGTTAGGCAAAGCTGTGAATAAAGACACATTTACCCTGGTCCTCACTTGGCTGTTCTAGGATTTGGCTATAGTCTTTACCAGTTTACAGCAGCAGAATATTAAAACCACTGTCCCCCAAACTCAGACTTTCTCTTTCTTCCACCCTTTTGCCTGGGTTCTGAGAATGTGCATACCCAGGCAGATACCTTCACATGTAGAGCTCACCGTGCCGGTTAGCCACCTCCCTTTGTTTATGTTCCTTCTCTTATCTAAAGAATCAGGTGCACCCGGGTGGCTCAGTCGCTTAAGCGTCTGACTCTTGATTTCGGCTTGGGGTGAGATCGAGCCCTGCATGGGACTCCGTGCTGACAGCGGGGAGCCTGCTTGGGATTTTCACTCTCCCCCTCTCTCTGCCCCTCTCCCCTCACGCTCTGTCTCTCTCCAAATAAATAAACATTTAAAAAAATAAAGAACGAGGTGCTAGTTGATCATCTTGTAGGAAAATGCCATGTGTTCAGGGACATCCCCACATTTATGTGCAACTACACAGCTGAAATGGTACTTGTCTCTATGTAACCAGATTCTTATCTCAAAGGACCTAGACACTGATGTGAATAATCGTGAATTTCTTTCTTGTTTTGGCAGCACCCTTACATCTATCGGGTCACCTTTGCCACAGCTAATGAATCCTCAGCATTGCTTATTAGGATGTTTAATGAAAAAGGAACTTTGAAGGACCTGATCTACAAGGTACTTGTGCAAGTTCATGATCATAAGGACGTTCTCAAGTCCCTTCAGAACCTGTTGTTGATACTTGAGCTTTAAGTTTCCAGAAGTTAGGCCCTGGGGGCTTTATTTTAATTTTGATTTTATTTGGAATCTATTTTGACTTTAGCAATAAAACTGCCCAGTCTGGTAGAGCATTCCTTTCCCCACATGGAAGAAGGTTGGACACACAATGCTTAGGTCCATTACATTGTAGGCTGCTTTCTTAGGTCAGTTTTGAAGTTTGTGTCTTTCACTTAAGAAAGCAATACTGCAGTATCTCAGGAAAGTTGGAAAATAGGACTTTGGGGTCTGCCAAGGTCAAGACCTGTTTGATCTTCACTGGACTAGAGAAGGGATGGAACCCAGGTCAGCTTCTTTCTATCAACTGTACAGACCCTTGTATTTTAAAAAACCACCTCCTGTGATTTGATCTCATCAGGCACCACCAGCTGCTCAGACTCCTCCCTGTTCCAGGAGGCTGTGTGCAGAATGTAAACCCTCTGCTGCTTTCTTATGTGCTCTTTGTTCTTTTCCAAAGGCAAAACCAAAAGACCCATTCCTAAAGAAGTACTGCAACCCTAAGAAGATCCAGGGCCTTGAACTCCAGCAAATAAAAACATATGGGCGGCAAATATTAGAGGTAAGAGGTATTTAATATTTGTTTAAGCTGCATTGGAATTTCATCCAGTTGACTGTATTCTTTTGGGAAAGTTCTTAGGCAACATCCAAAATAGTTTAAGTTGTCTGATCACTTATAAACTGATGGCATTGTCCCATTTTATCCCAAAAAGCAAATATTTGAGACCTAAGACAGCAGTTTAGATCTACAAAATTACCAAAGCTTAGCTATTGGAATTTAGTGTCTGATTTTTAAGAACTTTACTGTGCAGATACCAACTTTTGTGTTATGTTTGGTTGATCTTTATCTTTGTGCCAATATTGTTGGTTTTGTTTTGTCAATATGTAACCGTATGGCTCCCTTGCATAAGTGTAACTAGCATGAAAAGGCTTTCCCGTTTTCTTTCTACATCAGTATTCTCCAGGCTCCTTGGATTGTGAGACCCTATTAGTGAAAATAATTTAAACATAACCCCACCCCACCCCCTGCCGATGTTACATATATTTAACTATTATATGCGTACCCTACTACTAATATATGTTGTACATTATAAGTTAGGAAAGAAGGAGATTAAAAACAAAACAAGAAGAAGGAGAAGTTAAAGTGGCACCTGAGTGGCTCAGTGGTCCGACTCTTGATTTTGGCTCAGGTCATGATCTCACAGTTTGTGGGTTTGAACCCTGTGTCAGGCTCCATGGTGACAGTACAGAGCCTGCTTGGGATTCTTTCTCTCTCCCTCTCTCTGCCCCAACCCTGCTGACATGCGTGCGTGCTCCAAAGGAAGGAAGGAAGGAAGGAAGGAAGGAAGGAAGGAAGGAAGGAAGGAAGGAAGGAAGAAAAAGAAAGAAAGAGAAAAGGGAGAAGTTGTATCATTTTCTTCTAGTCCTTAGTAGATTGCCCTGGGCACCCCCTTTGGCTAGCACTGCTCTAGTTCACAAGGTCTTTGTGGGGGTTTATCTAGGGATCTGGATTACTGGATGAGCCACTGTTTATTAAATGGCAGGAAAAGTTTGCTTCTTTCTGTGGAAGCCGGTCATATGTTTCTGTTAATAAACAGCCCAGTATATTCTGAGAAGAGATTGGTCTAGAGATGTCTTCAGCTCAGCCTCTTTTCCTGAATAACTTTGGCCGATGCCCTGACATGATAGCTTTACTCATCTGTGCAGGAGGATCAAGACTGTGGCCTGAAAAGAGCTGGCCCGTTGAGATCAGAAAGTGCTTAAAGTAGAGCTTTTTGGCACCAAAGGTGTTAACCCCAAGTATATGCAGACTGCTCCTCTGTTGTTTGGAAATGAGGGAGCTTATTGTTGTGTCTCATAGCTGGAAAGCATTCAGCATCATCGCCTTCTCCAAAGAAATGGATGGAAGTGGCATTTTTCTTTAGGAATCTCCTCAGTGACCTCTTTGGTTTTGTTTCACAATGTATTGACTTAAAATACAAATTTAACCTGTCTCATAGCTGAATGAATTGGGGGAGAAAATGTAACCTATACATATTTTTTAATAGGTACTGAAGTTTCTACATGACAAGGGATTCCCTTATGGGCATCTGCATGCCTCCAATGTGATGCTAGATGGTGACACTTGTCGGCTGCTAGACCTTGAGAATTCTTTATTGGGCCTTCCTTCCTTCTACCGATCCTATTTCTCACAGTTCAGGAAAATCAATGTAAGTTGCTAAAAGTAACAAAACAGCAAGTTCATTTTTTGGTCTAAATTGCCCCCATGCAGGACCCATGATCTGCGCATGTAAGAAATATGCACTAAGCAGTGAGAGGTACAGGCAGGGTAGGCCATGCCTCTTAGCCCTCTTCTTCCTACAGAGCATCACTGTACCTCCAAGAGCCTTGTTGAAATGGTAGATGGGACACGGAGAGATGTAGAATCACTGACTGGAAAACAGTGGAGAGTAGGACCAAGATCTTGAGTCAAAGTAATGCCTTGTGAGCTTTTGCAAAAGGCTTTGGAGTTGTGTTTTCACTACCAGTTGTGGGTGGAGTTGCCCCTGGGCCATGTTTCTCAGTGGAAGTGTAGGAAAGGAGCATTGGAATTCACAAACCCAAACTGAAGGATCACCACGCTGCTGCTGTCTTGTCTTCCACAGACATTGGAAAGTGTGGACGTCCACTGCTTTGGCCACTTACTGTATGAAATGACTTATGGACGACCGCCAGACTCAGTGCCTGTAGACTCCTTCCCTCCTGCACCGTCTATGGCTGTGGGTTAGTATGGGGTTTGAAGGAGTCTTCTGGGCCCTGGTAGTCTGCAGAGTTACTCACCCCCTTTCCAGAGTCCAGGAAGGACCCAGAGGAAGTTGGCATGCTCCACAGTCAATCAAATCCAATTTAAAATTCAACAAAGTCTGAGCAATTTATTTACATGCACTTCACTAAAAATTCAGATGGCTTGTCCATTTGTCAGGCTATCTGAAACCTCAGGAGATGTTTTGTAACTGTTTTTAGAATTTTGAAAGTAGGTTGTAAAAAGAAGTATGGCTGGACTGAGTCTGATAGAAAAGCAGAAACCAGGAGCAGGCAAATTGAAGGCAGCCTTTCGACTCGGGCAGGTGTTGGGAGCCAGACTGAGGCCGAAGTGGGACCTGCAGGGAACAAGAGAACCAGGGGCTGGACCTCTTATAAATAAAAGCCTGGCAGGACGAGCGTGAGGAGGGGTAGGCAGGTAGACAGATGCCTGGAAAATTGGATCCAGGAGTTCTTCCAGCATTACTGAGGGGACCGAGGAGAGTCCGAGGCCAGGTGGGAGACACCTTTGGTAGAGGGATGTAGGAACTGATGCACACTCATCCAGGGACCCTTTCATGCCCTCCACAGCCAGCTCAGAACTCACTGCTAGAGCACTGAGAAGGGAGGGCAGGGTAGCTACTGGACCCCCAAGTCTTCAAGATCTGCAAGCTAAGCCTCCACCAAGTGCTAGTTCTGTGTCAAATGAGGTGGCTCAAAAGAACAGGCCCTGAGACGACTTTGTGTTGAGTTTGAACAGCTGAAACTCAACAGTGACCTGTGAGTAGAAAAGTCTGGCTGCTTTTGTTTATATATCATCCAAGGTGTTGGATGATGAGGTATCAACAGTTGGCATTTTGTGTGCTGGTTTTGATTAAAGGCACACAAGCAGCAAAATGTCTTTCAAGTTCAGAATTTTCTGTTTGGTGTTTACTTCTCTTTTAAGAGAGCAAACACTTTTATGAATGATATCTTGAGTCCTTCCTCCAATTATCTTTGAGATATATTTAGCTTTCTGTCAGCATGTGGTTTCTGAACCATTTATTTTGAGTCATCGGTAACATCCATGGTGCCAACATCCCCCTCCCCCGTGTATGCCATCTGTCTGTGCGTGAAGAGTTTTGACACCATCCTGATCAGCCTGCAGACAGTTGTTGCGAAGTGGTGTCAAACTTTTCATCACCAAGTGGATTTGCCAGCATGTTCTGTGGAACTAAAATGTGTATCTGTTCATTTCAAGTGGCCGTGTTGGAGTCTACGCTGTCTTGTGAAGCCTGTAAAAATGGCATGCCTACCGTCTCCCGGCTCTTACAGATGCCGTAAGTCAATCATATGCCTTGGTTGTAATCTTCATAACTGTGTCGAACGCCAGCCTACTAACCCAGGTGCTTGGTACCATAGTAAATACCCAATCGTGGTCCTTGCAGAGTTAGAGTGACCTGCTTGCTGTTGGTCACTTGCAGCATGATATCATGACCTTTCCTCGTGACCTCTCTGCTACCGTAGTCTGATGGCTCTGATTTCATGTCCACACTCTCACACGTGTCTCTCCCTGTCGGTGTTAGCATCGTGTGTGTGTACACATGGCATCCCCCCACCTAGGAAATCCTGACAGAGGGCTTGCTCGAGCGCTGTCCTTTATGGCCCTGTTTCAGCACACCAGTTGGCCCTCAGCTGTGACTGGTTCACAAGTCATAGGCCTCAGTGGATCCAACTCTAAGAGGAGGGTAGCACATTTCTTGCCTCCCATGCACTTGTTTGTTCCTTTGCTCCCTGAGTAACATTTATTAAACATCTGACATGTACCAGACCTTGTGCTAGGGGCTTAGAGCTCAGAAGGCATTCTCCCTTAAACTGGGTTATGAATAGTTAAGCAAGATAATTGAAATAGTACTTTGGGGCCTTGCCTCTCAGTATATTTTCTATCCCTTCTTAGAGAGGCAGCAGGTGGTTAAGTAGAATGTGTCTGAGGCTTAGACATAACCTCTAAGGGTTATGGGGGTGGACCTAACTTCACCACTTCTACCTGGGTGACCTTCGGCAGGTTTCCTGCCTAGAAGCTGAGTTTCCTTATCTGTAAAATGAGGATGATAATAGGACCCACCTCAGAAGGTTATTGGGAGGATTTAATGAGATGATTCCTAATAAAGTGCCAGGTACTTAATAAGTGCTTTTTATTTTATTTTATTTTTAAAGGAGCTCTCTCTCTTTTTCTTTTTCTTTTTTTTAAAGTTGATTTATTTATTTTGAGAGTGAAAGAGAGAGAACATGTGAGTAGGAGAGGGGCAGAGAAAGAGAGAGAGAATCCCAAGCAAGTTCAACCTTGTCAGCTCGGAGCCCGACTTGGGGCTTGAACCCATGAACTGTGAGGTCATGTCCTGAGCTGAAATCAAGAGTCGGACGTTTAACTGACTGAGCCCCCCATATGATTAATACTGGTTCAGCTTATCTTTTGTGAACATGACATGCCATGCAGTGTGCCCAGTGCTTTGTCTGTACCAGCTTGCTGTAGAACACATGTACTCAGGAAACAATAATGTGGGGAACAGGGCAGGACTTAGCTGGAAGTGCATACAGCCAGAACTCAGAGGAGGTTGTGGTAAGTTCAGGTTCCTCGTGTTTAGAGAGGGTCTGCTATAGCCCAGGTGCCGTCCTAGGCCCCAAGGAAGCTGGTGCTGAGGCAAGCAGCCCAAGCCCTTGCCCTGAGGATGTGACATATTAAAGTTCTGCTGACACTGGCATGTCCCTCTCCCAAGCATCCTCCTTTAACAGCAATGTGAATACAGAAGAATAGATCCAGTTAGGGAAATAAAATAATTTTCACACAAACTGGTAGAGGAAAATGCATTTGTGGTTAGGGAACAGCCCGTATCCATGTTGATTTACTTGGATTTGCATTTGCAGCCCCCCCTTCCGCCCCCCAAAGCTCTTCCATTCTCCACCCCGTCTTCCAGTGCTAAAGTGAATCCAAATTGTTTTTTCCTCACTTAAGTCTTTCTACCGTGTGGCCTTCAGCCTTGCGAAGAATACTTGAATATATGAAGACGCGTGAGCTGTGTTCAGTTAAAACATGTTTTCTGGAAGTAAATGGACCTGTGGCCTGGACAGGAGAGTTATGTCTCCACCTCCAGAGCCACCCAGGAGCACTGTGGGGAAAAGTTAACGGTGTCATTTCTACTTGTGACATACTTCCTGTTTTTTAGAAAAGGGGAGACTCCTCAAGGAAAGAATCACGTACAGCCATTTGGGCACTATCCAAGCAGCCATTTAAATTCTCCCAACTGTTTTAGTCAAAGCAGTTCAGAATTCCTCATGCTGTTGTTTTTAGTAACACAATATTTTAAAAAGACTTATTTATTTTATTTTTAGGGAGAGAGTAAACAGGGGAAAGAAGGAAAGGGGGAGAGAGAAAGAGTTTTATCCTCCTCTAGTTTTTAAAAAAAGGCGGGGGCGGGTGTGGGAGATTGGTTCTTCTGTTTAGCAATATCTACTGTGTACATTATTTGCAATATAATAAATATAGTAATATAATGAAATAATAATATAAGGATTTGCAAAACTGATTTTTTAAAAGCATTATTGCTTTGCTGTATAGCAGGAGACGTCTTCTGTCCCACAGGTGGGGAAATAACCTTCAGTACAGGGCTGACCCAGTCTCTTCCTGGTATAGCCCCTCTAATATTAGGGAATAGGGGCAGCGGGGGTGGGGGAGGAGGTTCTGAGGTTTTTCCGAGGTCAGCCTGGGTGGCCTGTAAACTCCTTTGAGTTTGTTGATAAGCATGAACAAACTGGTAGATTGGGCCAGGGCCAAGAGATGTGGTGGGAACCTCATGGGCTAAAGATGTCTCATTCCATTTTGATCTGAGAGGACACCTGGCTTATGAAAACTTTTTTTTATTTCTTTTCTTTACAGGTTATTCAGTGATGTTTTACTAACCACTTCTGAAAAGCCACAGTTTAAGGTAAAGCAAATCGTATCATTTTTTTGGTTTGTGACATATATGAGTTGATTTTGAAACTTCGTGCTTTTAAAAAAAATTACTGAGGTAGAACATGATGATTCGATATTTGTGTACATTATGAAATGATCACCAACCCTAGTTAACATCTATCGCTATACATAGTTTTCTTGTGGTGAGAACTTTTAAGATTTAGTCTCAGCAACTCTCAACTATACAATACATTAATAATACTCACCATGCTATACATTATATCCCATGACTTACTCATTCTGGAACTGGAAATTTGTACCTTTTGGCCCCTTCACCCATTTCATCTGCCCCCTTCCCCCTCCCCAGCCCTGGCAAGTCTGTTCTTTGTCAACAATCTGTCCTCTATGAGTTTGGGTTTGGTTTTGTTTTGTTTTTAGATTCCACATATAGGTGAGATCATATGGTATTTGTCTTTCTCTGACTTATTTCACTTAGCATAATACCACAAAGCTCCATTCATGTTGTTGAAGATAGAAGGATTTCTTTCTTCTTTTTTATGGTTGAGTAATATTCCATTGTATATACCCCCATTTTCTTTATCCATGCACCCGTTGATGGACGCTTAGATGTTGGCTATTGTAAATAATGCTGCAGTGAACATGGGAGTGTATATCTTTTCAATTTAGTGTTTTCATTTCCTTCAGATACATACCCAGGAGGGGAATTGCTGGATCATATGGTAGTTCTATTTTTAATTTTTTGACAAACCTCCATACTATTTTGCCTAGTGGCTGTACCAATTTACATCTCCACCAGTAATGTAACAAGGTTTCTCTTTTCTGCACATCCTGATCAAAAGTTGTTATTTCTCAGGGCGCCTGGGCGACTCAGTCAGTTGAGCTTCCGACTTTGGCTCAGGTCATGATCTTGTGGTTCACGAGTTTGAACCCTGCGTCAGTTCTGTGCTGACAGCGCAGAGCCTGGAGCCTGCTTCAGATTCTGTGTCTCCCTCTCTCTCTGCCTCTCCCCTGCTTGTACTCTGTCTCTCTCTCAAAAATAAATCAACATTAAAATTTTTTTAAGTTTTTTCTCATCTTTTTGATCATAGCCATTGTAACAGATGTGAGGTGATACCTCTTGTGGTTTTGATTTGCATTTGCAGGATGATTAGTGATGTTGAGCACCTTTTCATTACCTGTTGGCCATTTGTGTGTCAAGTTAGTGCTTTTTTAAAGCGAACAAAAGAAGGTACAATATTTTTTTATTGGCATATAGTTAACATACCATATCCTCTTAGTTTGCATACATCAAAGTGATTTGATATTTTTAATTTTTTTTTCCTTTTTTCTTTAAAGAGAGTGCAAGCAGGGGAGAGGGACAGAGGGAGAATCTTTTTTTTTTTTAATGTTTATTTTGAGAGAGGGAGAGAGAGAGTGTACATGTGCACAAGCCAGGGGAGGACAGAGGGAGAGGGAGAGACAGAATCCTGAGCAAAATCCATGGTCAGCATGGTACCCAATGCAGAGCTTGATGTCACAACTGTGAGATCATGACCTGAGCCAAAAGAGTCAAGCTTAACTGACTGAGCCACCTAGGCGCCCGATATTTTTATACGTTATGAAATGATCCCCACGATAAGTCTAGTTGCCATCTTTTACCACACAAAGGTATTAAAATATTATTGACTGTATTCCCTATGCTGTATATTATATACCCATGACTTACTTATTTTACCTAAGCTTACTTAGTTTAGGTACAGTATTTATAATAGTGAATATTTGAAAACAATCATAATGTTTTACAATTAGGGAATAATTTAATAATTATGGTACATCTGTTTAATAAAATGTTTTTTATCTAATAAAAGTAAATTTTATTTATTTATTTACTGTTTATTTATTTTTGAGAGAGAGTATGAGCAGGGGAGGGGCAGAGAGAGAGGGAAACACAGTATCTGAAGCAGGCTCCAGGTTCTGAGCTGTCAGCACAGAACCCAGTGTGGGAGCCTGAACCCATGAGCTGTGAGATCATGACCTGAGCCAAAGCCAGTCGCTTAACTGACTGAGCCATCTAGGTACTCCCAAAAGTCAAACTTATAAAGACATGTAGTAGCACGGAAAATGATTATTTGGGCTTAGGGGGAAAAAGCAGGATATAAATACAATGTGTGAATATCTGTGTCAAAAAAAAAAAAAAAAAAAAAAAGGAATACTTGTGTCTAGAGAAAGGCAGGAAGGAAATATCCTGGGAAGTAGCAGTGTTGTGTAGTATCATGGAGAGAAAAAGCTCAGGTTGATGCCTTACTGTGCTTTTTTCATACCAGCCATTAATCTGAGGCTGGTTTTCTCAGACATGACATTTGACATTTTGGGCCAGATAGTTGTTTGCTGTGGGGGGCTGTCCTGTGCATTGTCAGAGGTTAAGCAACATCGCTGGCCTGTACCCACTAGATGTGAGCAGTACTTCCACCCCACACATTGTGACAATAAAAAAGGTCTCCAAAAATTGTCCAGTGTCCCCTGGAGAGAGGAGGGGGCAAGACTACCCCCATTTGAGATCCAGTCATCTATGGGCCTAACCTTTGAGTTGATGTTTACTCAGTGTGTACAGTTGATGAGTAACACCTGTTTATTGTCCTTGGTCAACTGAGATGATCTATGTGAGCGCCTGGTTGAGGGCCTGGCTCTCCTCAGTGCTCATGGTTGAGTTTGCTTTGGGCAGTAGAATGAAGGCTGATTCTTTCTCCTCTCCATATTCTAAAAGAAAATGTAGTACTATTATTAAATTCAATTTAGGAAAAACAATGGGATCAGAAGATTGTACAGGAGAGGAAGAAGCTTTCCTCTGTCCTGTTTTTTGCCAGTCCAAGGAGTTCCAACAAAAAAAGCTTATTTGGATCTGAAGTAGGAAAGAAAAACTCTTAAGTTCTCTTCTTCACTGACACTCCTCAGGAAATATATTCAGCCTTGTAAATAAACATGTTCTTCCAAGCCCTGAAAGTCCAGCCCAGGATTATTATTAGACCTTGTTCTTTCTCTGAATCAGAGCATCTGTGCAGCAATGACAATGTGATTTTAAAAACCAAGGTTAATTTCTTGTATGTGCACTTTTTTTCTGGAAAGAGACACAAGAAACTGGTGACATTGGTTGCCTCCATAAAGGAGAACTAGGTGGCAGACTTCTTACTGTGTATGTACCCTTTCATATCTTTGAATTTTGAACCCTATTACCTACTCAAACATTTTTTAAAAGAATAATAGAGACAAAAAAGTTCAATGTGATCCAGGTGTCTTGTTTCTCAGGCCTGAGCTCCTTGTGGCTTGAGAAACTAATAAATTAAGAGATGACAGGCTCAGAAGCATACCAGGTACCAGGCTATAGTTAAGAGTATCTTCTGGCAGGAAAAAGCTTACTCTTGGGAAATTTAGAAAGTAAATCTTTCACAGAGAAAATTCCTCTGAAGTTACAAAATATTAAAATATTATAATTACTTGAATTTGTGTGTGTGTGTGTTCATTCCAATAAGCTGTATATATTTTTTATTTTTTATTATAAGTGTACAGTTGAGTAGTGTTAACTGTATTTACATTTGTTGTGTAACATATGCCTGGAATGTTTTTATCTTGCTAACTGAAACCCAAGACCCATCAAACAACTCCCCGTTAACCCATCCCCAGCCCTTGGCAAATGCAATTCTACTTTCGGTTTCTAGGACTTTGACTATTTCAGATAACTCATATGAAATGGAAGCACACAGTATTTGTTCTTTTGTGACTGGCTTATTTCAGTCATGTCCTTTAGGTTCATCAATGTTGTAGCATGTGACAGGATTTCCTTCTTTTTAAAGGCTGAATACTATTCCACTGTGTGTCTTAACCACATTTTGTTTAGCCATTCCTCTGTTGGTGGACATTTAGGCATTTTTTACCTCTTGGCTGTTGTGGATAATGCTGCAATGCACTTGGGTGTGCAAGTATCTCTTTTAAGATCCTGCTTTCAATTCTTTTGGATATATATACCGAGAAGTGGCATTGCTGGATCGTATGGTAATTCCGTTTTTAGTTTTTTGGGAACCTCCATGCTGTCTTCCACAGCAGCTGCACCATTTTACATTCCTACCATCAGTGTGGTGGGACTCCGATTTTTCCACATCCTTGCCAACACTCGTTATTTTCTGTTGGTTTTGGTGGTGACCATCCTATGTGTATGAGGTGAGATCTCATCATGGTTTTCTTTTGCAGCCCTCTAATGATGAGAGGTGTTGATTAATCTTTTCGTATACTTGTTGGCCATTTGTAAACCTTTGGAGAAATGTCTCTTCAGGCCCTTGACCCATTTTTTTCCCCTTAGATTTTCTGATCTTTTTTTTTTTTTCAGCTTTATTCTAGTATAATCTATTTTTTTGTGACAAATCCATTTTTTAGTTGGGTTGCTTTTGTTGTTGTTGTTGAGTTTTAAGAGTTCTTTATATATTTTGGCTCTTAATCCCTTATGAAATATAGGATTTCCAGTGATTTTCTCCCATTCCATAGGTTCCTTTTTACCCTGTTGATTGCTTCCTTTGATGTGCAGAAGTTTCTAAAAAGTTCCATCTGTCTGTCTCTGCTTTTCTTGCCTTTGCTCTTGGTGTCTCGTCCAAAATCACTGTCAAATCCAGTGTCATGAAGCTTTTGTTTTGTTCTAGGACTTTTATACTTTTAGGTCGTTAGTCCAATTTTGAGTTAATTTTTGCATATAGTATAAGGTAGGGGTCCAGGTTCATTCTTTTACATGTAGATATTCAATTTTCCCAGCAGCATTTATTGAAGATACTGTCTTTTCTCTACTATGCCCCTTCTGGCACCCTAGTCAAAGATCATTTGACTGTACACATGAGGGTTTATTTCTAGGCTATTCTGTCTCTTTGGTTTGTGTATCTGTCTTTAAGCCTGTATAACATTATTTTGATTTGTGTAGTTTTCTATTATATTTTGAAATCAAGAAATGTGGTGCCTCCAATTTTGGTCTTTTTTTTTCAAGATGGTTTTGGCAATTTGGAGTCCATTGAGTATTACTTGAATTACTTGAAACATGTTTATTTATGCATTTTATATATTGCTTAAAAATGGTAATGAGATAATCATGATGGGGATGCCAGAGGTGTTCAGGATAGTATTCAAGTGGGTATTTTGTAACTGATTTTATTCCAGATGCCCTCCTTCATGATAACCAACTGCTCCTTTATCAAAACCAGGACTTGAGAACATCTCTGGCCATTTAACTCAGTGGATTATGTACTTTTTCTTCCTTCAGATTCCCACAAAGTTAAAAGAGGCATTGAGAATTGCCAAAGAATGTATAGAAAAAAGACTAATTGAAGAACAGAAGCAGGTAAATTGCTAGTAGTTCCTTATTGTTTTTTCATCTTTCAGTTTTCACATCCTGTGCCATAGTATTCACAGTGACTTACTTTTGACTGGCTGTTCAATCCATAAACATTTCTTGCATCCTCACTCTGAACTGGACTCCATGCTCAATGCTGTGAGAGAGCCAGATGCTTCACAGTCCTTCCCTCAAGGTGCTCAGCTTATGGGGAAAACAAGCATGCCTATAAAGGGTGGTCAGCATTTCTGATTGGGGCAGGCAGTATGGTGGTGGGGCACATGTGGTCCTTACTCTAAAAGTGCTAGGAGCCACACTTGTCTTCTATAGAAGAGGGAAAGGCAGGAAGGAACGGGGAAAAATGGAAAAGGCCTTCATCTTCTGGCATACTCTTTTCCCAAACATCCAGACCCGAGCTTGGAGGCAGACAGGCTGAGCAAGGAAGGAATTTTCATCCAAATAATTTGATTTGGCAAAACATGTTAGAGATTTTCATTAACATAGGATATACTTACTTTGTGGTGAATTGTGGTCTCTTAAAGATTCACCAGCATCGAAGACTGACAAGAGCTCAGTCTCACCATGGATCTGAAGAAGAGAGGAAAAAGAGAAAGATTTTAGCTCGAAAGGTAAGCCTGACGTCTCTGAATTCTCTCTGTGAATTCTTGACTACATGTGAAGAAAGTTCTTAGGTTAATAGTGCATGTTTAAAGACAAGATTTTGTGCTATGTCTCCTTGAAAGCTAAAACTAGTTCCAGATGACTGGTTTGCAGCTTTTAAAAAAGAGCCATATAATATCAGCAGAGAAATGGACCATATAGTTTCCTGGCTTGCTGGGCTGATTACAGCCTAATGTAATTGAGGAGAATGACTGGCTTGAGAAAGTACACTCAGCATTCTTGGTTTTGTTCCCCCTTTGTTTGTGGCTTGTGGCTTCTTAACTGTATTAAGTTATGAGGTCAAATATGACCTTGTATGTAGCTAGTTTAACTTTGTGCCTGGAAAATATTTGTATTGTAACTCTCAGCTTCGGTGTGTTTATGCTTTACTTTTCCCCATCTCTCTTTTATTTTTAAAGAAGTCAAAACGGTCTGCTGTTGAAAACAGTGAAGAGCATTCAGCAAAATATAGCAACTCCAATAATTCAGGTAACTGGTTAAAGATTATCGTGGGGCCCTAGGACCCAAAGGTCAGGACTTGGAGTCGTTTTTGGTTTCTGGTGGCCAGAGACTGGGCAGTGTAGGGAACAGAAGAACCTTGCCCTAGTGAAGGATTGTGACAACATGCATGGGCTCACAGGACTCAAGTGCTGGAAGAATCCTTTGAGGTTATGGGGTAACACAGCCTCCTCATTGATAGTGAGACTTGATCAACCAAAGATGAGCATTAGCCATGGTTGAAAAACCAATCCAACTTACAACACAAGGCCTCCTGTTTGTCAGTAGAACCTACATGAACAGAAACAACCCTGAGTCCTGCCCTGTACTTCGGTCCCCACATGGTGGGAGGATGTGCCCTCATATGTGGGTTAAGGAATGGACTCAACAGTGTGTGGGGATGGCAAGAAGCATCCTTCCAGAAGGACTGTGGTGGTACAGAGAGGACTATCCTGGACTGGCAGTCCTAGCTGTCACTCCTGGTGACCCCTTGCCCAGCCCTGCTGGCCTTGGGCCTTAATGTCTCCATCTTTGGAAATCAGAGCCAGATTAAATGATCCCTTGGAGACTGCCAGTTCTTCCACCTTATGCACTTTTTGAATCTTTTTTTTTTTCCCCTTCCACCTTATGCATGTATCCGAGGTAGAGTTCCACATAGAGAAGGAAAGGCTTCATCTAACCCGAAGCAGCTTTGGCTTAGCCCGGAGGGCCAAGGAAAGGGGAGGTTTTGTTAGGTTCAGGGATAGCTGCATATACTTTCAGGCAGGAGAAGGGCCAAGCAGAGAGAGAGAGAAGCTGAAGTTGTATGAGAGAATGGTAGGGGGCTGGAAGGCCAAGAGGTTAGCTGCAGGACCCCAACTGTCAGTCTCACCAGGGAGGAAGCCCATCCATCTCTTCTGGGATGTAGGAGCCAGGAGGGCTGGGTGAAGAGGCAGAGACATTTAAAAGTAGAAGGAAGGGAGGACATCGAGGGTGTTCCCAACTCATGCCTTCTCAGGTCTCTGCACAGTCAGTGAGGAGATGGCTGCCAGGGAACACAGGACCTGAAGGCCGGACCAGCCGAAGCCAGAGATCACAGGCAGTGTGGGAGGGGCTGGAAGTTGGGAGAGTTGGGCTGGAAGTCACCCACTCCAGGAAGAGAGGAGAATGTGCTGATACCACTGCCTGCAGCGTTCAGCCGCCACAGAAGGGAAGAGAGGCGGGAAGCCCCAGTGAGGATGAAGGCCTGCTTCTCAGATACAGCAGCTGCTGTGGCTGGCGGGTAATTCCAGAGCTGGAGGTCTCTTTTCTCCATGGTTGATGCAACGGACATGGGCCAGTCTTTGTCATCATTAGGCTGAAGCTCATGTCTCCAACCAGCATGTCTGACAGACATTCTGTCCGGCAACTAATTTTTTCCAAGCAGAGAAAGCCTGGCTCAGGGTCCTCCACCTTCCCGAGGCCCGGCCTGCCTGCAAGGTTCTGGGCCAGATGCAGCCAGATGAGATTCCAAGGACTCCAAGACCCCACCGCACCCTCAAGGTGTTCAGGAAAGCCAAGTAGCAGTTGGCAGAAATGTAAACATTATCTCCAGACCCCACTGGAATCACAGATTTGGTCTTTTCCCCTTTAAAATCTATGCTGGCACAACAAAGCAGTGGGAAGACAGGATGGGTTGGGTTTTGCCTCCTTTTTCAGTAAAACGCCTCTCATATTTAAACAGGGTGGTGAGAGCATATTGCGAATAGTGAAAAGCCACTCGGCTTGAGGGAGGTGCGGTTTAATTCAGACATTTTTCCTCATGCCCAGCGTCCATGCCATGTCCAACCTGTCCTGTGGGCAGTGGGTGAGGTGATGGTTGGAGGCTTCTCAGGGACATGATCACAGCCACCTCTGGAGCCTCAGTTAACCCTTCCATAGGACCTCTGTGTCAGGGGACAGCCTTCATGTTGCCACAGAAGGGCTTATGTAGGAGCCTCTATCTGCTTATTGGGCCACTTCTATGTCAGGCCAGGAGGATATTCTCTGGAGACTTCTGAGCAATGGGGAGATGCTGAGAACTTGAGAATATGGGGAATATGCATATTGTTTTAATGTAAATAATGGTATTTGCTGGATTTCAGCCAAGAAGAGGCCTGGGAGACCCACACACTGAATAGGCTGACCCTACCTAATTGATAAAATGGAACTTCTACAGAGAACATTGCTAGGTGGATGCTGTGGGGAACTCTCACTTCCTTTGGAGAGGCCTCCACTGGACTGCTCTGTCCCTCTCTGTTTCTCTCTGTCCCCTGTATTGCTTGTGGCCATTGTCATTTGGCGTTCATTATCCAGGGACAGAAGCTGGGTCAGGAAAAGATACTACAGCCAACTGCACAAGTCGTTGACAGCTCAAAGTTGTTTTCAACCAGGCAGAGTGTGGGGAGCAGTGGGTGGCAAGGAGCCTTCAGTGGCCTGGGGAGGAAGCATGCCCTACACTGCAGTGATAGCCTGTGGTCAGTGACTCCAGCCTCTGAATTCCCTGTCCCCCTCATCTTTTACCATAAGGCCCACCCACTAAGCCACGTGCAGATTCTCAGGCAATGGTGGGTCCCAGCTCAGGCCAGATTCTAGGTGTCCCTCTTTGTCCCCATGAGGGTTTCTCTGTGTTTTCTCTTAGCAGGATCTGGGGCCAGCTCACCTCTCACATCCCCGTCATCACCGACTCCACCCTCTACAGCAGGTGAGTGATGGAGGCAAAGTAACCCTCTGCCATCCTCTGACCCAGCAGGAGGAGGAATGGGGCCCTTTCTCTTCCTGCCTGGGCCCAAGTGTGTCAGGGGTCAGACAGTACCTGCCTCCTCCAGAGAAAGCAGTGGGACTGCAAATTGGAAGAGCTGAGGGTCTAGATTTCCAAATTCAGACTTCACAGGGAGTGGAATAGTTGATTTCAGAGGCAGTAGCCACCCTCTGCTTCCAGCCAGCTCTCTTGCTGAAAAGCCTCACGCAGGGCTCCTCAGATCAGAGCTCGCCTCGGTACATGCTGAGCTGAACAAAACAGTTGCTCTGCTGCCCAGGCGCCTTGTTCTGCCAGAGCTGTCTCCTCAGGGAGCCCAGCCACAATGTCTGTGTGGTCACAGAGCAGAACTGGTGAGATGCCCAGGTGTGGGAGTGACCTAAGCACCGAACTTCTGATTTCCCGATAACTGTTGGTGCTCTGTTCTGCTCTGTAACACGTTTAGTCCTGGGAATATTTTTGTGGCCTTTGTTTTGCCTTTGTGAATTAAATCAGATTACGATGAGTTTTGTTTGAAAAATGTAGAAAGAATTTATCTTGGGGAATATTTATAAAAATAATCTCCAATTTCGTGGAATAGTCTCATGATGCTCTTTCCCTCTTTCCTATTTGAACTAATATCTCTTCCCTGACCATTTTGCTAGCCTCATAAAAACACATTGGGATACCAGTCATATTTCTTTTCACTTCTTAAAGGAACCAGATGTTTTCGATGTCAGAGGAGCTGGTTCTGCCATTCAGAGCTTGTCAGCTGTGCATGGAAGAGTTGCTGCAGCTGTCTGAAGGGAGGGTCATTGCCTGGGCTTGATTTATGAGCTGACAGTTCCATGTTCATCAAGGATTAAGGCGGCACCCAGGAGCTATCAAGAGCATTACCCATCTGCTCTCAAATACTTCTAATTGACCTTCTTAGGAAAATGACAAGCAAGCATAAAGGGAATAGTTTACAAACTTCTGCTATAAGAGTGTACAAACTTCTTACTCAGCTTACTTCTGGCTGGTGGGTCTCTTCTCTTGCTGACCGAGGCTGGTTACTGGTGGTTTGCTGGGGAATGCTCTGGGCCAGGACCCGTTTTGAGGAGCCAAGTACCTGGCTCGTGGGAATGATCATTCTTTTTCCTGGCTGACTTTGTCAGCAGATTTTACAAGAAAGCCCCCAAATATTGATCAAGGGAGAATCTCGTCTTTTCCGTCTTGTGTAGGGGTGAGTTGTATAGGCTGGTCAGAAATTTCTGGAGCTCCACTGCCCAGATCATGTTGAACCATTTTCTGGAAGAAAGGATATTAATTTCATACCCCTTAGACATTTGAAGGAAATTGGAGAGAATGAATAGTGAGAACCCATAAACCCTTTAACATATAAGGTGTCTCTTTAATCATATTGAACATCTACTGTATGCATTAGGTATAGTCCTGGGAAGTTAACTGCCAGTTCTCATTTTTAAATGCCTCAGGGAATTCTCCATCTATATGGATTTTTTTTCATGAATCCTCTGATTTACCTGTGTTTTGAATGGGAGCTATCTCATACTGTAGCAGGTTTGCATGAGACGAGGGAATTTTCAGAAGGAGAGAAGAAAAAGGGGGAATTTTTGGTAATGAGAGTCAATGTTGGAAAAACTTTGAGGTGAGTGGGAGTGGTAGGGGGCGTTACTGTGAATTTTGATCATACCTATTCTGAAAGGGAGTTGTGAGGATTGAGAGGGAAAACATATGTGAGGCCCCAAGCACAAAGCCTGGCACAAGTGATAAGTTCCCAGCAAATACTGGCTCCTTCTTTCCTTTATCTCCTTTAACGTTTTGTTGATGAAATTAGCAACTCAGCCCTAAAGACTGTACTCTGACCTCTGCTGGGCACTTATTGTAATGCATCTCTTAAAAATGAGAACTAGCCTTTGCCTGTCAACCCAGCATTTCTGGCCTTGAACAATGAATTTATTCATTCAGTTATTCACGATGCATTTAGTGAGAGGCTGAAACGTGCTGGGCACTGTGGTTGGCACTGGCTTACAGGGACGAATAGACAGGGACCTAGCTCATGTGGAGTCGCATTTCTAGAGCCTCTCAAGAGCTCCAAAATGATAGACATAATTAAGCAAATGCTTTCCTTGAGGTCCCACCATGGTAATTTTCTTTTTTTTTCTCCCAATATTTACCCTCCTTCAACAGAGAATCTCCCCCCGAAAATCTAGTCCTCCAGCAAGCAGCGTCCCAAGCTTCTGTGCTGTGCAAGGCATGAGGGAGCCACAAACACGTAGTAGCTTCATGCAGCTGTGCCCATGGCTGATGCTCCGTAAATCCTTGTTGCTGGATTTGCTTGGGCTTGCTCTGCCTTCAGGGCCTCTGCTGGGAGAGAGCAGACTCCCAGCCTAGGGGTGGCATCTTCTGGCTGGTCAGCCCCCTGCTTAGACTGGCCCCTCCTTCCAGGACAGGAGGCCAGGCTTCTCCAGTGGGCTCATCTTTCTCGTTGCCTCTCTGCACTATCTTGTTGCTGGAATCACATTTGCTCTAATTTATGGCTTTACTTCTAGGCTAAGGTAATGGTTAAAAAAAAATGGCATGCTTACCTGGGAACCAAGTCAAGAATAGGTCTTCTAGCTTTATGATCAAATGCAATTTTCTCAAGAAAGGAAGGAAAAATCTTCACTTTCAAGGGCTAGTATTAAAAAAAGTATTCTTGCTCAAGGTAGCATCTCAAAAACACAATCTGGGAGCCCCTTGGGAAGGAACTACACCTCAGGCCGGGGAACCTAAACTCAAGGGCGAACACTTGCTAGTTCTGGGACCTTGAACCAGACTGTTGGCCTCCCTGCACTTCAGGTGTTCCCATGTGTCAGTGAGGATAATGACAGTGCCTGCCTATGGGAGTTATTACAAAGTTCCAGAGCATTTCCTGGGTGTGGGGTTAGAACAGCACTGGGTGTATAGTAAGCCCTCGGTACACCATTCCTTACTGGGACGCCTTGGATGAGTCATTTTCCATGTCTAGGTATTGTTTACCTCATCTGTCAAAGGCAAAAAATGTGGGAATTAAGAGGATATCATCTCACAGTCCCTTCTAATCAAGCATAGTGTAAATCTACTGGGGGCCCTGTGTGCTCAACAATAGGTCAGTGTAGGCAAGTTCAGTTTGACCGCATTGCCTTCCTTCCTGAAAGTATCAGTTTTAAGCACATACATGACAGCTTAGGGTATTCTTAAGCCCTGTTACTTTTAGTATGGAGCAGAAGTGACAGATGTTTCTAAGTGAAGGAGTGTCACCCTCATGAGCTCTTTCCAACAATTGCGTAAGTATGGGGCCTCTCCCATTTCTTACTGCACCTGCCTGCTATGGAGCCTCTTGAGGGATAAATATGTCCCTGAGTTTGGTGGTGATTCCATTGGGAGGGGTGGGATTCTCTAAAACTCTTGTGTTGGATCCTTATATTTTCGGTGAGAACATTCCTTTCTTTTCTGCTAAAGGTTATGCTCCCTACCTCTGGACAGTCACTCTTTCAAGAGCTTTAAAATTCTTTATCCTGACTTTTTTCATGGTAAATATCACCAACTCGTGTTTACACTCTGTATTCATAGAAATGAGTGGTTTAGAAGATCCAAATCTCCATACACACCGGGTTTGGGAAGGCTAAGTAAAGCAGGAGACCCTACATTATTGTTGTTTTTAATAATTGTATCTAACATATTGTAGGCACTTATTTTGTGCTAGGCACTGTTCTAAGTGATTTACAGTCATTGTTTTAGTCCTTATGAATACCTTCCTATCCAGTGAGAGTAGTTTCTACTATAGCTCCATTTTAAAGACACAGAAGCAGAGGCTCTAGTGAGGTGACAGACTTTGACCAAGGTCACACAAGCGGGGGGTGCTAGAGCCAGGATCCAAACTTGCTTCTGTCTTTGCTCTTTTACCCCTACCAATTTTCATCAGGTGCCTGTTCCCTTGGGTGCACTGCAGGGTGCTGTTAAATATTGACCAGTGGCAGGAAAAGAACCCTGAAAGTGGAGTCGGAAAACCCTGGCTGTGGGTCTGCCACTTCCCAGCTGTGACCTTGGACAAGTAATTTCCATTCTTTGAAGCTGTCTTTTAAAGGAATTCCTAATCTGTATTAGGTAACGTGCAAAAACAAAGCTTTATAAGCAGTAAAGTACTACCAAGCATAAGCTATAAATGCCCTGCAAGAGAATTCTAGCCCTTCATGCTTGCAGCTTATAATTTAATGTAATAATTTTGAAGAGAGAGTTGGCAATTTATAGAAAACTCAGTGTGTAAGAAAGAGTGGGGAAAGAGAAGTTTCATATCTGGAGATCTGGAGAAGGGAAAACAGAGCCTTATGGGCACAAAGTGACCAGAAGCTTAAATAATAGGAAGGATGGTTAAGAATAAATGAGGCACACACACAAAAAATGTATTTATTGAGAATGTTGGAGATTCCAGAATTTGTCTAGCCAGGTTAAAGTCTGAAACCCAATCTAGGCTCAGAATCCATGTCTCTGGCCATAAGAATTGCCCCCTTTTCTTTTCTTCCTTTTTTTTTTTAAATTTTTTAAATGTTTATTTATTTTTGAGACAGAGGGAGACAGAGCGCGAGTGAGGGAGGGGCAGAGAGAGAGGGAGACACAGAATCTGAAACAGGCTCCAGGCTCCGAGCTGTCGGCACAGAGCCCGATGCAGGGCTCAAACCCACAAGCCGTGAGATGATGACCTGAGCCGAAGTCAGACGCTTAACCGACTGAGCCACCCAGGCGCCCCACGAATTGCCCCCTTTTCTAAAGACCTACACATACACAAAGCAGTTCCCATCTTTGGGATGAACAGCTCTGCCTGCAGCGCTTCTCTGAAGAGTGTGTTGGCTCTGCTCTCCCGCCCTCTTAGTCTCCCTCCCCCACTTCCCAGCCCAAGCGTGTAAGCTCCTCCCTTGAGCCGTGGGCTGTTTCGGGTGGAAGTGGCACAGGGCAGTATCCCCGGCATCCTCCCAGAGCTGTCCCACGTGAGTGGTCAGTCTGCCCAGCCCCTCATGGGCCTCATTTCTCAGCCCCTCCACAGACAAAGGGATTTTCCTCTGGACAGTAGGGCACATTGGTTCATCAGGAACTCTGGGATTCCCTGTCAGGAAGGCATTATCCTTCACATTTTGCCAGGAATCCAGTCAGTCAAAAGGAAGACAAGAACGTTTGCCTTGCTTTTTTTCTTTTTAATGGTTTCATGGCCTAAAGTAAGCAAATGCCACTCACTGACCAGTTCAGCCTGTAGAGCCCAGCTGCCTTCGGGGAGGGGCCTCTCATCCCTGGCCTGGAGCTCGCCTTAGACCTGCCCTGTGTTCCTGCTCTTCCCAACTTTAAAAAGACAGGTCTCCATTTTAGACTATGGAAGGCTTGATTGGAAAAAAGTGATAGACTTCTTGGTAGACTGTCCTTATTTAGCAATAGAACTAATTGCATTTCCAGTACCCATTCCACTTTTCAGGCGGGGTAGAACCTTCACAGGTCTTCTGAAGTGAGTGTTGTAAACAAAAACAGCACCTAAGTGGCTCAGAAAAACAGAACAAAGAGTATGAAGAGGAAAATGACTCCCTGGTTGCTCTATTAGCATGTTTGCCATGTTCTAAAAAAGTCACAATCATGCTTACGAACCAGTGCGTTTTGCAGTTAAATATAGCCTAGTTTGGCAGTGAGAATAATAAGCATGTGATTCAAACTAATATTTTACTGTCTCTTACTATTTGATTAAATGACACTAAAAGCTGAATAATGACTTGTGTCCCTCTCTCTCTCTGTCTCTGTCTCTGTCTCTGTCTTTGCTGTTTTCAGTAGAGCATGCACCATTTTGAACGTGAATTTTCGGTAAAGTAAGCTATACTGATTTCTCTAACTTTAAAGATGCTCTGTTTCTGGATATGAAATGGGACCCAGTGCATCTAGATCACTGAAGTGATGAACAAATGGGAAAGCAGATTTGAGATGATTTCCTTCTCTGAACACTTAAATGAAATGCAGCATCTTTAAAAAGCACCCAAGTGACTTCATTATTCATTTCATTTTCACCCTGACCTTCAAAATCTTCATTTCCCCTCTGATGGTAGTTTTAAAACACAGCCCTAAAACCTAAAAATCAACTGCATGGCGTTTTGGCATATTTTAATTTCACAAAGCAGGGTCCCAAAGTCCTTGTGCAGCAAAAATATCGGTTCCTTATCACTCTGATGAAGGGAAAGAGTGTTAGCCGGTTGAGTTCTTGGTTACAGGAAGACAACTCACTGGCTTTTATAACTGGCAGTAGGGAAAAGTTCTTTTTTAAGCATCCCTAATAATTCTTGAGTTGAGACACGAGTGCAGCCTCCTCATCTATCTGAGGCCGAAGACAAAGGCAGTTGCCAAGAGCTGGGGGCTGCCTGCTTCCAGGGGGTCACTGCTGTCTGTTCTCTCTCGAGGGTAGCCAGCAGCTGTGGTGTTGGTCTGGTGGCCACGTGGCCTCCCCACTTCTATTTGTGGATCACAAAGGACTTCAGACCTACCAAGACCTGTAGACTGCCCACTGCTAAAACTGACCCCAAAGAAAGGGGATCCCCAGATGTCCTTCCCACGAGGCTGGTGAGGATGTTTCTGGCAAGACATTCTTCCCTGGGTCTAACATATGCTCTTCCTGCAACGGTCCATGGCCTGTTCCAGGGCCTCTGCTGGATTGCCGGGTTCCCATTAGTTTGGTGGATAGGATTCTGGGGAGGATAGAGTAGTTGATTTTTGGTCTTTTTGCCCAAGAGTAGGTAAGGTAGGAGAGAACTGGGTATAATTATAGATCAGCTGTTTTGGAGCATCCCTCATTCTGGGTTTTTGCAGGCCAGTATTTTTCAACGCTTGGTGAATTCAGTTAGCAAGCAATCCAACATGGAATCTGCCTGGTCTTGTCTATGGCCTGGGGATAAGGGCTATCAGATAACCCGTGGTGGGGTGAGCTTGTTCACATCTGAGGAGTCAGTGGCATTCAGGCATTAGGCAGTTGTTCCCAGGTTTGCCACAGGCCAAATAGCCAACTCTGAATTTGGCCCTTATTAATACTGCTAATTGTTAGAATGTATTATAGCTTAAGCCCCAACAAACCTTTAAAGGAAGCTTGTGAACTATAGAGAAGGCAAAAAGAAAAAGCCAAAAACCATGGTAGGGCTTACAGTCAGAGACTGAGTCCCTGGTCTGTGTTCCTGCTTCCTCCAGCATTGGCCTTCTGACTCCCAGACCTCCTCCCCACTTCCAGAGTGTTCTGAGCTGGCAAGTTGAGGTCTGGCGTTGCCCTGATAGTACATGTCAAGATCTGCCCTGGTTGTTGCAGGCCCAGTGAGGAAAAGTGGGTCTCGTGGGACATTAGGCCCTTTGGGATTGGTCCGGCTCTCCATGGCCCTGCTCTTTACCATTGGATGAGTAGGTCATTTGCTTTACAAGCATGGGTTACTCTGTGGCACTTGGGACTATGTATTTATTTATGCTGCCTACATATTCTGAGAGATTCATTTAAAGTCCTAACAATGTCAGCCTTTACTTGGAAAATGAAGATCCATGTACTGAACATCACCTGCAACTCCCAAACTCTGGGATAGTGAATTTGCACTTTTAATTTTGAGTGCCTGGTGATGAAGCCAAAGTCAAGGGTTGGCTCCTTGTGAAGACCAGGCAGATTTGTTCTGTGCCAAGAGGCAACCCATATCCAAGTCCAGCTGCTGAGGCCTGCCTCTAGCCTCCCAGAATCCTGGGCTAGAGGGGTAACTGGTCTCTGGATGGCTAGCTCTATGCCTTTAGCAGAAAGAACTCAAGTGCTGTCGCAGCCCAGAGCCTGCCTTCTTTCTTGTAACCTGCAGTGACTCTTCTCCAGGGTTAAAGCACAAAGCTGGCAGGCAGAAACCCTGGAGCTCCTTGACATCAGGCCCTGAATGTCAAGTCCAGATTCTGCCGCCCTTTGCCGGTCATTGGGTAGTGCTGAGGGTTACTGTTGCCCGCTGACTCCTCCAGGCTCTCTCGGTGCTGCATTTGAGTTCCAAGAGCCTTCAGAGACCATTTCCTCTCCTCCTGGTATTTCATCGGCCACTATCCAAAAACCCCCTTCAGAGGAATGCTTCTGTCACACACCGTCGCTGCTCTTCTCACCTCAGCAATCATTTGTGCGTTTAAAGTCCTTTTTATCTTTGTAGCCCGGTAACATAGAGCTGGGAACATTTGTCCACAATCCACCCTGGCAGAGCACATAATAGAACTTCATTCATTAGTTGTTACTGTATGGAACCAAGGAGAATTACATTTTGTTCATTTGTCTGTATTTAATATTTATTTGTATTGCTGTACTTTCATTATTTGAGAATTCTAAGATTGCAGAGCATGAATGTGTGTATCTGTGTGATTCTTTTAATTTCAGCTGCCTTAGGTTTGGGTAAAAGATGTAAGGAAGGTAAGTGGTTTTCTATGAAATACTTTGTTATGTGTCACATTTGGTAAAAAGGATGCTCTTACCCAAGTATTTTATTGGTGATCCTGAAACACTCACCCATATAAATTCAAGCGGCAATTGGTATATTTATTTACCATCACAGCTCAGTAGCAGCTTAGGGGGGAAAACTACCTACCAGAATGTCTGGCTGGTGTAGCCCTAGGAGGGGCTGAGGGTAAGGCCAGAAAAAGATAGTGGAGTTACCGAGAGCTGCAAGGGTCACAGGAAATGGGCAACCAACTCTGTGGCATAAGCAAGTGCTTTAAGGAAGGTCTTTGGCTGTACTCCGTTTTTATTTTGTCCTAGGAGAATAATTCATTCATTGATTCAAAACTATAAAATTAAACTGCCAAATGTTCACATGCTTGGAAGCTAAGGGGAAGTTTCAGATACGCTTCCAGTTTCCTTCTCCTTGCCCACTAGGGTAGAGTCTTTCCTGCTGCTTCAGCAAAGATGTAGGGTTAGTGCAGCTCCATCCTGGCCCTGGGTTAGGCCACAGTGGAAGGAAGGGGGCTGAGGAAGATGCCTCCCTGAGAATACCATTGCCAGGGAGAGAGCCCGCTGCCCCCTGCTTCACTGTTAACGGTTACTTGCATTTTATATTTCTTTAATGCAGCCTAATAGGAAATGACTATTGGAGACAGATGGCCCTGGGGAGCCCATAACTCAGCCCCTCCTTGCCGAGAATCCAGTTTGTCATTTTACATTAAATCACATCCTTCAAATATTGTGTGTGCTGGCGCAGCTAAAGAAATGTTCATCCTTTATTAGTCACTGTTACTCAGGTAGCCCAACTCTGTGCATACAAATGTCTGTCTTTACTTGCTAGCTCAGAGGTGGTGCTGCCCAGGACCTGGCTAAAGTAACTAATGGAGCTTTTCTCTTGGGACCATTGCTAGAATTTGGAAATGGAGTTAGGGCTCATCTACCCAGAGAAAATGTCACTCTGCAGAGTTTCGTGCAATCTGTGATATTTGTTCAGTCTTTTCCCACATGACTATTACTGGGAGAAACGGCAACCTTTAATTACTTCCCCTTTGATGCTTGTAGCTTCCTTGTTTGGTATTTGAAAAAAAACATACAGCACTGGGTAATCTTGGTCTCTCTGAGGGAGAAACATTTGCAGTCTCCTCAAAGCTCGTTGCACCCAGGACCGAGCAGGAGCCTGTGTGCTGGGTGTTTGGAGATGATACTGACTGCGCGTTCTTTCCTCCGTAGGGATGTCCGCATTACCTCCTCCGCCTCCGCCTCCGCCACCAGCAGCTCCCTTGCTTCCTGCGAGCACAGAGGCGCCTACACAGCTCCCGCCCCAGGCTGTGAATGGCGTGAGCCGAGGGGCCTTACTCAGCTCCATCCAGAATTTCCAAAAGGGAACTTTGAGGAAAGCCGAAACCTGTGATCACAGTGCTCCTAAGATCGGCTGAAGATTCGTGTTTACACTTGGAGGGAAAAGTTCTTTGTTTTTTCCTCCCACCTCCAGCCCCTAAAGCACTCTCTTTCCGGATGAACAATTGCTGAGCCAGTAAAGCCACATACTGTTTTGCAGATGCTCATCTAAGAGGCTTCTCAAGAGGGAAATATCCAAGTAGAATAAAGTCAGGCTGGCGTTTCTGCCTTAAGAAATAATTCGCTCCTTTATTACCATATTAAAGGAGTCTTGTTCATCCTCTAATGGGCATCTTTTGGGGGCAGCAGCATATTGGAGTCAACATTTGCACCAACTTAAGGAAATGGACAGAAAAACAATGACAATATTCACTGCCAGCAGTGAATGACCTTTGTGTTGCAATCCCTCCCATCCCATCAGACACTCCCAGAAATGTTCCCCTCATAGTTCATTTCTCTATATAAAGCATTTTCTGGTTATTTCTTAGATTAAGTCCCATTCTTGCTACTTTATTTCCTTAGACATTAACACCGTAGTCCACAGCATAGTTACGTCATGGAGTCAGAGGAGCAACTGAGTTCATTTTCCACTCAAATAGACGGGGCCAAGTCAAGTCCATAACATTCTCTAGGTTCTAACAGGAATACTGCTGTGGTTACAGAACTCAGGGCTGCTAAGGCAACCACTCTTGACTCACGGTTCCTTTGAGTGTATTGAGACAGATGTTAACATCAGGAAAAGCTCTTGCCAATTAGAGGACCTTCTTAATCCTCAGCAATAAAGTTAAGTTTGTGGTTTGGGGGGAGGGGGTTACTATTACAACAAAAGTAAATTTGGCATCCATAGAAATCAGTTCTGATTTTTGAAAGATTTGTCCAAATATATCATTTTTTAAATGTTACTCATTTATTAGATCCTTTATCCTACAATTTGCTTAAACCCTTAAATAAATTGCACTTTAAAGGATTATAAGTAATCCATTTAAAAATTCAAATACACACATCAGTGTTGGTTACTATGCAGAGAGAATGTCATTGTGTATAGTTTCATTTAATCTGTGACAAATGTTCAGCTGTATTTTTTATTAAAATAAACTATGTCAAGAAAATGTGTTGTCTATAGCTTGGCTAGATATTGTAAGTGGGAATTTTTTTGTGGGAGCTTTTAGAAACATAGATCCACACAGTATTTCTAGTTTCCTTCCCACCTATCCTATGTCTCTTTTGTGTGCTATTTTCCCTCTTAATTACTAAAAGCTAACAATCCTGTCTTGCTATCTAAATTAGACACCACTTCTATGTTTCTAGAACTAACTTAAACCTGTCTTTTCGGTCTCAACTTCTAAAGAGGACAGCAGATGGCAAATGTCTGGTTTTTGGCCATGGGAAAAATACCTGACAGGAATTTTGGTTTAATTTTGATGGGAACCCTAATAGAATCGGACATTTGAAGAGTCTGTGGACAAGTCCCTGTTGCAAGTGTGATGGCAGTTTAGGTGATTAGAATCGCTAATTTTGTACCAGAATTTTAAGACTCTTCCCGTCCCACATTTATTACTTCAAGAATATAAAAATATAATTAGTCATAGGAATTCCTTTATTCCTTATCAAAACAACCTAACGGCAAATGTACATAATATGCCTTTATTTTTACATACAAGTTGTCATTTTTGGATACATCTTTCAGCAGAACTCTGCCACATTCATACGTTGTCTTTGTGAGAGGGTGAAATTTTACATCAGCCTTATTCAAAGACCATGGTAATTGTAACACAAAAAAAAACCACCCTGGAGTCTAGTGTGGGAGAGAAGAGTTTTTCCACATACAAGCACATTTAAACTTATTCCAAGTACAAAAACATCTGTGTTGTTGCTTTAGACATAACTTTATGAATCATAAGGTCTTACAGTATAATCCAGGTGAAGTATCAGGACGTACTTTAGTAAATCCCAATGACTTGAAATTCAAGTCCAAACTAGATATTTAATGTTTTCTTTATTGCAAATATGATGTCTTTAACCTGAGGTACCGAGTTGTCTTCTAGAATCTTTGCATAAGGCATAGGGACATCAGCACCAGTGACGCGAACTGCAGGAGCATCCAGGAAATTGAATGCAGGGCCTAGGAGAGAAGGATGCTCAACTGAGAGAGGCAAGAAAAGCCACTGAGGACCAACACCTTCGCACAGGAAGTGTGGCTCTCCAAAGAAGAGAAAATCTAAAGGAATACTAATTACGGGGATTGTTTCTGGCTTTGTTTTTTTAAACATTCACCCAAAGGAAAAATGCCAAGGTGACAAGGTGAAAGTTGAGGCATTTGGTCACCCTTAGCCTCTGATCTGTATCCAGTATCCAGGTACACACTTGAGTATTCTAGTCAATAGCTGGACCATTCTAGAACCAGTTTCTCTGAAGTAAGTACCTTCCATGATCCTGGCACAAATTTCAGCTCCTACTCCAAACTGTGGCCAGCCTCCTTCCACAGTTATCAGATGATTGGTCTTCATGACACTGGCTTCTATTGTTTCAATGTCCATTGGTCTGATGGTTCGCATATTTATCACCTAAACAAAGATACGCCTTATGGAGCCACTGTGCCACAGATAGTCTCACTCCCATAATGGCACTCCCTGTTTGGTTTCCTGTTAATCTCGGGGTCTAGGAAAATCTAATCTGCCTACTCAAGAACAAAATGGTAAAAAATAAATTGTAATTAAAACAAAAGTCTTTCTCTCTACCACAAGGAGCCCTGTTAACTTAAGAATTTACTTACCCTCAGGGTGCCTGGGTTAAACCTCCGACTCTTGATTTCAGTTCAGGTCATGATCTCACGGTTTGTGAGTTCGAGCCCCGCATCAGGCCACTGCTGACCACGCAGAGCCTGTTTGGGATTCTCTCTCTTTCTCCCTCTCTGCCCCTACCCCTCTCTCTCCCTCTCTCACAAAATAAACTTAAAAAAATTCACTTATCCTCCTGGACTTTAACTTCCTTCTCATCAAAACAACTAATAACAACTGACTGCTCACCATGTGCCAGGCGCCACACTAAGTGTGATTCTCACAACCACCCTGATGGGACAGTAAATGTGCTCTCCTCAGTTTACCGCTGACAGGGCTGAGATTCAGAGTATGTATCTTGTTCAAGTAGAACTAGCAAGTGGTAGGTCTTGGATGTGAAAGGGTAAGACACCGATTTCTAAGTTTCCCCTTCTCCCAACCTCCAGCTCCAACGCTGGCTCCCCACTTGAGAAAGCAGGTACTCTTCTAAAAGATCCAACCTATGTGGTAAAAAGCTAGGTATCTGAAAAGCAAGCGGGTTCCCAGCTTCATGCAGAGGCAGAACTGAGTGACAAACCAAGAGTTTTACACTTAGGGGAGTTGGAATTCTGTAGCAGGCTAACTATTTCTGGATCTTAAAACTAAAAGGAAACTTTCTGATTCTTTAAGAATAAATGAATGTCCATATACCTCACATTCAATTCCTTCTTTGGATAGCACCGTTGCAGCTTCTAAGCAGTGGCCCACGGGTCTTGAATGGGAAACTACAGTTATGTGTGTCCCTGAAACAGAGCAGTCACAGATCAGAGGCCGGGTTGGCACGAAAGCTGCCGTACTGCTCTGCGGCCACTGCAGCTCTTGTTCACGTGTAAAATCTTCAGCTCCGCTCCATTCCAGTGGGATGAGGAATGTGGCAGCCTCCCTAAAGATGAAATACAAATCTACTGGGCTGAGATTTAGGAAAGCACAAGCGTATGAGCAACTCATGACACATTCTTAACTTGAACTCATCCTGTAGTTTCCTGATCAAAGTAAAAAGCAATAACTTAAGACCGAATCTGACCAACATAAGTAGAGTGGCTGAATTACAAATAATGTTTAAATGTACTAAGTTCTCTTACCTTGCCTTTCTATTTTGGCCTTTCCAATAGGAATCAGAAAATCTTTTGATTGAGCTTCTGAGGGAAATTCAAAAGGAACTCCATACATCAGTTCATTCTCTAGCACCACCACTGCAAAATACAAAAAAAAAAAAAAAAAAAAAAAGAGAGAGAGAGAGAAAGTAAGCACAAGAAGGGAGAGACAGAGGAAATGGGAGAGAAAAAAAATTTTTTTTTAAGTTTATTTTGAGAGAGAGAGCATGTGTCAGTAGGGTAGGGGCAGAGAGAGGAGGAGAGAGAATCCCAAGCAGGCTCCACACTATCAGTGCAAAGCCCAATGCGGGGCTCGATCCCGTGAACCATGAGATCATGACCTGAGCCAAAACCAAGAGTTGGACGCTTAACTGACTGAGCCACCCAGGTGCCCCATGGAGGGAGAGAATCTTAAGCGGCTCCACACTCAGCACAGAGCCTGACTCAGGGCTCAATCTCATGACTGTGCGATCATGACCTGAGCTGAAATCAAGAGCTGGAAACTCAACCACTCAATTCACTGAGCATCCAGGCACCATGCAAAATACAGATATTTAACAAAAGTAACTACGTGACTAAATGTATTTTCAACACTAACAATCATTATGTGAAAAGTTTCACTGTGCTGATTAGGAGGCCTCATATCTGTCATGTCCAGTAGCCCTGAATGGATGGTTTAGGTACTGGCATTTACAGTCTGGCCAATCCTAATTTTACCTGTTGCAATTAAACCAGTGTTGTAGGTACCTAACAGGCTCCCTTATAGCAGGAAAACAAAAATAAAACAACTTTTAAATTGTGTTTATTGTCTCTGTAAATCATTAACATTTTATATGATCTAAGCCTAACTAGAAGCCTATAAGGGTTCCTTCCAGGCAAAGATTTCAATTTAGTTCTTTAATGATCAAAAGAGACCCAAGGGTCACTCTACTAACCTGGGTTGTTATCCCGAATGGCTGATTTAATAAGTCCTTTTGCATCCTCTGAATTCCAGGGGCTGACCACCTTTAAGCCTGGGCAGTGCCCATACCAGGCAGCAAAGCACTGTGAGTGCTGGGCAGCCACGCCTGCTGAGGCGCCATTGGGCCCCCTGAAGACTATGGGCACAGACTGAAAGCCCCCTGACATGTAGTAGGTCTTGGCAGCTGAGTTTATAACCTGGTCAATGGCTTGCATTGAGAAATTGAAGGTCATAAATTCACAAATGGGCCTCAACCCAGCCTGTCAAATCAAAAACAAAGATCTTAAAAAAATGAGAAACAGCAGTAAAGAGTGGCAATCACTCCAAAATTCAAACAATGTTTTCAAAAGGTCACGTGAAAAGAAATTTCTTTGGATGAGATTCATAAAGAGGATCACATACCATGGCCGCACCCACGGCAATTCCAGCAAAGCCCATCTATAAGTAAAACACAAACACAAGTGAAAATCCATAAAAATTAGAACAGTGTACGCGTGAACAGACACGCCCTGAAAGGTCTGCTTCCTGATGGAAGCCTTACCTCAGATATGGGAGTGTCTATGATCCTCTTATCTCCGTATTTCTTCCACAGGCCTCGACTAACCTAAAATTACACATTGATTTCATTACTTTTAAGTGCATCTGGGGGCAAATGGCTACCTTAATTCATATTGATTTCAGGTATCTTGATTACCTTATATGCCCCATCATACTGGGCAACTTCTTCCCCAAGCAGAAACACCTTCTCATCTCTTTCCAGCTCCTCATCCATACCTTGGTTTATAGCTTCACGAACTGTCACCTGTCACAGGGATGGGAAAAACAGTTAATAAACTATAGGATCATTCTGGATACGACTCAGATTCTCTTATAATTACGTAGGCTGCATACAGCAGAGAATATAAAAACTATCACTAGAACAGGCTTCTCTTCAAAAAATTCTTGGGGTGTGTGGGTGGCTCAGTCAGTGAAGTATCCAACTCCAGCTCAGGTCACGATCTTGTGGTTTGTGAGTTCGAGTCCCACGTCAGGCTCTCTGCTGAGAGCTCAGAGCGTGGAGCCTGCTTCGGATCTGTGTCTCCCTTTCTCTCTTTCTGCCCATCCCCGCCCCCCTCTCTCAAAAATAAACATGAAAAAAATTTTTTAAATAAAAGTTAAAAAAATTCTAAAAATCTGTTTACTGGCCAGACCAGCTCATGGGTAGTTTCCTAAGTAGAAAATACACTGGGTTGTTTTATTTCCACATTTGGTATAGTGTAGGGCAGAGAACTATTAAGAAAGCCTAAATAAAACTATGTTTTGAGCACTTACTAGGTGCCAGGCACTACCTTCAAAATCTACAAGTTATTTTACTAAACAGCTTGGTAGAATCCTCTAGTAAAAAAAAAAAAAAGGGGGGGGTGGTGGTGGGGAATTCCTCAAAGAGGAATGATCCAACAATTCCACTTCTAAATATGCTCAAAAGAAAAAAAAAAAAAAAAAAAGGCAGGGACTCAGATATTCGCACACCAATGTTCTTAGCAGCATCATTCACAAATCCATACTTCACAATCACATGTGAAAACACCCACATGTCCATCAAAAGATGCATGGATAAATAAGAGGTGGTATATGCATAAGATGGAATATTATTCAGCCTTAAAAAAGAAATGAAATTCTGACACATGCTACAACATGGATGAACCTTGAAAACATCATGCTAAGTGAAATAAGCCAGTCGTAAAAGGACAACCATTGTATGATTCTCCTTACAGGAGGTACCAAAAATAGATAAATTCACAGACACAGAAAGTGCAATAGAGGTTACCAGGAGCTAGGGGGAAATGAGAAGTTAGTGTTTAAGGGGTAAAGAGTGTCAGTTGGTGAGGATGATAAAGTTCTAAACACGGATGGTGGTGATGGTCTCACAACATAGTAAATGAACTTAGTGCCGCTGAACATACACTTTAAGATGGTAAATTTGGTTACGTATATTTTATTACAATAAAAAATTTTAAAGGGGGATGAGGGAAGAAGCGTCTAGTTTACTCAGGTCGCCCACAGATTCCAATGAGCCTGGAGGGGGTGACATGCCGGTGGGCTTGGCGATGGGTCACAAAACAGGAACCACGAGTCCCACGCAGGACGTGGGAACCCGCAGACCACAGGGCCGGCTGCCGCCCCCCTCACTGCATAGCGCAGGCGCGTCCCCGGTCTCCTCCCCGGGACTGAGGGACCCCCTCCCTCCCCCGGCTAGCGTCCAGGCGACTTACCTGCAGCGCCGCCGGCGCCGTTCGGTGGAAGCGCCTCCTCAGCAGCCCGGAGACCTGGAGGGGAGAGAGAGCACGCTGAGAGGGGGCGCAAGGTGGGCAGGAATCGCGCGGAGGCACCCGTGTCGCTGCCTACCTGTTCAAGGGGTCTCCGCACCAGCCCAGACACAGCCGCCATCTTGACCGTGTCCTCTAGCCGCCGCCAAATGACAACACAGCGCGGCCGCAGTCCTGTCAGGCCCCGCCTCCCCCGCCAGCTCTAGCCAATGGCAGGGAGCCGCGCCTGCGTGCCCCGCCCATCCCCCCTGGGGTGAGGGGCCGAAGGGCGGGACCAAAGTGGCGCGTGGGGTGGTTCTACAGCTCTTTCTGGGGCCTGACTCCAATCGACTTCGTCCGGAGTGGCGGCTGCTGGCATGCTGGCCGCACGTCGGGGACACGTCCCTAAGTGGTGCTCCTTGAAGCACGGGACCGAAAGTCAGACTCTGAGGAACATAACTGAAGGCTGGAGGGACCTTAAGAGTTAGGTCAGCCTTTGAGGCACTGAAAGCCTTAGGGCACCAAGTAACGCTTGCGTACAGTCTAGTGTAGGAACTTTTTCCCTTGTGAATGAGCCCGGTCTTCCCTGGACTGCGCTGTCTGTTCCGTAGAACGCGAACGAGAGCTTTCATAGGTGCGTTAAGCGGCCTCTTGTGTGTCAGTCATTATGGTAAGAATTGTACAGCTCATTTAATTTTCACAGGAACCCTCTCAGGTAATTACTGTTACCATCCCTTTTTGTCCTCAAGTCACTTTGGGTTGTCAGTCATCAGAAAGTCCTAAAAGTCCTTTATCCAACCCTTTCAGTCTTTGTGGGCTTGACCAACCTTTTTTTTTTTTTTTTTTTTTTTTTTTTTGGTCATTTCAAGCGAGATTTATTAAAAAGGGCCCCCTCCCACCTTTTTAGGTGTAACTTAAACAGTAAAATGCACATATCCACCACCTCAGAAAGTTCCCTCATGTTTCTCCCAATCATTCCCCATACATCACTCCATAGGCAATCACAGTTTCGATTTCCATCATGATAACTTAATTTGCCCTTTTTAGAATTTGAAAAAAAAAGGGAACTATACAAAGTGTACTGTTGTGTCTGACTTCTTTAGCTCAGAAAATGTTTTTGAGATTCATCCATGTTAAGTGCATCGATAGTTTATTCCTTTTTTTTTTTTAAACTAATCTTTACATCCAACAGTGGGGCTCAAATTCATAACCTCAAAATCAAGAGTCACGTGTGCTTCTGACAGAGCCAGCTAGGTGCCCCTCATCTTTTCTTTCTTACAGTTGTTTTTGAAAGACTAAGTCTCGCAAGAAAGAGTTTCCATGTACCCCTCACCTATCTTTGCCTGATATCTTGTATAATCATAGTACATTGTCAGATTCCCCAAACAGACATTGGTACAATGCTGTTAACTCAGGTAGAGATTTTATTCAGCTTTCATCAGTTTTTATATGCGTTCTTGGGGAAAGCATAATAATCCTGTAGAACTGCATCACATGTACAGATTCATGTAACTGCCACCACTATCACAATACAGAATTATTCCATCACCACAAAGCAACTTCTTTATGTTACCTCATAGTCACACCTTCCTCCACCCCTATCTACTGGCAACCAGTAATCTGTTCTCAGTGACTATAATTTGTTACTTCAAGAGTGTTTTATACATTGAATTGTACAATATGTAACTCTTGGAGTTACTATTGTCACTCAGACTAATGCTCTTGAGATCCATTCAAATTGTTGCACGTGTCAACATTTTGAACCCTTTTATTGCCCAGTAGTTGTATGTTTATCCATTCACCCTTTGAAGGACCTTTGGGTTGTATCCATTTTCAGCTATTACCAGTAAAGCTGCGATGAACATTGGCTCATAGGTTTTTGTGTGAACCTTAGTTTTCATTTCTTCAGGTAAATACTGAGAAGGATATCAAAGTGTTTTTCCAAAGTGGCTATACCATTTTATGTTACCTCCAACAAGGTATGAGACATCCAGTTACTCTGGATCCTTGCCCGTGTGTGATATTATCCATATTTTCTATTTTAGCCATTCTAATAGATGTGTAGCAATGTCCCTCATGACTTAAATTTGCATTTCTTTAATGGTTAATGATTATTGAACATCTTTTCACATGCTTACTTGCCATCCATCCTTGGTAAAATGTCTGTTCAAGTCTTTTGCTCGTATTCTAATTAGATTGTTTTTTATTGTGGTAAAATACGCATCACATAAAATTTACCATTTTAAGTATTGTTCAGTCGCTACCACCGTTAATCTTCAAAACTTTTTCATTTTCCCAAAAGGAAACTCTGTATTCATTAAAGAGTAACTCTCCATTCCCGTCTTCCCTTAGCTCCTGGCAACTACCATTCTATCCCTATAAATTGGACTACTCTACCTCATGTAAGTGAAATCAGACAGTGTGTGTGTGTGTGTGTGTGTGTGTGTGTGTGTGTGTGTGATTTCAGCTAGCATAATGTCTTCAAGGCTCATCCATACTGTAGCATGTATCAGAATTTCATTCCTTTCTAAGGCTAAGTAATATTCCATTATATGCACGTACCACATTTTGTTTATCCATTCTTGTGATGGACATTTGGGTTGTTTTCAACCTTTAGATTTGTGAATGATGCCGCTATGAACATTAGTGTACAAATACCTATTTGAGTCCCTGCTTTCAATTCTTTGGGGTATATACCTAGAAGTGGTGTTGCTGGATTATATGTTAATTCCATGATTAATTTTTTGAGGAATGGCGATTCTGTTTTCCATAGTAGATACACCAGTTTATATTCCCACCGGCAATGCACAAGGGTTCTCCATGTTCTCACCAACATTTATTATTTTTTTTTTGCCTTATTGCTAATAGCCATCCTCATCTGTATGAAGTGGTATCTCATCATGATTTTTATTTTCATTTCCCTAATGATTAGTGATATTGATCATCTTTTCATGTGTTTATTGTCCATCTGTATGTCTTCCTTAGAGAAATGGCTATTCAAGTCTTTTGCCTATTTCTCAACTGAATTGTTGTTGTTGAGTTATAGGAGTTCCTTTTTTAAAAATTTATTTAAGTAATTTCTGCACCCAACGTGAGGTTCAAACTCATGACCCCAAGATCAAGAATCGCATGCTCTTCCAACTCAGCCAGCCAGGTGCCCCAGTCATAGGAGTTCTGTATATATCCTGGATATTAATCCCTTATCAGATATACGATTTGCAAATATTTTCTCCCATTCCTTGGGTTGCCTTCTCACTCTGTTGATAGTGTCCTTTGTTACATAAAAGTTTTTAATTTTGAAGTCCAATGTATCTATTTTTTCTCTTATTGCCTGTACTTTTGGTATTATATCCTATGTCAAAGATTCAAAATAGCCCAAGTAACACCAATTAATCACTGAAGTAGTAACTAGTAAAAATTTACTATGCACACACCAAAAAGACCATTTGTAAACCGGGAGCACTCAAACCAGAGCATGAAATGAGGCTCATGGGCATATTGTTATAAAGCAGTTTATATAGTGAGAAAGCAGTGAGTTTATTCTTTGCAGTGATTGGTTACAATTTTCAGTGGTTACTTCACGTTAACCTTAGGAAACAGTTCAGGTTTTGCTTTTCATTTTTATGGCCACAAGTAAGAAATGATCCAGATCAAGTTAGCCTTGCAAAGTAAGTTAAATTAAGCTTTGTGCGACTAAACTGGTTTTGTCTGTTTGGGGAATTTTTAAGGTTGGTCTCCGTTTGTTTCTGATTTAACATATCTAAGAAATCATTGTTAAATTTAATACCATGAAGCATTTCTCCTATATTTTCTTCTAAGAGTTTTACAGTATTAGCTCTTATGTTTAGGTCTTTGATAAATTTTGAGTTAATTTTTATATGTGGTGTAAAGTAGGGGTCCAGTTTCATTCTTTTCCATGTGGATATCCAAATGGTATTCCAATATCATTTGTTGAAAAGACTATCCTTTACTTGTTGACTGTCTTGGCACTCTTGTTGAAAATCATTTGATCATATATGGGAGAGTTCATTTTTGAGCTTTCTAGTCTATTTCTTGATCTCCATGTCTATATTTATGCCTGTATCACACTGTTTTTGATTAATGTAGTTTTGCAGTAAGTTTTGAAATCAGAAGTTGAGTCCTCACCTTTGTTATTCTTTCCTTTTCTTTGTAGGCTGCACGCCCAATGTGGAGCTTTAACTCACAACCCTGAGGTCAAGAGTTGGATGCTCTACTGACTGAGTCAAACAGCCACCCCTGTTATTCTTTTTCAAGGTTGCTTTTGCTATTTGGGATTCTTTGAGATTCCATGTGAATTTTAGGATGGGTTTTACTGATTCTGCAAACACTGTTGTTGGGATTTTGATAGGGGCTGCTTTGGATCTGGAGGTTGCTCCAGGTGGTACTGACATCTTAACAGTATTAAGCCTTCTAGTTTATGAATACAGGATGTCTTTTTATTTATTTTTGTCTTTTTTTCATTTATTTTCATTTATTTACATCTTTTCATTTATTATCTATAGCAATGTCTTATAGTTTTCAGTGTTTAAATCTTTAACCTCCTTGGTTAAGTTAATTCCTAATTATTCTTTTTGATGCTATTATGAATGGAATGGTTTTCTTAATTTCCTTTTCAGATTGTCCATTCTCAATGTACAGATATGCAACTGATTTTTGAGTGCTGATTTCATATCCTACAAATTTGCTGAATTTATTAGTTGTAATAGGTGTGTGTGTGTGTGTGTGTGTGTGTGTGTGTGCGCATGTGTGTGTGATCTTTAGGATTTTCTATGTATAAGATAATGCCATCTGTAAAAACAAATAATTTTACATCTTCGTTTCCCAATTTGGACACCTTTTTTTTTCTTGCCTAATTGCTCTGGCTAGAGCTTCCAAAACTATGCTGAGTACAAGTGGTAAAAGCAGGCATCTTTGTCTTCTTCCTGAACTTAGAGGAAAAGTTTTCAGTTTTTCACCATTGAGCCAGCTGATGTTAATTGTAGGTTTTTCATATATAACCTTTATTATGTTGAGGTTGTTTCCTTCTATTCTAGTTTGTCAAATGTTTTTAACATGAAAGGGCATTGGATTTTGCCATATACTTTTTCTGTATCCATTGAATTGATCATGCAGTTTTCCCTTCATTCAGTTTATGTCGTGTATTTCATTGATTGATTTGTGCATGTTGAGATTGTTTTCTTACGTTGTGTTCAGAGCACTGTTTGTGGATTCTGTATGCAAGTCTTTTGTCAGTTATGTGATTTGCAAATATGTTTCTGTTTATGGTTGTCTTTTCATCCTGTGAAGATATTTCACAGAGCACAAGTTTTTAATTTTGACAAAGTCTAATCTTTCAATTTTTTCTTTTATGGATTATGCTTTTTGGTATCATATCTGAGAAATTTTCACCTAACACTGGCATACAAAGATTTTTTCCTTTTTAATAAAAGTGTTATGGTTTTATATTTTCCACTTAAGTCTATGATCCAATTGGAGTTAATTTTTGTGTAGGACATGAGTTTTAGGTTGAGGTTTTGGGCTTTGTCCTTAAGAATGTCCAATTATTCCAATACCTTTTGTTGAGAAGACTACTTTCTCCATTGAATTGTTTTTGTATGTTTGTCAAAAATCATTTGGCCAGGGTTGTGTAGATGTATTTCTGTACTGTATTCTGTTTCATTGATCTATATCTCTGTCCCTCCTCCTCCAATACCATTTTGTCTTGATAACTGTAGCTATATTGTAATTCTTAAGAGCAGGTAGTGGCATTCCTATAACATTATTCTTTTTCAAAATCATTTTCGTTATTTTAGTTCTTTTACCTTACCGCATACATTTTAGAATCAGTTTGTCTGCAGTTCACTCCTTTTTGTTGTTGTTCACCCATCTTATTGGCACCTGGACTGTTTCCAGTTTGAGGCTACTATGAATAAAGATGCTATGAATATACATATAAAAGTCATTATGTAGACCCATGTTTCTCTTTCTCTTGGAGTGAAATTCTGGGTCATAGGTCAGGTATATGTTTAACTTTACAAGAAATGCCGAACAATTCTCCAAAGTGGTGATACCGTTTTATTTACCTTCTGCCAAGATGAGCAAGTTTCAGTTGCTCCAGATCTTTACCAACATTTGGTAATACCAGTTTTTAAAATTTTGCTATCCTGCTTGGTGTGTTTTTATATTTCATGTGGTTTTAATTTTTATTTCCTTGAATATCAATCACATTGAGCACTTTCCATGTGCTTACTGTCTGTCAACTTCTTTTGAGAAAGTGATCATGACAGAATTCAAACTTCTCATGTAAAGTCTCAGTAATGAAGCTTTCCTTCTGTTCCCTATAGGAAGAAGCAGAGAAGACATGCTTTTTCTCCAGGGACTGGTGACATAATAATTATTTTATCAACAACAATGTCTCCAGTTTCTATGGTATCTTACAAATACATTTTTATCTTCCTCACACATTACAAAAAAGTGGGAAGCCCTATACCAAAATATAATATACAAATGAATAGTGGATAAAGAAAGTTTAAAAAAAACTAGAAGTAGTGAAAAACTGGAAGCATTCATATATCCATCAGTTGGGAACTGGTTTAACAAAGCATATTACACCTCCATGGAATGTCATTCTTCTGTTAAAAGAATAAAAATATGAGAGTGAGGCAGATCTACATTTACAGATCCACACACATATACAATATGTACTTATTGGAAACAATCTCCAAGCAAGGGGAGATGTGAACTAAAAAATGGAATCCCATTTGTGTAAATAACATGCAGAAATAAATATATATACTCATAAGGAAGTGTTTTGAGAGAATTCATAAGAAACTGTGAACAAAGACTAAATGGTGTAGGGGTAAGATTTGACTAATAGAGGTCAAGAAACATTTTACTTTTCTTTTTATACCTTTTATGTAGTATGATTTTTTATAATTAGCATATATTTCTTTAATTGATTGTTAATTAACATACACAATTTATAATATTACAAGCCAAATAATATACTGGGAAATCTTCACCACAAATATGGCAATATATTTATATAACTATTTAATACATTAAGAATTTCTAAAGAGTAATGAGAAAATTCTAAAATCCCAATGGAAAATGGACAAAGAGTGTGAATACACACTTCACAAAATAGTAGAAATGACTAGCAAACATGTACTATGTCTGACTTCAGTCATATCCAAAGGAATAGAAATCAAAGCATCAATGTGACCTGTTTCTTGGCCCTTCAATTACTAACAGTTTAACAAAGTTCATTCAATACTGGTAAAGGTTTAGGGAAATGGACACTCATACATGGTATTAATTGTTCCATTGTTTCTGAAAAGCAGTTTGTTGGTAGATCTCAAGAACCTTTAAAAATAGGTTTAAACATATAAATAAATGTGTTTACACATTATATACATATTTCTTTGGTCTAGTTATCTCCTCGTAGGGATTTATCCTCTTAAATCTTGGTTGTTACTGATTAACTTATGTGAAATATAATATATAATATATATAATATATAATATTATATATATTCCTACTATAATATATAGTAGGAAAAATTGTCAACTATTTAGATAAATTAGGATATGTCCAGATGTTGAAATATTACATAATAACAAATTATATATATTTTTTTAATTTTTTTTTAAACGTTTATTTATTTTTGAGACAAAGAGAGACAGAGCATGAATGGGGGAGGGTCAGAGAGAGGGAGACACAGAATTTGAAACAGGCTCCAGGCTCTGAGCTGTCAGCACAGAGCCTGACGCGGGGCTCGAACTCACGGACCACGAGATCATGACCTGAGCCGCTTAACCAACTGAGCCACCCAGGCGCCCATAACAAATTATATTTTTAAAGAATATCAAATAATATGCAAAAATGTTTATAAAATAATAGTAAGTGAAAAAGCAGATAAAAATAGTTTGAAATATAATCCTAATTTTATTTAAAACTATATATGCACAGAAAAATACTTAGAAAGGACAATGTAGTAGCCTAACATGAGGTTTAAAAATAAAAGAGGGACGCCTGGATGGCTCAGTCAGTTGAGAGTCTGACTTCGGCTCAGGTCATGATCTCACTGTTCGTGGGTTCGAGCCCTGCATCGGGCTCTGTGCTGACAGCTCAGAGCCTGGAGCCTGTTTCAGATTCTGTGTCTCCCTCTCTCTCTCTGCCCCTCCCTCCTTCCTTCCCTCCCTCATTCATGCTCTCTTTCTGTTTCAAAAATAAATAAACATTAAAAAAATTAAAAAATAAAAGAAAGATTTATAATAAATCTCAATTGTGATTGAAATATTGCTTATGATTTCTACATGTTCCTTCCCCATGTATCCATATGCACTTATGTTTTATGTTTTATTTTGAATTTTAAAAATACTTTTGAGTAGGACATTTATTTCATTGTAGGAAAAATAATTCAAGTACTAAAAGGTATAAAGTAATTGCCCTTCCCTCATCCCACCTCACCCCACTTTGCCTCCTTTCCCTGCCTCAGCAGCCACTATGACTCATTTCTTCTCTGTATTTACAGAGGAGGACTGTTTGTGTATAAGCATGTATGTCTGTATCTGCCTTTCTTTACACAAAAGTTAGCTTTTTAAAAAAATATATTTTTAAGTGAGTATACAGTAAAATTGTGTGTGTGTGTGTGTGTGTGTGTGTGTGTGTGTGTGTGTCTGTCCAGCTCTGTGAGTTTTGAAGCTGACAACCACTATCAGGATACAGAACAATTCTATGACCTCAAAAAGTGCTTCCTACTGTCTTTATGAAGCCTACTCCCTCCTTCCATCCCTGATAACCACTAATCTTTGTTTCTATTGCCATACTATTGTCTTTTCCAGAATGTTATATAAATGAAATCATACAGTATATAACTTTTTGAGACTGCTTCTTTCACTCAACATAATATCTTTTAATTTTTTTTTTTAAATTAATGTTTATTTGTGAGAGAGAGGGAGGGAGAGGCAGAGAAAGAGGGAGACACAGAATCTGAAGCAGGCTCCAGCTCCAAAATGTCAACACAGAGCCCCATGTGGGGCTCAAACTCATGAATCATGAGATCATGACCTGAGCCAAAGTCAGATGCTTAACTGACTGAGCCACCCAGGCACCCCTCAACATAATACCTTGGAGATTCATTCAAGTTGTCTTGTGTATCAATAGTTCATTCTTTGTTCTTGCTGAATAGCACTCTATTGTATGCATGTACTACAGTTGGTTTCTCCATTCACTTGTTGAAGGACATTTGAAGTGTTCTCAGTTTTTGGCAATGATGAATAGAGATAATACAAAAAAATTTTTTACAGAGTTTTGTGTAAGCATATGTTTTTATTTGTCTCTGGTGTGGGATAGAGATTGCTGGGTCATATGGTGTGTATATTTAACTGTTTTCTGGAGTGGCTATACCATTTTGTATTCTCACCAACAGTGTTTCAGCTGCTCCATATCCTCACCAATGCTTGGTATTATCATTTGTTTGTTCTTTTTGCTTTTTTTTCCTTTCTGTTAGGTGTGTAGTGATATCATCATGGTTTTAATTTTCATTTCCCTAATGGCTAATGATGTTGAACATCTCTTCAAGTACTCATTGGCCGTTCATATATCATCTTTGGTGAAATGTCTGTTTAAATCTTTTGCCCTTTTTTTATTAGGTCATTTGAAATTTTCATACAGTTGAGTTATCTACATATTCTGGATACAAGTTCTATGTTGGATATTTAATTTTCAAATATTTTCTCACAGTCTGTGGCATATCTCTTCATTTTCTTAACAGTGTCTTTTGTAGAGAAAAAGGTTTAAATTTTGGTGAAATTCAGTTTACCACATTTTTCTTTTATGGATTATGTTTTGGTATCATATCTAAGAACTCTTTGCCTCACACCAGGTTGCAAAGGTCTTCCTTGATGTTTTTTTCTAAAGTTTTGTAGTTTTACATTTAGATCTATGGTCCACTTTGAGTTAATTTTTGTATAAGGTGTGAGGTTTAGGTCCCGAGTTTTCTTTTTTTGCATATGGTGTCCATTAGTTTCAACATCATGTGATAAAAAGACCATCTTTTCTCCATTGAATTGCCTTTGCACCTTTGCACAGAAATCAATTGGCTGTTTTGAGTGGGTCTATAGTTGGACTCTCTATTCTGTTCCATTGATCTCTGTGTTTATCCCTTCAATATTATTCTGTCATAATTACTGTAGCTGTGTAATAGTTTTTAAAATCAGATAATGTAAGGGCGCCTGGGTGGCTCAGTCAGTTAAGCATCCGATTGTTGATTTCATCTCAGGTCACAATGTCAAGGTTCTTGAGCTGGAGCCCCACTTTGGGCTCTGTGCTGACAGAATGGAGCCTGCTTGGGATTCTCTCTCTCCCTCTCTCTCTCTCTCTCTGCCCCTCCCTGCTTGTACTCTCTCTCTCAAAATAAATAAATAAACATTTAAAAATAAATAAAATAGTGTAAGTTTTCCAGCATTACTCTTCTTCTTCTTCTTTTTTTGATGTTTATTTATTCTTGAGAGAGAGGGCAACAGAGCATGAGCAGGGGAGGGGCAGAGAGGGAGGGAGACACAGAATCCAAAGCAGGCTCCAGGCTCCAAGCTGCCAGCACAGAGCCTGAAGTGGGGCCCAAACCCATGAACCGCGAGATTGTGACCTGAGCCAAAGTAGAACACTTAACAGACTGAGCCACCCAGGCACCCCTTCTTTTTATTTTTAAAGATTTTATTTTTAAGTAGTCTCTACACAACCAGTGCAGGCTGGAACTCATAACCCGAGATCAAGAGTTGTATGCTCCACTGACAAATGAGCCAGCCCTGCCTCTAGTCTTCTTTTTCAAAATTGTTTTACAATCAGCTCATCTGCGTCTCCAAAATAATTCTTGACAGAATTTCTATTGGAATAGTTTTGAATCTATAGAACATTTTGGGAAGAACTGGTATCCTGACTATACTGAGTCTCCCAACCACATTCACAGGATGTCTCTCTGTTTACATCCATCTTCTTTTCTTCATTGGCCTTTTGTATGTTTCGGCATTCACATCTTGCACGTCTTTTATTAGAGTTATGTCTTAGTGTTTCTATCCTTTTTAAGCTACTAAATGCTATTTTAATAATTTTCAGTTTCCAATCATTTACTGCTAGTATATTGAAATACAATGGATTTTCAGGTGTTGACATTATGTCTGCAACCTTGCTAAACACATTTTTTATTTGTAGAAGTTTTTTTTTGTAGGTTCCGTGGGATTGTCCACATAGACAATTTTTTATGTGGGTCTCCAATTATATAATCCAGGCAAAATAATATATAGATAAAGCAAATATGGCAAATGACAACAGCTGTGGAATCTTGAGTGTGGTGAGTATGTGGAAATTCATTGCGGTATTTCAACTTCTCTGTATGTTTGAAAGTTTTTCAGAAGTTTGTGGGGAGGGAAAGTGAGTGTCCCACATACCTGTCTGCCTTGTTACGTTCCCCTTCTGGAAGGTGTGCACTGTTATTAATGCCCTGCTCCTCTTTTATGGGTTTTAAAGGGGATTTTATGGGTGTGTACGCATGCACGCACGCACAGGCACACACATCGGTCCATCGGGTTATTTCCGGTACCGCATTTATAGAATTTAGTTTCTGGAAGCTTTACAAGGGTAGCTGTTGTGGAAAAGCCTTCCAGGTGAATTCGCCCAGTCCCTTTCCCAGGTGTTGGTAGCTATTTTATTCCCGCGGTTCAGCCCTAGAGGGCGCCCGCTCCACTTGACTGGCGGCAGCAAGCGGCAGAAGGCGCGGAAGCCACAGTGTCAGGGCGGCCACGTGACTCATGAAAAGTGGGGCCTCCAGAAGTATAAATACGTCTGTTCTCTGGCCTTAGCCACATTTTCTGTGGGTTGCAAAACTTAGACTAAGAGCCCACATTTTGGCTTCGCAGCAGGAAAGACTGAAAGAGTGAAAGGTTGCCCAGAAACCTTCACCCACACGCTGTACCATGAACTTTTGAAGGATGGATACAACGCCCCTTTCCAGGCACTGCATAGCATCCCAAACGTTTTGCTGCTGATTATGGGACTACATTAAAAAATGGTTTTTGGCTAAAGGAAAGCCATTTTATTTAATACGTTAGAACCTGTTTATAACGCTGGGGTTGGAAGATGTCTCTGAATTAATAACACCAGTCTTATTCTATGTGTAGTTGTTATATTTAGGTAGACAAGATTTCACATTTTCTCCGGATCTGTGTAAAAACGAGCTGTATTGTAATAGTGGGTGTATAGCTTTAAAAACGTATTTAAGTCGACACCAATGGATAAATGACTAGCTTAAGTTAGTCAGATAGAAATGTTTTATTATTAATGTTGAATATGTACAGCAACTTGAAGTAGACTAAAAACTTTTGCCATTAAGAATGTGTACATAAATATCTGTTTTCAGAAATGAGTCTCTTTGGAAAATTTATATTTTTCTTAAAATACAGACTAAATATAGCAATACAGCATAGTTGTTAGGAAAACCAGCTTTGCTACTTCAAAGAATTTGAGCTGCAAACATAGTCATAAAAGAAATGGGTGAAATGATTTATGTATAAGATGATTTGTGGTAACTATTTATAATAATATTTATAATGACTATTGACAATAGCAAAAAATGGAAATAAATATTCAGGTTTTAGATGAAAAAAATATGTGGCACAGACATGAAATGGAATATTATGAAGATACAAAAGGAGTAAAGAAGACTTTTGTATATGAGAGGCATATCCATCTTTCCACTTGACTAAAATTTCTTCAGAGTGGTGTTAAAGGGAAATTTGAGAAATCAGGTGATGTTTCAACCACAATTTTCTTTTCTTTTTTTGAACTTTCTATTTTGAAATAATTATATATCCCCAGAAAGTTGCAAAGATAGTACAGAGAGGTCCTTGTACCCTTCGTCTAGTTTCCCCCAATGGTTATGGCTCAGGGAACATAATACAATATCAAAACCAGGAAATTAATATCACTACAATGTGCATGTCTGCTATTTTATCACCTAGGTAGTATTGACTAACCACCAGAACTGTTCTGTCACCGCAGAGATCTCCCTGGTGCTACCTTGTTAGTACCTACCCTTCCCTACCCCTGGTAACTACTAGTTAGGTTTCCATTTCTAAAATGTCATTTTGAGAACTTTATATAAATAGAATCACATAGCAGGAGATTGTGGGGTTTTTTTCCACTTAGCACAATGCCCTTGAGATCCATCCAAGTTGCTTCCTGTATCAGTGGTTTGTTCTTTTTATAGTTTAATATTATTCCATGTAGTATGAGTGTACCACGGTTTTGTTTAATCATTCACCTGTTGTAGGACATTTTGACTGTTTCCAGTTGGGGGTTATTACAAATAAAGCTACTGTGAACAATCATGTACAGGTTTTTGTGTGAACATAAGTTTTCACTCCTCTGGGATAAATGCCCAGGACTGCAACTGCTGGGTTGTAGGATAAGTGTATGCTTAGTTTTCTAGAAACTGCCAAATTATTTTCCAGAGTGCTGTACCATTTTACATTCCCAAACACAGTTTTCTTTTTATACAAAATGTTATTGACTACTGTTAGCACATGGCACTAGGCCAAAGGCACATGAGAATCGAAGATACTTTTAGTTTCTAGAAAAAATAAATTTTATATATATTAAGTGAAGAGAAAAATACAGGTCAAAAGTAATCTCTGCTGGGCCATAGTCCTATGTTTATTGTGTCAGGTTTTCAAAATGAGTCTTCCCTTACCATCAAGCTAAGCTTTTGTTGGAAAGCTACAACACTTTGCACAGGCCACCTGGGTTTTCCCCGGATCTCTGACCCTTGCTTATATTCTGCCCCAAGGCTCCCCATGAAGCTTAGGCTTATTCTGGAACATTCTACCCCCAATAATAGTCATGTAGAGACCTTAGAGAATCATTTCAGAACCATACCCTGCCAGAGACCTCTGTATCTATACAACCTATCCCCGGTTCCCCAGCACTAAACATCATTAAAACTCTATTGAATAGTCTGTCTACCCTCACCCCACCCTTTAAGCTTTAGTTGTTAGAATACACAGGTGAGGTCACATTCCTCTGTGTTAGGAGCGCAGGCTCCAGGGTCATGCTGCCCTTCCTGATGTCCTTGGACAAGTAACAACTCCTGAGCCTGAATTTCCTCACTTTACATTTGAGGGGATAAAAACGGTACCAGCTAACAGGGCCATTGTGTTATCTGCAGATAGTCACAGAGTGTCTGCTATGGGCTGGGTGAGGATACAGTTAACAAAGGGAAGCCCTGACCTCAAGGATCATAACTAAAAGAGCAAATACAAGTACAGTGTTCAGGTATCAGTTAGGAAGGATGTTGGATGTCACTACCATGACTTCTAGTGCTTTGATTAAACCTCAGAGGTGAGGCCTTCTGGCCAAGTGTCTGCGATTTCATATTGTTAGAACATTCACTGTATCCCTGGGGGTTGCAGCTTTCTATATGTTTGCTATGGCCGAACCAAGAAAGAGGGCATATGCAGACTTCTACAGAAATTATGATTCCACAAAAGATTTTGAGGAGATGAAGAAGGCTGGTATCTTTCAGAGTGCAAGGTGATTTTTGGAATGTAAAGAATTTCTTTGGGTTGAGTTCCATGGAAGTTTGTTACTGACCTGTGTTCCTGAACTATGAAACATGAATACTGGGTTATGGAATAGTTTCTCTTGATTAATAAACAACTAATAAATACTGTGGACAGTAAAAAAAAAAAAAAAAAGAAAGAAAGAAAAACTACAGTGTTCAGCCTGGCTTTTGGCCTGTTGTTGGCCTCTGAGAAATGTTAGTTGTTTTATTATCATAGCCAAACTTAACACTTATTTATGTATTAAATAAGTATTTAATGGACTTGAATGGAATATGAACCCAGTATTACACATTTGCTCTAGTATATTTGTATTCATTGTAGTCAGACATTAATCACCTTTAATTGTAGGAGCTGTGCTTGTCTCATGCCCTTGCTAACGTCAAATCAATTGCTGATCAAGGGACTCCATTTTGTGCTTAAAACTTAGGATTATTCTGAATTTAATACCTGGAATATCAGATTCAATAAGGGTCTCTTGCTGAGCACACAACTTTGAAGGAAGAGTCTTTTTTTTTTTTTTTTTTTTTTTTAAATTCAAGTTAGTTAACATGAAGGAAGAGTCTTTATACAAACTTGTAAAAAAGTCCCTTACAGTGTGTTTGGAAGGTTCATACACTATTAAAAGACTCCAACAACAATAAAGAACACTTTTATTGTTTATAAAAGGTGGCCCATTTCATAAATACTTAATCAGAAATACAAACTTTATGGAGTGCCTGGCTGGCTCAGCTGGTAGAGCATGTGACTCAATCTTGGGGTCGTGAGTTCAAGCCCCACATTGGGTGTAGAGCTCACACACACACACAAAATTTAGCAGAGGAAAAAGAAACACTTAGAGGAAATTTTCATTTTTAAATCTGTAAAAATGCCAAATAATGTGGCCAAAAAAACCTCCAAAAACATGGCAGCCAATTGAATGCAAAAATAGTCCAAAGAGCCTTGAATTTTAGGTAAACTGCATAATGCAAATTGGTAAATGAGTGAACTGGTCACCAGGTAAGTTTATCAATAAAACACATGGCTCTGCTCAGTCTGTTCCTAGGGCAGAACCAACATGGTGGCCACAGGCAGGTTGAACATTATGATGTGCTGGATGAGAGTGTCCTGTTGGCTGAGCTTAGGTTATATCCCTGCTTCCAGGAAGTGGAAAGAGGGATTTGGGGCCTCTCTGACTTATAGGGAAAGTTGAGGCCCTGTTCCCCACTGTGACCCACACAACCACAGCGGTCTCCAAATACAGTTGACCCTTGAACAACATGAGTATGAACTACATGCACAGGTTCCGTGTTGCTTATACACGGATTTTTTTTTATAAATGTGGTACAATGCTGTAAATGTAACTTCTTTTATAATTTTCTTAACATTTTCTTTTCTGTAGCTTACTTTATTATAAGAATACAGTTATATATATAAATATATTATAAAATATGTATTATATATTTATAATGTGTTGATTTACTTTATGTTACCAGTAATGCTTCTGTCAACAGTAGGCTATTGTAGTTAAATTTAGGGAGAGGCAAAAGTTATACTCAACTGTGCAGGAGTCAGCACCCCCAACCGCTGCATTGTTCAAGGGTCAAATATAGTAACCAATAGATGTTCATTATAGTGAATGAATAGTCAGGTAACATGAATTCCAGCCACAGTTCAATGACCATCCAGTAATGTGACTTTGCAAAAGTTCTGTAACCTCTCCTCAGCTTGAGTTTACTCATGCATAAAGTGCCAGAGTGAACTTAAGATGGTCACTACCGTCCTGTAAGCGCTAAGATTTCCTGAGATTTCCTGCTGTTAGAGCTCCCCTCATGTTGTGACCTTTCCAGTAGACTCGAGGCTAGGATGGAGATAAGGAGTACCATTTTTTGTTAGAGGCTTAAGACAGCCAAGACTTCCTATAGCAAAGGTTAATGTTCTGTCTCAAAGATCCATTTCCCCAGGCTCTCTGAATGTAAATGTCAAGGCAATGAAAACAGTGAAATCTAGGCTCTGGTTCCTGTAGAGTCAGAGGCACTCACCTCACACGGTGCAGCCCTAGAGCGAAGGGCTGCCTCTGTGGCCTAAAGCTTCGTAAACTCAGGTTTAGGCTGTCAGCCCTGATTTAAAGAGATTTGGTGGTTCAATTTGCTTCTGGGAGAGAACTGACATTCACAGCAGGGCTTGGGCGGGGGGCTAATAGTGAAACCTGAGCTGGCTTCTTCCCTCTCTGGAGGGGCGGGCAGAGTGAGTCACCTGTTTGCACAGAAGGCTGTGGTAATCAAATCCACAAATTCACAGGCCTTATGCCTTCACCACTTTAAACCATAAAGGTGTCGCAACATAACAGTTTTAATTGCTAAACCGTAGCTGCAAACCCAAATTTCTGGATTTAATCAGAGCTGGGTGTGAAAGGCTGTGTGAATGGTGCCGTTTTTCTGCCAGGTGCATTTATTTGTTCCTCCTCTCCTTTGCTTCCTTGTTTGTCCTCAAGCTCAGACCAAAGGCCTCTGGACATTTGCCATCAGCCTGCTTTCCAACAGATGACGGGCCTATAGTGGCGATGACAGGTTTGCCTTCTTTCTATTCCTTGCTGGAATCTGTGGACCTTGTATCTACCCCAACCTCCTGGGAACAAGCAACTCTGAATTCTTCTTGCCATAGCGGGTATGAATCTCAGTCTACAACTTGGGTGGAAAAGAAATAAGGCTTTCTTTCCTAGAACTCCATTCAATGCATGCCTTCCCCCTCCTTAGCTGGTATAAAACCTCTATCTGCAGTCTTTTCTAGGCGTATATTCCCCACTTCTCAGCAATACAACCATACTGAGCATCACACTGCGCTGAGGGTTTAAGGAAGGCCAAGATAAGGGAGAGGGATGACTCTGGCTCTGAGTCATCAGTCACATGGTTGACGGAGGGATCTGTTGGCCCTGCCCACGTGGTCCCTTTGGCAGGGTCCTCTGCTCCTTTCTTGACATTATCAGTCTCCGGGAATCGTTCTGAGGTTGTCCCAGTGGCTGGCTGTACTACCTTCCACAGGCTTTCAGGTTCAGTCAGTATTCCTAGAATCCGTTCCTTTCTTGAATAGGAGGAAGGGAGAAAGGAAAATATAGGAAGAACCAACAGTGTGGTTTAACACCCTCCTGCATAATCCAGGCTGGCAGCCAGCTCTCCCTTTGTTCCAGCTCTGTGTTTGTACATGGGGTTGTACAAAATATAGATAGTTTTTCAAAAGGATTAGTAAAATGATAAAAAGTTAATATTCTGTAACCTCAACTGAGTAAGTTCTGAACCCAGCACCATCTGATTTAATCAGCATACTTGCCTTTTGAACGAAGTACTATTATTATTTCCATTTGACAGATCAGAAAACTGAGGCTCAATGAGATAGGAAACTTGTTCAAGGTCACACAGCAAGTTATAGGAGAGCTGGCATTTGAATTTCAGTCTTTTGACACTAGAATCCAAATCCTTATTTATAAGCAGTGCATATTAGATGGGGTTATTTTTAATGTCTATTTTTGAGAGAGAGGGAGAGAGAGAGCAAACAGGGGAGGGCAGAGAGAGAGGGGGAGACAGAGGATCCATAGCCGGCTTCATGCAGACAGCAGACAGCAGACAGCAGACAGCCCTATGTGGGGCTCAAACTCACGAACCATGCGATTATGCCCTGAGCAGAAGTCAGATGCATAACCAACTGAGCCAGCCAGGTGCCCCATCTTAGATGCTTTAAAAGAAAATGTCAGACCTGTGACGCTAGTGTAGCATTAGAAAAATCTATTTTCATGCAGTTTGTACCATAGTCCAGCCCTTCTCTCAGTGGGACTATAAAACAGTACCCAGCAGTTATTGTAGCTCAATAAATACTTGCTTGAATTGTATATCTCATAAGCATTTGCATTTTCAAATACTTTTGTGTTTGGTTCAGATGTGGCAAAAAAAATTGAGAGGTCACTGGCAGCATTGTCGTATCTAAAAAAATAAGAAAAACCCTTCTGGGGCAGGCATCTGGCTGGCTTGGTTGGTATAAAGCATGTGACTCTTGATCTTGGGGTGGTGAGTTCAAGCCCCATGTTAGGGGTAGAGTTTACTAATAAAAAAACAGAAAAGAAAAGAGAAAAAACCCCTTCTAGTTCTGCTTAAATTTTTGTTTGCCTACTGAGACTTCTTCAACTCTTCCTTTGACTTCCCAGCTCCCATCCAAACTCACTGAGGATAGGATGCCCTGTAGGGTTTTGGCATGTCTGACCTGGCTTTTAAATCCTGGCTCAGACACTTGCCGTTTGTGTGACCTGACCTGGTTTTCATGCCTCTCTGAGTCTCCACAAAATGTCCATAAAATGAGAGCAATAATATAAGTCTATGAAATAGTAGGCATTCAATGTCTACTTCCTATCTCTGTTAATTATATCAACCACATCAGAGTATTCTATCAATTTAAAGTTATACTTAAGGTCCTTCTGAAAACTCTTAAAGGATGCCATTCCTTTATTTATTATTTATTATTATTATTATTATTATTATCATTATTTATTTTAGAGAGTGTAAGCAGGGGAGAGGGACAGAGGCAAAGAGAGAGAGAATCCTAAGTGAGTTCTATGCTTAGCGTAGAGCCCAACATGGGGCTTGATCCTATGATCCTGGGATCATGACCTGAGCCAAAACTAAGAGTGGGATGCCCCATCAGACGCCCCTATCATTATTATTATTTTTTTAATGTTTGTTTTTGAGAGAGAGAGAAAGAGACACAGAGCACGAGTGGGGGAGGGGCAGAGAGAAAGGGAGACAGAATCCAAAGAAGGCTTCAGGCTCTGAGCTGACAGCACAGAGCCCCATGCAGGGCTCAAACCCACCAACTGTGAGATCATGACCTGAGCTGAAGTCAGATGCTTAACTGATTGAGCCACCCAGGAGCCCACGATTTGTCTTAGTCTAGGTCACAATTTTATTGGCTTTAATCATCTGCATATACCTTTACAATTTTTGTGTTTTCTATTTAATATCTGTGTTCTTACTAGTATGGTTCCTTAAATTGATTAGTTTTTAACTCTGTTCTAGACCTAAGGAATAGTATCTGTGACATCAGTGGCTTGATGTGTTAGGTGTTTTCATATATCTTAGAAAAAATACATAATTAAGATATCAAATAGTTGTCTATGTGCCACCTAAAGTTATTTCATGGGGCACACTTAAGAAACACTAATTTTGTCATATTTACATCTATATTTTAGGATGAAAAACCAGTAATAACACACAAAAAAACTGTGATGGCATATTTACTATTGTATGCTTCTACTTATATGAACATTTAGGAAGGGCAAAACTCTAGAGACAGAAAGCAGATCAGTGGTTGCCTGGGGCTAGGGATGGAAGTGGGGACTGACCTTGAACAGGAACCAGGGAAGTTTTCAGAGTGATGGAAGAATTCTAAGATGACGGTGGTGATGGTTGCACATCTGTATGAATTTAGACAAATTCATCAAGCTGTGTGTTTCAAATGAATACATCCTATGGTTTATAAATTATATCCCCAAGAAGAAAGAGAAAGAGAAAAAGAAAAGAAATGATCAACCAGAAGGGGGCCTGAGGAGGCTCCTGGAGTCCAGGTGATGTTTCGTTTCTTGATCTGGGTATTAGTTACAAGAGTATGTTCACTTTGTGAAAATTCATCAAGACATTCATTTATGCTTTGTGCACATTCCTACATGAACATTATATCCCAGTAACAGGATTTACTAAAAGAGAGAGAGAGAGAGAGAAGAAAAAATCAGCTAAGATGGGGGGGGGGGGGCGGGGGGCGTACCGTAACTTCCCAATAAAAAGTTGCTACTTTCTTATTATTTTTTGTAATGACATCATCCTGCCAACTTAGGTTTATGATGTGAAGGGTTTAGGTTTTATGTGTCTTAGTTCAGAAAGGGTTATGAAAAGATATATTTAGCTAATCACACCAGTGCTATAAGAATGTCAGCGGAATTCATTGTTTCTTAATTATTCATAGCAATTATCAATGTGGACAATATTCAACTTGCAACCAAAACAAATGGATGTTTGAAGAGGCCTTGGTGGAACAATCAAATCATCAGTCTCAAAATGTCCCCTCTCTCAGCCCAGTCCTGCTGCCTGCCAGTGTTTCAATTCTATATTTATCTTTTCAAATCAGCAGTGTAGCAATTAGTTATTATAATAGGAGCTACCAGTTTATTGTGTGCCAACTTCATGCCAGGCACTGCATTATCAGAGTTTTTCATACTTTAATTGCCTCATTTCACTGTCACAACAACCCTGCCAAGAAGTTTTTTTATACCATTTACAGATGAGGAAACTGAGGCTGGGGGCTCCTGAGTGGGTCCAAGCCCATATTGCTGGTGAGTGACAGAGCCAGAGGGCAAGCTGGAGTCCCACCCGTGTGCTTTGCTATGTCTTGGGACCTGACGTCAGTGACAGGAAATAAGTGACATGTGTAACAGAATTCTGAAGCCCGAATCATGGCTCTTCACGCGGTTACTATAGTTACTTCTCTACATGATGCTCTCGTTTTTGCTGGGATAACAATGGATCCACTGTTAGCCATTGAGGTGTTTGAACCCCTACCTTCATCATGAAACCCGAGGGACATTTTAATAGGTTTAAAATAGCATTCCTGCCTTTTAATCATACGCTTTTATTTCAGAAGCTCCTGGAACGTTAACAGATCTCGTACTATGGCAGCTTTACCAATATTATTTTTTTCCACTTTGTGTAAAACATAAGAGCTCTCTAAAGGTAATACAACCATATTTAGACAGAGACCTGAAAAACTCCATGACAAAAGTGATGCATTTGGCTGGGTGGGAGGTGCATGGATGCCCCCTCACTAGGTTGAGGGAGGGTGTGGGCATCTGGGCAGGAAGATGTATGGAAAGAGAGGCCTTGGATATGGTAGGAAGGAGAGGCCATAGGGCCTTGGGAGAGACAGCAGAAGAGGCAAGAGCTGTGTCTTACAAGTGGATATGGCTCTTGCTAAGCTAATAAACACATGCAGAGGACGTGGTTTGGATTAGGAATGAGGTGGGGGTGGGGGGTGTTAGATGGGCTAAATGGGTGATAAACATTAAGGAGGGCACTTGTTGGGATGAGCACTGGGTGTTATATGTAAGTGATGAATCACTAAATTATTACACTATATCTTAACTAACTTGGATTTATTTTATTTTATTTATTTTTTAATGTTTATTTTTGAGAGAGAGACAGAGACAGAGAGACAGAGCATGAGTGGGGGAGAGGCAGAGAGACACAGAGACACAGAATCTGAAGCAGGCTCCAGGCTCTGAGCTGTCAGTACAGAGCCCAACGCGGGGCTTGAACCCATGAACCGTGAGATCATGACCTGAGCCAAAGTTGGACGCTTAACCAACTGAGCCACCCAGGTGCCCCTTAACTAACTTGGATTTAAGTTAAAAATAAAATAAAATAAAATAATCATAATATCTAAAAAAAACAAAAAAGAATGAGGTGGGAAGACAACCAAGGCCTGAAATGTGTTATTGACAGGCATTCAGAGCACTGAGCTGTCAGGGAGAATGAGGACTCAGAATCTGGGGTTTTCTTGCCTCCTGCATGCCAGCTGCCCAGGCTATGGTCAGGCAGCTTTATTCCCTTTGGACTCGTAAGACCCATGAAATTCTCAGATGTGGCACATTGAGACACTCATGGGACTAAAGACAAAAGCCAGAGCTTCTGATTCCTGGTCTAATGTCAGATCCATTCTCTCTAATTACAGAGTCATAATGGTGAAGAGGATGGGGACATCCAAGGACCACAGGGCCTCTCTCTCAACACTGGTGAGAACCAGTTTCCTTCCCCTGGTTCTGTAGCTCCTGGCAGAGTTCTGGAAGCTGATTAAAGAGAAGATCAGAAATAATAGGTAATTAGAAACCTTATAAAAAGGAAAAATGCTCTCATCAAACTTACCAAAGCGTCTCCATGGCTGGAAGTGGGGGAGGCATTGTAAAGTACTGGCTTCAAGGGTCACTTGTGCCAAAGGGGTGGCCTAGAGGCTGCGGCAAGTGTTCAGAGGGACTAGGGCTTGTCCCCAGGGGCTGAGTGGGGAGAAGGTTTAGAAATGTATTTCTCAACTGGCCAGCCAGTGAGTAAAAGGCTAAGGAATGCCTTTTAGCAGCCTCAAGAGAACCTCAGCCCAGTGAAACCAGTGGTACAAGGACCAGAGGGGACTGAGGGCAAGAAAGGGAGACACACACACACACACACACACACACACGAGACTGGATTCTGTCAGCAAAACAGGCAGAAGGAGTGGACTTCTCCATTTGCCAGTTCCTCGGGTGTTCGGAATACTCTAGGAGGGGTAGTTGGAAGGAGCTCAGCAATGTTTTGGGTCCAGATGATCTATGCAATTAGCTGTGATAGGGTTCCTTACCTCTGGGGGTCCCTAGGGACCATCCCCAGCTTGGGAGGGGTGTGGGAGGTATACAGAATGCAACAGGTGGGCTGAGTGTAGGTTTGGCCCCCAGGTGGTCTGGTTGGACTTCAATAGCTCTCTGAGCAATGGAGCAGAACCCCTCAACTTTTGGGGGTAACTCTCTACCCAGGGGATCCTCACAGCCTCTTCCCAATTTAAGGTTGATGTATACACTCCCTCCTACCCCTTTTCCTATACCTTGCTGGCCCTCCCATTTGAAAGTTCAAGAGACTGTTTTGGAAAAACCCCTAAAGGGACACAGACTGTTTATTTTTGTATTTCTGCTCCCCCAATCCTAAGGCTCCCTTTAAAGCTGGGGGTGGGTGAGTAGGGGCTCTAAGTGACAGAGACAAGGCAGGGGGTGGAGGAGGGGTGAGAAGAGGAACTCCCCACTGTGGGTAATCATCCCAGAGATTCATCCTGCATTTTGGGCTCAGTTTCATTTGCTGGTTCCTTTTTTCCTCCCATCTTCTTTACCTTTATCTCCTCTGTGCCCTTTCATTTCTCCACTCAGTAAACCTTACTAGCCATTTCCTGTGGCAGGGCTGAAACTGAGAAAACTCACTTTGGATGAAGACTGAGACACAGTCTTCTCTGTCAAGGAGGTCACATTCGAAGTCAGTTTCAAAACAGAGTGAGCTTTATGCTTAGTGGGGGCAAACAGGAGGGTGGTTTGGGAGCCCAGTTTGTTGGGGGGTGAGCGGACCTGAGACGGTAGGGGTAGAGATCAGGGAGACCTCCCAGAGGAGGGTGGAACTGGTGCTGGTTCCTGCTGGGGCACTTGTATTTAATGCAATATTCACAACATACTTTTCCTAAAACAATTCTTTGTTGTTTATCTGAGATCCAGATTTAACTGGGCATCCTGCATTTTCATTTGCTGAATCTGACAACCCTAGTTTCCTCATGAACATATAGGAGTTAGCTGAATAAATAGAGGGACAGGAGAGAAGGGCACTCCTGCAGAGGGAACGGCATGAGCAAAGACTTGGAGGTGAGGGACCCCATGCTTCATTGAAGGGACTGAACATTGTCCAGTGGCTGGCGTGCAAGGGGGAAGAGAGGGTGTGGAGGAAATGCACCAAACCAGCACATAGTTGTTGAGTGTGTGCTAAGTACCAGGCATGCATTGTACTCACAGGGTGCCCTTCTGAGCCAGATGGACACAGCTTCTGCTCTCAGGGAGCTCACGGTTCAGCTGAGAGGCAGTGAGGTGGGGAGAGAGGACAGGCACTGTGGAAGTTACAGCTGGGGGAAATCAGCTTGGCCAGGAGGTCAGAAAAGGCCTCTCTCAGGAGATGACAATATGCTGAAGGGTGAGGAGACAGGCATGCTGAGGGCTGGGGGAAAAATGTTCTGGTCTAAGGGAATAGCATAATGGAGGGCCCAAATTAAAAAAAAAAAAAAAAAAAAAAAAAAGCAAAAAAAAAAGCACAGTGGGGTCCTGGATACTCAAATGTGACCAGAGGGGCAGAGGAAGAGACTGGATAAGTGAGCAGGGGCCCGATCACACTGGAGGGAATTTGGGCTGGATCCTGAAAGCAATGGGAGCCACTGAAGGAGTTTAAGGCAGGCAGGGTGACATAACCAGCTTTGTGTTCTTAAAGGTGACTCATGCTGGAAAGAAGAGGACGGATGGGTAGTGTGGAGGCAGAGATGAGGGTGATGAGGGAGGGGGCTCCTGCAGATGTCCAGGGCAGACAAGTCAGTGGCTTGGCCCAGCGTGATCGTGGTGGCGATGAAGAAAGAGAGAAGGAGAGGTGGATCCAGGCTGCTCTGAGGAGGAAGACTTGGCAGGGCTGGGTTATCCGGCACTGGGAAGTGAGTGGGTGGGAGGAGCAGGCGTGACTCAAAGCTTCTGGTTTGGACAGATGGGAGGACGGTGGCACCACTTGCTTAGCAGAGCTGGGGACTTGAGAGGTTTGGGGGTGGCAAATTGACAGAGTTGGGGTTTTCACAAGGAGAAGGTGAAAAAACTGGTGGTGGGCCATCAGAGAAGGGTGTGCAGAAGGAGACAACCAGGGGGGAACCAACCAGAGTTGTGTTCAAATCTCTTCTCTCACACTCGGCTGTGTGGCCTTGATCAATGACTTTACCTCTCCTTGCCTTAGTTTTCTCATCTGTATGTCAGGATGATGCGGGTAGTCTGTCCTCAGAGTTGTGAGAGTGTGGTGAGCAGCCTTGGAGGGGGGGAACCCAATGATCCCCACCTCCTGGTACTCACATCCTTGTGTGGTACCCTCCCACACTGTCCTAGAGTTGGTCTGTGAGACCAAGGGACTACATGTATGTCATTTTCAAGGCTATATTATAAAAGGCTTTGTGGCTTCTGTCTTTCCTCTCTTAGATCACTCATGCTGGGGATACCCCAAGCTGCCATGTTGTCAGGAGAGGCTCAGGTGAGGAGGAACTAGTGCTTCCTGCTAAAAAGTACCTGAGTGATCTTGGAAGTGGACTCACCAGCCCTGGCCAAGCCTCCAGCTGACTGCAGCTCCAGCTGACATCTAGATTGTAAGAGGGCTATCTACCTAATCTGCTTCCAAATTCTTGACCCATAGAAACTCTGAGATAAGAAATGCTTATGGTTTGGGGCGCCTGGGTGGCTCGGTCAGCTGAGTGTCCAACTCTTGATTTCAGCTAAGGTCATGATCTCACAGTTCGTGGGTTTGAGGTCTGTGTTGGGCTCTATGCTGGTGGTGCAGAGCCTGCTTGGGATTCTCTCTCTCCCTTTGTCTCTGTTCCTCTTCCCCTCTCCCCTGCTCGTGTTCTCTCTCTCTCTCTCTCTCAAAATAAATAAATAAACATTAAAAAGAAAAAGAAATGTTTAAGTTTGGGGATGATTTATTATGTGGCAACAGAGAACTGACCTGGAGAGTAAAAACACTTAGCACTGTACCTGGCACACAGTAGGGGCCATAGAATATGCAGCATCTGTAGGTCAAGTTCAGGAGAGGGGCCTGGGCTGGATATATGGATCTGAGAATCTTTTGGCTTAGAGACAAGGCTTAGAGACAATAATGGAATCATTGGAGGTGGCTGAGCCAGTCTACACAGATGGGTAGACAGGAGAGGATGGCCTAAGCAAGACACCTGGGCAGAGAGGGGCCATAAAGCAAGAGGAGGAGCATCTTCATGAGAGAAGGAGGATCTGCAGAGAAAGGAGGGAAACTAGAACAGGAAGTGGGAAGAGGCTGTCTCCTGATGGGGGTGGTCAACAGCATCACTACAGGGGTGCTGAGGGAGGGGGTGGGGGGTGGAGATCTGAGGAGGTTCTTTTGGATTCAGCAACAAAGAGATTCCTGCTGGTCCCACAAGAGCTATTTAGGTGGAGAGAGTGAGGCCAGATTGAATATTGTGGGTTGGGGTGTCAGTATAAACACTTTCCACCCCCAAGTCCCAAACCGAGATGGTTTACAGGAGAATCCTATAGAAAATCCAAACTACAGAAAATCCCAGTCTTATAGGAGCTGTAGAGTGAATAGGCACCCACTCCTTAATTTATTTTATGAACTCATGTAACTTTGATAACAAAACCAGACAAGGAGAGAATAAGGGAGGAAATTAATAGGCATATCTCATTCATATGAGATATGGATGCAAAAACCCTAAATAAAACCCTAAACAAAAACCCTAAATAAAATATTAGCAAATGCAATCCAGCGCTATATTGAAAAAATCATCACAAAATCATCACACATCATCAAAGGTATGTTCATTCCAAGAATGTATGGACAGTTTAATATAATAAAATCCACGACTAGATTTGGGGGAAAAGGTCCCACCTTAGATAAGATTCAACAACCATTCATCATAAAGCAGAATAGTGCTTCCTTACCCTCATAAAAGGTATCTATCAAAAATCTACAACAATCACTATTTCGAAGGGTAATATATTAGAAACAGTCAAGAACAAGATAGAAATGCCCACTGTCATCATTGCTATCCAACATTGTACTGAAGATTTTAGTGCAGTAATACAAGGAACAGGAAATAAAGACTGGATGGGGAGATACCAAATGTCATTACTTGCAGACTCTATGATTATTCAACAGAAAATTCAAGAGAGGCTATAAACTTATTAGAACTAAAAAAGAGTTCAAGTTTGCTGAATACAAGCTTATTATATAAAAATGAATCATATTTCAATAAATCACCAATATATTATAAAATACATATTTGAAAATGTAATTTATAATAGCAATAAAAATTTTAAGAGATAAATAGGAATGTTCTGAGAAAACATCTGACACAATTAGTTCCTCTGTTTTTAGTTGAGGAAATAGAAACCCTAAGAAGGGAAATGATTCCTCTAAGGATACCAGTAAGCCAGGGGCAGTTCTGGATTTTTAGCTGCATCGCATCCTAAAGAGCTGAGTGTTGGTTAATTTTGGCATTGTCTTTCTTTTTGTAAAAAAAATAAAATTCATTGTATTTTCTGATTATAAATTCAGTGTCTGTATATTCTAGAAAATACAGAAAATTCAGAAGTACATTAAGAAGTAATAAACCACTGGGGCAGCTGAGGGGCTCAGTCGGTTAAGTGTCCGACTTCTGCTCAGATCATGATCTCGGCATTCATGGATTGAGCCCTGCATTGAGCTCTGTGCTGACAGCTCAGAGCCTGAAACCTGCTTCAGATTCTGTCTCCCTCTCTCTCTGTTTCTACCTGCTCATGCTCTCTCTCTCTCAAAAATAAACATAAAAAAAGAATAAACTACTAGCATTCCCATCTTACCACGGAGAGAACTATAATCAATGTATTTTCTTCAAAAATTTTGTCTATGTATCTTTGTGTTTTTAAACATAAAATTAGGATTATACCACGTATACCATTTTGTGCATGCCTTATTTCATACACATTTCCCTGTATCCTCATCTAGTCTTTTTGAATATAATATAGCACGGAATCATATTGATTAGGCATATGCCATTTATTTAACCTATCGATTTGAATTTTCAGAGAAAAATGAAATCATGAGATATGACTGTGATGATCATGCTGATAAAAGTTAAACCCTAGAGCCAACTCAGGCACATGCAGACATGAAAGCAGGTGCGTTTCTAAGGCCAGAGGTTATCCCGCTGGAGAAGAGGAAAGGACAAAACCAACATTTACCTGGCAGGGGACATCCTGCCTGGCAGGAGACAGAGATCTCTGGTAATTACGCAGGAAGAGAATGGGATTTGGAAGGAGTCTATCAATTAGCTCTGAGCCTTTAGGCAATTCCCTACCCTCAGAAGCCTTGACTTCCTTAGTGGTGAACTGAGGACAATATGGGTGCCAGGCTCACTTAGGGCCAGCTCCTTCGCGCCTCAGAGCCTTTGCACCGGTCATTTTCTTTGCTAAAGTCAGCTCTGTCCTTCTCCTCGCCTGACTGCCCATGTCGACCCTTGGGGCCTGGCTGCCCTTCTCCACTCTGCCCAGCAGGCCGGTAGGGTGAACTTATCATCAGGTGGTTTCTCCCTCCCCACCCCACCTCCATGGACGGCAAGGCCAGAAGGTGCTCTGGCCTCAGGCCCAGCGTCCAGCCACTACGGAGTCTGAGGCAGAGACCCCCTTCCTTATTCTGCCATTCCTCTAATCCTATACCTCTCAACACTTAGACTCACAGCTTGTCATTTTTTTGTCTACTGGCTGTTTCCTTGGGTCTTGTCTGTTTTCTCCTCTCATTAGGACCCCCTTCTGTCTTGGTGGCCGCTGTACACGGTCCGGGCCCCATACACGTTCGTGAAACAAGAGAAACAGCTGTAGGGATCCTAGGTCGGAGGACACAGTGAAAACCGCCGGGGGCTGGGCTGATTCCAAACTGCGGGCGGAGGCGGGACGAAGAGGCGGGTTCTGGGCGGGGCCCAGGGTTTCAGAGGCGGAGCCTCGGGGGCGGGACTGAGGCTTCGGGGCGGGTTCTCGGGACTGCGGCGGAGCCAGCCTGACCGCGCGGCCCGGGCTGAGTTCCTCCGGCCTCTTGGTCCTCTGACCTCCCGCCCGCGCCGCCGGTAGGGGGCGCCCGCGCTCGTGGCGCCGCGGCTCTGCTGGGAAGGCGCCGCCCGCGCCGGGCGGCAGGAGCCGCAACTCCGGGCGCGGGCTCAGTCGTCCGCTCTGCCACCGCCGCCGCCGCTGCCGCCGCCGCCGCCGCCGCCGCCGCCGCCTCCGCCGCCGGGCGCAGGCTCGCTTGTCCTCAGGCTCCCGCTCTCCGGCCGCCGGCGTCTCCCGGCCCGGCCGCCACCGCCGCTGCCGCGCAGTGAGTGGGGGCGGGCCCAGAGCTTGGGGGCCCGGGGCTCGGGAGGGCCAGGCACCAGGAGAAGCCGGCGCGGAGCGGCCGGGGGAGTGGGGTTGAGGAGAATCCGGGCGGTGGCGGGGAGCCGGGCCGGCGCGCTCCGGGGCTGGCACGAGCCCGCGGCGGGCTACCCGCGGCCGAGCGGCCGGGCTGGGCGCAGATTCCCGGGCCCGCCCCGCGGGGACGTGCGGCTTCAGCGGACCTGCGTTCGCGACCTCGGGGCGCGCCCCCCCCGCCAGGGCCCCGAGCATTTTGTGTCCCACACCGGGTTGGGGTGGGGGGACTTTGCCTGTGGGGCAGCAGCGAAGCACGGCCCGGACGGGGACACCTCGAGTTTTGCGTGAAAATGATTGGTTTTTGGGGGGAGGGGGTGGTGGCGCTTATTGGCCACCGTTTGCCCTAATTTAAAGGCTATGACAGGGCTTCTGAGCCCTGCCTTAGGGGGGTTTTCCGCCCCCAAAGACCCACTCTGCAGCTGAGTTCTTTATGCTCAGATTTGTGTGTCTTGGTATTTTTAATGCTTGATGTCAGAGGTGATAAATGACTCTGGTAATGGGGAGCCCCTGAAGCACCTGCTGGGCTGACGGTGGTGGAGGTTGTGTCTAAGGGTGGGACGGGAGAAACGAAACAGAGATCCTCTTTGGATATTCTGCTGAAGTTATCATGTTTCTGTTCAAGTATAGCTGTTCTAGAACAAGTTGATAAATCCAATTTTAGGACTTTGTGGTCGAAGAGGTTTGAGCGGCAAACAGACCCGGGGTGACCTGGCTTGGCCAGGAATGTTGGGGTAGCCCGACTATCTCCTCCCGTTTCCCCTTGGCTTGCTTATTTATTTATTTATTTATTTATTTATTTATTTATTTACTGTCACAAATGCTCAAGTGTGATCACAGAATAGGAAAGAAGCTAGGGGACAGCATTTAGCACAGGCCCGAGCCCAAGATTGATGTTTTCACAGGAACAAATATGTAACGAGGAAAAGGAAAATCTTTTTATCTGCAAGGTTGGTAGTTTGAGACAACTTGCTCTCTGGTTGGGAACTACCAGCCCATACTAATAGTTCATTTTACGTAATGCCATAGATATTAAGGATTGAGTGGGGAGGACTGCCATATCTAAGATTTGTGTGATTGAAATTTTCACAAGTCATACTTTACCCATAGCATTACTAAATAAAGGAACCCTAGGGTGAATCCTTCTACAGATCCCTCAGTGTGTCTTGAATTTTGATATTGAGAGTCTGTTTAAAACGGAATGCACATATTTATTTGGTTTTGGCTCTACCTTGGAGATAATCCTGAGTCATGCTTTAGAGAAGTTCCTTCTGTGATCAACAGCTCGGATGTCTGGTGGTCTCTATAAAAGCCAGACGCTCCTCTACCTGTAATTTTGTCTTCTGGAGCTCCGGAGAAAGGAGGACCCGGGGAGGTGGGAAGCAGATTAAGAGGCCTTCTCTTCCATGTTTGCCTTGTTTCCACACCAGGGCTCTAAATTACTTGTGTTCACACACTCAAGTTTCTCAATTTACCACAGAAATCTTGTTTATGCTACTGCCACTAGTATTTTCACATTTGTTTAATACTTGCCAGTTTACAAATGGTGTTCTATTCATGCTCTTGCTTATTTTCTCCTTTTCTGCAAAGAAGCAGCTGGGTTTAAAGAGGGATTTATTCGGGGTCTTATAATTAGTAATGGAGCAGAAGTGGGATACATATCCTCTCTGGGGAGCAGTTCTCTTTCCTCTGCACTGGCCTGCGTGTGACTTCAGAACCCCTAGTCCTGATCTGTTACCCTGCAGGTCGGTTGTTGCCTTTGTGTTACGACTTGGTGGTAAAACTGTTTTGTGGAAGGCGGTATTATCCCATTTTATTTTGTAGAAACTGAGGGTAAGAGGTGTCTTCTGATTTTGTGACTATTTGTGATAGCTCTTTAGCTTTAAGGTCATGTTTTCAACGTAGAGCGCCTTTCCTGTAGACTGCATGGAGAGAGGAGAGAGAAGAAACAATTCGTTTTAGGAAAAAACCATCTATTTCTGTGTTGGTATGGTTAAGGATAACCTAACACCATAATCACATTCTCCTTGTGTGCCTGGCTACTTGTGTCAGCCTGTATGTGAACATCAACCCAAAGACTCCTTTAGATGTTGCTGAACTAGTTACTATAAAAAGTATTTCACTTTCAAACACCCATGTTTCAAGAACAGAGGAATTCCGTACAAAGGTAATTTTGAAGGTATGTGTAGATGGAATTTATTGGGTCTTTTCTGAATGCCAGACACAGAGATTTCAGTAGAAAGGCATTTTATAAGGGCTACCTGGGAACTTTGGGTAGGCAGTAGTTATAGGTTTTTATTATTTATTCAAGTTTGGAGGTGTGTGTTCTGATGTGTAAGTTGTAATATAGGAGTAGGACTTTTGCTTGGGAGAATTCTTAGTTGTAGTCTGTAGCAGAAATGATAAACTCAGAATGTTTATGTAAATTTAGTTCATCATGACCAAAAGCTTGATTGGAATTCTGCAGTGAGGAGGAGAATGGCTTTCAGGAGTTCTTAGGTTATTCTTTAAGTTATTAACTTGTTGAATTGTGCATTTTTCAGATTTGCAACTTTAGAAAATTCTTAGCAATTTCTTTTAAGGCCTTTAAAAATTCTTCAGTATGTATTTTCCGTAGTTTAATTATCTGCTAGCATTACACCTTCAGAATTTACACATTAGTCATGATTAACCTTTGAAGCTTAAATGTGGGTGAATTTCCAGTACTGCTTCCCCCTCTCCCACTCACTCTCTCTCTCTCAAAATAAATAAATAAACTTAAAAAAAAAAAAAAGTCCCTGAGGATAATCTTAAAAAAAAAAAAAAAAGAATTTTGTTTGCACCTACGGTCAGATATTTTCAGGTGGGACTGATTTTTAAGGGTCAGAAACCTTTTTTTGAACTTTACAATTGTTTGGGCTTGGTTGCATTCATTGTTGTTTAAAATGATCTTTAGTAAGGAGAGTCACTTTAAAGGAAAATTTTTTTCATTGTTACCCTCATAATCTCCATTCCTGGCAAGTATTCTGGAATATTAGATTTTTCTTTGTCTTCATCAAGTAAAACAGGCCCATTTGATGCCCATTTTAAGATCTTCCTTCTGCTGCCTGTCTTGTGGTCATTTAACTTCTCATTAAGCCCTCCACTGGAGATTGTGCCAGAAGGGGGAGAAGATGAAAAGCAAATGAATCATTTTCTAATAGTTAGCAGCTCTGAAAAAATGATTTAGTAGAAGGAATTGCCGCTATTCCAGAAATTCTTTCGGATTATGTTTTATTTCATTCATGTGTACTATATCTGAGATGTTCCTAATAGTCATCGATTTAGAGGCTGATTGTGCAGCTATTGGGTGACCAGGAATCTAACTGCTTGTTTTGGTTTGTTTCTTGCTGTATCTAAGCATCTCCACAGAGAATGTTTAGAAGTAAGGAGTAGGGATAAAATTTAAACTTTATCAATACTATTTTTTTTTCCCTTAGAGCTCTTTAGTGAACAGTGTGATTTTTTTGGACAGTTTAGTCATTGTTTTTGGAAGTGACTAATAATAACTTCATTTTATTTTGATGTATCTGCATCTTATACACAAATGTAGGGAGACTTTTGGGTGCTTTTTAAGAAACATGGGCTTATATAGGTTCCCATAATTGCTTTCTTGAATAATTAGGCTTGAGGTTTCATTACTTCTTTGTATTGGAACAGAACCTTGGCTTTTGCTGTGGAACAGATTCAAAGGCATCATCTAATTTTCTTTTTATGATTGCTAAAGAGTTACCTTGTTTTGGTTTAGCGGTAAAAAGGGGAAAGGGTTAGTAGTGGACAGACCTTGCACAACAGTTGTAACGTTGATGATATCTGATTTTTTCCTTTGTCTTTGGTCTCCCATTTCTCATTTAACCATTCGGATATTCCTGGTTTAAAGTTCTTTACTTCACTTAAGACAGAGGACACCAGTCTTCAGTCATGATAGTGAGTAGGTTCTTGTTATTTTTCCTCAGGGGAATTTTTACAAACCCATTGTGACTGCTCACTTAGACTCAGTTCCTATTAAATTTGTAAATAAAATCTACCTGTGAGGGTGTCTAAAATTAATCCTTTCAGCTTTTTGTTTCTTGGATTCAGTTCTTTCAAATTCCACCCAAAGAGGCGATTGATAGAAAGATCTAGACTAGGAGACAGAAAATCTAAGTTTTTAGTTACTTTCCAACTGTGGAAACTTGAGAAAGTCATTTAATCTGTTTCTCTATTTTGCATCTCTAAAATAGGTACAGTAATTCATGCACTACTTAATTGTATCAAGAATGTTGTGGGAGAAAAAGTTCTACCTCTTTTTATTTAAATTGTTTCTTCACATTGGAATCCCTTCTCTAAGGTTGTCCAAATATTCCTGCAGAGTTCTACTGAGTGAGCTCTTCCTGAAGTCCTCCCATTTGGAAGTGTTCTTGCTCTTTCTTCCCAAAGGCCTCTGCTAGTCCATCCATTATGTAGCACTTCTGAATTCTGTACAGTTGTTGCATGTTGCCTTTCTTCACAGATAGAAAGCTCCATGAAGGCAAGGATTGTATCTTCCCTATTTCTGTGTATCCGCATTGCACACTCCCCCTCCCCCCCGCCCCGCAGGGAACCTATAATAAATGTCTCAGTTGACTGAATTATTTTTTAAAATGTTTATTTATTTCGAGAGAGAGCAACAGTAGAGGAGGGGGGGGGGGGAGAGAGAGAGAGAGAGAGAGAGAGAGAGAGAGAGAGAGAGAGAGAGAGAGAGAGAATATCCCAAGCAGGCTCTGTGCTGTCAGTGCAGTGCAGAGCCTTATGTGGGGCTCAAACCCACAAACTATGAGATCGTGACCTGAGTTGTATGCTTAACCAGCTGAGCCACCCAGGTGCTCTGACTCATCTATTTTTGAGGCTGTCAGGAATAAATACTCTGGGTGATGGGAAGATGCCAGAGATGAGCCTGTTATCAGAACTTTTGGATGACTGGCCTTTTAAATCACTTCATTACTGGAGGGCCTGGATGGCTTAGTCAGTTGAGTGTCTGGCTCAAGTCATGATATCATGGTTCCTGAGATCAAGCCCCGATTGGGCTCTGGGTTGCATAGTGCAGAGCCTGCTTGGGATTCTCTCTACCCCTAACTTACTACTCCTGCCTGCCGCCCCCCCCCCCCCCCCCCCGCCGACTCTTTCTCTCTCTCTCTCAAAATAAATAAACATTAAAAAAAAAATCAGTTATTGCTCTGTCCACTGTATCATGTACTGAATCGGATGCACATAATGTAAATTGGTAAAGCCTGTTTTCTTGTTTCTATTTACTTCAAGTGCTATGAAGCAAGTCAGAGGAATGAAAAGTTGTCACAACAGCCCTGAATTTGACATTTGTTCCATTTCTCACCCTGTAGCATGTGGAGGCCTATCTATATCCAACTGCTGAGTATGGAGAATAAAACCTGACTGCACGTTGTCTGGTCCACATTTTAGCTTGTTTTCTTTGAAGAATGTGCAAGGTGGAAAAATAGATGCTTCAGGCTCTGATTTCAGCCCATGCTGTGCTATGCAAATGTTCTCTACATGCCTGAGTGACCTTTTTGAGAAAGAGCCTTTGTGATCTTCTGCAGCCAGGGCCTGTTCTGGGAATAGTGTGCCAGATTTCTCTAAAAGTGGGAAAAGTGAATCTGTTCAAAGACCATATTAAAAAGCCAGTGCTTTTCCTGGATAAATAACCGATAAGTTCGTGTTTCTGACTGTGTCTTGCCAGAGCTTTTGAAATTTGCTCTGCAGTTTGTTTTGCTGGTTGATTTGGAGAATGATGTGTGTGAGAGGGGACTGACTGAACCAATTCCATAGCTGGGAAAGTGTTTAAGTGCTTTTGAATTGTAGATAAAAATAAATTCAAACAGGCATCATTAGTGTCTGGGTGTTTATCAATGTCTTCAGGCTGCCTCTCCGTAAGTGCCGGCTGAGTAACTCGCAACCAGATTTGTGAGGTTCTTTTTGTCCCAAATTGTGCTCTAATGATTTGGCATTTACATTGGCTTCTGTTTGTTTTATTATTGTACCGAATGAAATATATCATTATTAAAAGTATAATTAATTTTTTTAATGTTGTAAAAGAAATACCATTCTGATATATTTCTCTTGGAAAGTGATACTGGTGTCACTTGAAGTCTTGGAGGTTCATGACTTTTAATACTTTTACTAAGATGTTTACTTTGTATAGCTGGATAGTTTGTATAGTTTGCCTAATGGATGAAAAAGAATTTTCTCTTTCTCCCTTTCTCTTAAACCAGCTTTTCGATAAGGATCATTATAGGTTTGCACCAGAATAAGGCTGTAGAGTTAATCGTAATATTCTCCTGTAGAAATTCTAAAAATTGAATTTTCAGAGAGCATAGGTAGAATTTGAATGACTGGTTTACTAACTAGGCTCTTCCTCCTTCCCTAAGCATAGGATAATTTTTTTCTCTAAAGATGGTCAATCTCTTAGGTATGAGTAGAAGTTCCAAAGGAATGCTTTCTTCTCCAGATCTTTGCCCTATAGCTGGTTTTGGTTGAGCAAAGATGAATAGTTCTCTGGTGGTTGGCCTGCTCTGTTGGGTGGAAAAATCCTTCGCTGTTTTCATGGTTAAATGCTCTATCATATGTCTTTTTCTCTTCCCCAAGTTTCCCTGGAACCTGGGCTCCCTGAGACGCAGCGCTGGAGCAGATGGATAATGGAGACTGGGGCTATATGGTGAGAGGCTTTTGCAGATGCATTTTGAAGGCTGGCAAATAATTTTTGTGTATCTTTTCCTTCGTCTGTATTCTTAGGTATAACACATCTTATAAGAATGAAAATTGTAAATTAGTGCAACCCCCCCTCCCCCCTTAATTAGTTTAGATTATTTTGGGGGTGTTTTTGTTTAGTTTGGTGTTTTTATGTAGGCAAAGTCAGTATGAACTCTCCAGGTCACTTTTTATAATCACTTGAGAAAGCTCATCATCATGAGCTTAGTTTAAGGACCTTTTGGTCTTTAAAGTGTGTTGTTCTTAAAACTCTTCCTTTGTAGAGTAGTGACTATTAAAATAGTCAAGTAGGTAATGGTGTAGAGGATATTTTCTTGTGTTAGGGAAGTTAAAGGTGGAGAATGTGCCACTTCTCCTATCTGTACTTTCTTGATGTGCATGTCTTCCAATTTTTGTTTTCCTTTGGTAAGAAATATTTCACTTGCCTGGTACCTGAAGTCTCTCTGTCTTTATTTTTATTTTATTTTTTTCTTAAATATAATTTCTAAAATGGAAGGTATGTATTATTTAGAAAAGCTGGTAAAGGTCAGATTGCAACGTTAATGTGCAAAAGTGAATATGCTATCAGGTTATAAAATTTGAAAGCTGCCTTTGAATATATGAGATTGTGTTGACTAAACTGTATTCTAATTTAGTATTTGGCACTGTTCTTTCCATGGCTAAATTATAAAGATTAGGACTGCACAAATTTTTATTTTTAAAATAAATGTTACAATTTCTTCTTTTTTGAGTGGGAAAAACAAAGTAAATATTTAAAGTAGGTATCTTTATATTGTCAAATCATTTTTATTATGTGTTAAATTGAGTTAAAATAAAGAAAGTCTCTTTTTTTTTTAATCAGAAAAAAATGAGTATATTTCAGTTTGGCCTTTCTCTTCCCATAGTCTGGTTTGACCTAAAAACTTCTCTGTAGATACTGGGCCTAAAATTAAATGGCTTTGGAAGTCATTTTTAGGGTAAGGCTTCATTACCGTCCATTTTTAGGGTAAGGCTAATGAATTAGATTTAGCCTTTTCCTACTGAAAAAAAATGTTAGATCCCTTTATCTGGGTAGGTTTATCATTAACAGTAAAGCTGTTTTGCCTTATAGGATTGGTAAGTACATTATAGCCTGAAGGAATCTTTTGCTTTGCTTGTTACCATTAATTTTCTTAATTTGTCAAAGTTAAGATTTAAGAAATTTCAGATGACTGATCATTTTTTTAAAAATTTCAGATGACTGACCCAGTCACGTTAAATGTAGGTGGACACTTGTATACAACGTCTCTCACTACATTGACGCGTTACCCGGATTCTATGCTTGGAGCTATGTTTGGGGGGGACTTCCCCACAGCTCGGGACCCTCAAGGCAATTACTTCATTGACCGAGACGGACCTCTTTTCCGATATGTCCTCAATTTCTTAAGAACTTCAGAGTTGACCTTACCCCTGGATTTTAAGGAATTTGATCTGCTTCGGAAAGAAGCAGATTTTTATCAGATTGAGCCCCTGATTCAGTGTCTCAATGACCCTAAGCCTTTGTATCCTATGGATACTTTTGAAGAAGTTGTGGAGTTATCTAGTACTCGGAAGCTTTCTAAGTACTCCAATCCAGTAGCTGTCATCATAACTCAATTAACCATCACCACCAAGGTCCATTCCTTACTAGAAGGTATCTCAAACTATTTTACGAAGTGGAATAAGCACATGATGGACACCAGAGATTGCCAGGTTTCCTTTACTTTTGGACCCTGTGATTATCACCAGGAAGTTTCTCTCCGGGTCCATCTGATGGAATACATCACAAAACAAGGTTTCACGATCCGCAACACCCGAGTGCATCACATGAGTGAGCGGGCCAATGAGAACACAGTGGAGCACAACTGGACTTTCTGTCGGCTGGCCCGGAAGACCGATGACTGATCTCTAAGCCTGGGAGAAGTTCCTGGAAACTGACTCTCCAGGACATGGAAGAGACTGATTTTTTTTTTTTTTTTTTTTAATCACAGTGTGGGAATTTTTTTTAAATATTTGTATTTATTTGAAGGCATTGAGGACCAGAAGGAAGTTTTGTGCTTTAGCAGACTCCTCTACGTTTTGTTCCCTTTACCTTGAGTATGCATGTGCCTGTTCAGAGCCTCCAGATACCTTTTTTATAAAAAGAAGTATGAAAATCATTATGGTATATAATCTACTCTTAACAGAGCTTTTTTTTTTTATTACAGTGCTACAATGATTTCTGATTAAATGGTCCCTAACTTAACTAGAAGGCTAAAAATGCAGGCATGAAAGAATAAACAGAGTACTCATGATGCCTTTGAGAAAAATCAAAACATCATGTAGGGTGACCTAGTTTCCAAACCAATAAGCAGTATTGTAATATTAAAGGAAAACTGTTCCAATCATTTAAAAGTACTTGTTAAGTACTGCTTTTTACAGTTATGACAACTGTTTCTTTCTATGCATATAAATCAAGCAACCAAATATCTGTAGCCATGGAAATGTCTGACTAGAAATATTTATATTGGATTCTGAATACAAAATGTCCCTGTGGTAGAACTCTTAATTCTATGCCTGGTGCAGTATAATTCCCAAGTGTACTGTCTATACCAGGAAAAAAAAAAAAAAAAAAAACCTAATAAAAAATGAAATATGAAAACTGGTTTGTATTTGTTGATTATTGTTACTTAAGGGGGGAATATTATATTCCTTGTGTAAAGTACACATTATTTGGTTTATGTCCCAGTGTATATACTGCCTGTAGCACATTTGTATTTGACTCAAGAGGATTCTGTAGAACCTTAGGATGCAGTCTACAGAACCGTACTGTGTTACTGGAGCAGGAATGGATGGAATTAGTAGTTTTATCTAAAATAATGCATACTTGAACAGTGAGCATAATAGGTTGATAAATTTTCTCAAATAGGACTTAGGTTGAAGATTATAGATTTTTCTTCAGTAAGCCACCAATTGTCAGCACTGAATATGACCCTTATTCTAGCTTCGTACTGAGCACAGGGACAGATTGCCTCTTTAGCCACTTTATTCTCATAGCGTTATGGTGGCCCACAAATATATTTTATTATTACAGTTAAGTCCGTTTCTGAGGAGAAAAACTGCAGTGAGTGGAGACTCTGGAGCAGTTGGAGATACATATGTACTTTTATTTATTTCACTGTAGTTTTATTTTGAATAGTTGATTTGATTGTCTTTCTTGGAGGTTACAGGAAGGATTAGTTTAGCTACAGCGTGACTTCCTAGTTTACCAGAACACCTTATAAGAGAAATCCTGTAATTTCTTCCCTGTTTTCCTTTTTTTTTTTTTAATTTTTTAAATTATTATTTTAGAGAGAGAGGGAGAGCGTGAGCAGAGGAGGGAGGCAGAGGGGGAGAGAGAGAGAGAGAGAGAAATCTCAAGCAGGAATGTGGAGCCCAATGCGGGGCTTGATCCCACAACCACAGGATTGTGACCTGAGCTGAAATCAAGAGTCAGATGCTCAACTGACTGAGCCACCCAGGCACCCCTTTCCTATTTTCTAGGGGAAGTATGGAGTTCTGAGGCTGTGTGCCCTCGAGTAGGGTCCTCCTTATGTCCTCTTTATGAGAACATTCTGAGATTCTGTCCCTAAGAGGATGAGAATACTTACCTATATCCATTTTTGCCCGTGTCTCTCTGAAAATTTATTTTAAGATTTGACAAATGACCAACATCCAGAAACCTATAATTACCCCTTTTTCACCATCTTCAACTAAACTGTCTTCAGTCTGATATCTCTTCATGTTATTGGCAGGTTGCTGTGGTTCCAGTAAATGTGCTAGGATGAGGTTATCTTTTTAGAAAATTGTCTCATACTTCAAGCTGATTAGAGGTTACCTAAAAAAACATATTCAGCCACTTATGTGTTGTTAGCTGAGGTAAATGCAAGACAATGATTTGAATTGAAAATAGATATAGAAATGGGAATAATATTAGTTGTTCCAGAATTTCAAAAGTTTAAAACTTACGAGGTTTCTTCCGTGACCATTTTACTGGGGAGAAGTTTGTTTTTGATAAAATTTCTCAGATTTGTTAATTATTAACAACTGAATGATTATTTTTATGAATAAATTAGAGAAAGTAGCCAGCTGAGATTTTTTGCAATTTTATGTGTCTGGTGGCATTTAATTTTGATTGTTTTATTTACTTGGGCAACATGAAAAATGTAGTTTGATTATATTTGGGTAATTTGAGACAATTATTATCTTCTTTTGGGAAATTAAAAATTTTTTCTAATGTTTATTTTTGAGAGAGACAGAGTGTGAGTGGGGGAGGGGCAGAGAGAGAGGGAGACACAGAATCCTAAGCAGGCTCCAGGCTCAGCTGTCAGCACAGCCTGACATGGGGCTCGAACTCATGAACTGTGAGATCATGACCTGAGCCAAAGTCAGAAGCTTAACTGACTGAGCCACCCAGGCTCCCCTGAGGAAAATTTAAGTTGTTTTCACTGTGAAAGAGTTGATTTTCAAAAACTGATATTTAGTTGTATTCTCAGGACTCTACATTTTATTTAGAGTATTAGGCACTTTCGGAGGATTGTGTGTGCACACATTGTGTATGTGCTTTTAAGCCTCAGATAAATGTGTGCTATAGACGTGATAACTAATAAGTTCATTGAGTTTTTTTAAAGACCTAAAACGCTGGTGTTTAACAAAATAGAAGCTACCAATGGATAGCGCTACTATTTTTTATTTCAAACATATTCAGAAGTAAAGAGAATAGTGCAAACATTCATGTACCCATTGATCATCTTCAACTATTTGCTCTTTTTTTCCCTCCCATGGATTATCTTAAAGTAAATCACAGATGTTTCATTCATTTCAGACTATGTCTCTAAAAGATAATGATTCTCTTTAAAAAAATACATACTTTATTGGGCGCCTAGCTGGCTGAGACGGCAGACTCTTGATCTTGGGGTCGTGATTTCAAGCCCTGTGTTGGGCGTAGAGCTTACTTGAAAAAATCAAAAAGATATGAATGTATATATACTTGAAAATATATAAAGTGTATATGAAGTGTACTTTAAAATTTAATGCTATATATGCCATTAATGCTATATATGCCATTAAATAGTGCCGTTATCACATGGTGGTGCCTCTTGAATGCTGCTGATTATTTCACAGCTTGGCTCTCGAACTTTGTAATAGTGGTCTTAAATACTTCTCATAGGCAGGGTTCCCCTGTTTGTAGAAAAAAGTGCATTGTTAGGATATATCTGTCAGGATTAATGACTTTTACCTTCAAATTAAGTTTTTCATTTCAAAAAAGTATCATTACATAAGATGCTTAATTTTAAAAATTATTTTTTAAACCTATTTTGTGTGAACATATGGGGAACATTTTTTCCAAAGGGCATCCTTCCTTTTCTCATGCAGATTTTAAATTGTATGCAGGTGGCCAATTAAGAAACAGCTTATCATTTGCTTTTGGAATTTAATACAAATAAAATGCTTGACTTTTTGAGGTTCTTTGAAATTGAACATTTACCCACAAAGCAAGGGGCCAGAAGGCGGAGCCAGGTGGGCAAGGTACTCTCAGATCACATTATCGCCCATTGTCCTCTAATGTATGTCTTGATTCTTTCCTGCCCAGCTCTAGCTTCATCTTTTATATTGTTTATTTAGTTTTTTGCTTGTCTAGGCTAAAAACTTTAAGCTCCTCATTGAAGACGGTGTTTGTGACTTTTTTGGCTCCCCTGTAGCCTTAGTACCAAGAATAGTTTCTGTCATGTGGCATATGCTCAACAAATATTTGTTGAATGACTGAATGAATGAATTGGTAAGTATGTTTAATGCATCTAGCAATTACTTGGACACATTTTTACAATAGAATAATTGGGGGAAATAGGATTCTTGTTTTGAAAATATCCCCAGTGATTTCTGCACTGTTTGTATCTATAGGGAATCACTTAAATATGAGTTCATGTACGGAGCAGGAACAACCTTTTGTAGCTCACTTTGGAGAACCTGGCTTGAAATAGCATCCAGATTAGGGGGGGAAAAAAAGCCAAAGAACACACCATGGCTAGAGTGAACCATGAGAGAGTGCATCATTCTGTCTAGGGATAAAGCTCAACACTCAACCTGCCCCAGCTAGAAGAGAGACTGTCTTATGGTTCTAAGACATTTAACTTAGCATAGCACTTTTCTTTTGGTAGAAAATATCAGTGAAATATAGTCCTGTTTGTACTTTTGTGTCTCCAAGGCAGGTTCAACGTAGTTGTTGTTTTAATGCATTTGAAATACCTGCAGTGTGCCATTTTCTACTAGTGCAGATGAGGAAAAATGTCTCTTACTGCAGCTTCAAAATTATAGCAGATTAGAAAAATATACCTTAAAGTGCTATTTTGGCGGACTCTTGAGGAGCCAGTAACATAAGATTATATATATATATATATATATATATATATATATATATATATATATATATTAGCAGTCAACTGGCTGTCATTTTAAATAACTGGAGACATTTCCCCAAGGTCATTTGTAATCTCACATTCCTAAATTGCTGTGCATGGAAGAGCCATGTTGCTGTACCTGTCACCTTTGTAGCAAGGTGATGTAAGCCAAGATGGTCAGAGTCTGCAGCAATGTGTGTGCAGCAGGTTCCTTCATCTTACTGTGTGGGTCATAAAACTATGTTCATTTATTCCATAAATGCAAAGTGTCTACTCTGAGCTAGATCCTGGAGTTAGGGAGAGGAAGAGTCCATTCTGTTCACAGTCCAGTAGCAGGAGGTAGGGAAAAGAGAAAAGTGAATGGGATGAAGTGCATAATGTTTTATCTGTTGGTGCTGTGGGCCAGTCATGCCCCTCATTTACTTAAGCCTGCCCTCATATAGTATCCAGATTAAATGCTTTTAAAATAAAGGTTAGAAAGGAAGTAAAACAAATAAGAACGCTCCCTATGTTCTTTAGTGAAGATGAGGAATCAGAAGAAGTGGCATATTTCCTTGTGTTGCTAGTTAAGCAGGTTTGAGCTAGATACGTCAGCATTTGCTGACAAGTGTTACAGCAGTCAGTTTTTCTCCGGAGCACCAAAGAGCATACACTTATCCTTAGACCACAGGAGCTAATCTGGAGTAGGAGGACTGCTGTCGTTTTATGACAGGATTTAAATATTAGAAAGTAGGGAGATGTAATTATTAGAAAAAGTAACACAGCACAAGTAGATTAACTGTATTAAGAAGTAAATGTATCATACGTTCTTTAGGTAAGTTCTTTATATTGTTGAGTTAAAAGGATGCCTTTTTGGAGACAGGGAATGACCAAAATGGATTGATTGGCCTTCTATCTGACAAGCCTCTTGGAGGTAACCAGTTCTGTTATAACTTTAGATAATTGTGTTAAATTAAGCCATGAGGTATGACAGGATGCAAAATGCAAAGAGCAAGTCTAACACCATGCTAAGTGTGAATGAAAGCCTGAGAGTTGCCAATTTTATAAGGTGTTAAGTAAGACACCTTTTCTGAAATTTGACCTAAGGGGTAAAAAAGTAAGCCTCACTATCTGAAAACATATTTGCACCATAGAGCTTAAAATAATCTGTTGTGTACCTATAGACTATTGTTTTGATCATCTGTATCAAATCTATTAAGTATTAGTTACTGAATTCTGAATATAGGGTTGATTTCTTTACTCTGCTTATTGTAGTCATTGACATTCATAACCTTTCCCAGTGAGGCTTACAGCAGAGAGTCTGGGACGCAGGCCCCAGACTGTTAGGATTTTATGAGTCCTCCCCTTCTGTTAATGACCTAGAGTTCTGGTATTCTCTCTTAGACAGCTGGGGATCTTTTTGCCATAACCCTTGTAATTGTTTATATGGCTTTCCTGGGCTGCTGATGGCAGTACAGCAGCCTTCTTTGTTCCTGGGATTGTGTTCCTCAGAATGGATAGGAAGGAGGCATCTCTAGCAGACAGATGTGAGAGTGATCTCCCCACCCCAAGTTTCCTATCACCCATTTTTATCACCACAAAACAGAGTTAAAGGCTGAAAATAAGACGGCTAAATCACTGCAATGATTTATCTTATTTTTGTGACTTAAAAGCTAGTTTGCCACTATGTGTATATGCTCTTGAGTATGTCAAGCCACGATTTAGATCTTGGGCCTTCCTCCTAATTCCCTTTACCAAATTCTGAGCAATGCATTTTGCTGATTGCAGTCCAGACTCAGAGTTCCTGCCAGACCACATCCCTACTCCTGGTTTCTTTTATGTATTCTCTTTTAAACACGTGCTATGCCAAGCAATTTCCAACCTAATGGGAATCAATTAAAATGAGAAAACATGGAAGTGTATTCACTGCTTGTTCTCCGCTCTCTTACATAATTTATAATGTGTTCTACTCAACTACCTGAGTATTGGTCGGTGACCTCTGAGCCCATTCGAATAGACGTTCATAGACATTGCCATCGTAACAGCCAAGTGCTGAGTTTAAGCTCTGATCCGTGAAGTCAAAAGCATCAGTTAACAAGATGGCATCCTTCCTGTGAGAGAAAACAAGAGTTTGTGAGTATTTTAGATTGCTCTTATGAATCTAATTAATCAGGGATGGTGAATAACAACACCTAATTAGAGGTTGCATCATTATTCACTTTTGAACAACTCAGCTTTAATTTTTTAAACGTTTTAATTTTTGATCAGTTATATATACCATAGTATAAAGAGTCTAGTAGTCTTCAAGGCTTGTTAGTTAAAATCAGTATATCCCTGTCCCACCTCTACTTCCTCCACCCTGCAATCAGTCTTGGTCTTTTAGCGGCTATTTTTGGTATTTACTTGAATATCTCTAAATGTCTTGTTTGGATTGCTACTTCTTGATTGTTCAGTTTTAGATATTGTCTGTTGAGTCTGCATTACAAAAGATGTTTTTAGTCCCCTCCCTTCACCCCTATCTCATCCCCGCTCTCTCCTGCTTCTTCCCCTTGGCCTTCCCGCTCCCAATATATAGTTTAAATACTGGTCAGACTTGCATTTGGTACTTACATGGTTATGACTATATGTCTGCATATTATTGTGACTTTATGTATCCTGCTCACAGTTGAGCTGTGTCCCCACCATGTCTCCTATTAAGAGGGATCTACTTCCTGGCCTGCTATTTCTCTCTCCAACACACATCATCCTTAGTGATTTCATTGTCTACCTGAATGTTCCTCTAAAACGTGGCTTCTCAGTTCATGGATCTTCTCCTTTGACCTTGTTCTACAGCCCCGCCTTGTGATTCTCCACCAGGATCCCACCCCAAGACTTGACGGCAACATCTGTACTTTCTCCGCGATGCAGATGGCATTCCTTTCACCATCCCTGCTCTTTTAGCTTACTCCCTCTAGTCTTTTGACTCTGATAACCCTTTTTTTAATTTTCTGGGTTTTTTAAAGGTTTTATTATTTATTTATTTATTTATTTATTTATTTATTTATTTATTTATTTTTGAGAGAGAAAGAGAGAGAGAGTGAGAGTGAGCAGGGGAGGGGCAGAGGAGAGGGCGAGAAGATCCCACGCAACTCTACACTCAGCTTGGAGCCCCATTTGGGGCTTGATCTCACCACTGTGGGATGATGACCTGAGCCGAATTCAAGAGTCAGATGCTTAACTGACTTAACTGACTGAGTCTTCCAGGCAACCCCCTTTTTTTTCTTTTTTCAAGCAACAAAATGTGCTTTATTTTAGCCTATTGAATGAAATATTTTTTAACCTTTTTTTTTTTTTAAGTTTATTTACTTATTTTTTAGAGAGCATGCACGCGTGCAGGGGAGGGGCAGAGAGAAGGAGAGAGGGAATCCCAAGCAGGCTCCGCCCCGGCAGCGCTGAGGCCAATACAGGGCTCCATCTCACCCATGGTGAGATCACGGCCTGAGCTGAAATCAAGAGTCCAGTTGCCCAATGGATTGAGCCACCCAGGTGCCCCTGAATGAAATATTTTAAAAAATTGTTCACATACTTCTCTTTCTTTTTTAACAAAGGGTAGAAAGCATAACATGCGATTTTTTATACTCTTCCCTAGCCCTCCTTTTGCAAGGCATTTGAGATGACTGGGATACTGTACCTACCTATTTTAATCCTCTCTGGATGACCCTTCATCATCGCTGTGAGGTGATTTTCATTTAGGGCTGTTTATACTTCCTTGACCTTCCTGGCACCTGCCACTTACGTAATGTCCCTCATCCTCCTGGTGGTCTCCCTTCCTTTCTTATTCAGCTGAAATTCCATGGTCTTTTATATTCACTTCCTCAAAAATATATTCCACATTTTTCACTGACTGTGTGACATCACCTTTGTGGCTCTATATGGCCGACCGGAAACCAGTACCGAGCGGTGTAACAGGCTCAAGTGGGCCCTTCCGGCTGCCTAGCAATCCTATGACATTGCTCTCATTCCTGTACTCTTTTATTCTCTTCGGGGATTATTTCACACCTTCTCTCTAATCCTTAAATCCATGCCACCTGCCTCCCTATCTCTCTCTCTTCGATGACTCTTCGTCCCATTTCACTGATAAAATGGAAGCAGTAAGAGCACATCCACAAGTTCTCACCTGTGCACCTATAGGTATGGTGCTTTCTCTATTTTTAGCACAGGTATGCAGTTCTGGCTCCCAGCTCTCGCCAGTCCCTCTCTGTCCAGTAGATGCCTTCTGCTCTTGCCTACCAGAAAACGATGTTCTAGAAATTCTCTTGCCTTTGCCTTACAATGTCAAAGTCCCCATCTCTACTGAATCGTTTTCGCACGTGAACATGGTGTGCTATCCCCCATCTTAACAATAAGCTTTGAGTCTGTTTCCTTCTCCATCATCTATTCCAGATCTTGACTCCCCTTTATGATAAAGCTCCTTAAAAGTGTTGTACTTGTTTATGCTTTGCTATTTCTTCTTCTCCACCTGTTCTTGTAGACTGGATCTGTTCAGGTTTTAACTTCTGCCACTCCACTGAAATAGTTCTTGTCAAGGCCTCCTCTTCTTCATCTTTGGAGGGTCCCAAGACTCAGTATTCCAGCCTCTTCTCTTTATCCAGTCACTCCATGGGATATCCTCATGGCTTTAAATACCAGCCATATGCTAATGACTTCCAAATTGATCTCTCCAGTCTCACTTAACCTGCATTTTAACATCTTCCTTAATTTCTAACAGGCTCTTCAAACTTAACATGTTCAAAACCAAACCCCTGGGGCACCTGGCTGTCTCAGTCAATAGAGTGTGTGATTCTTGATCTCAGCGTTGTGAGTTTGAAACCCGTGTTTGGTGTAAAGATTATTTAAATAAATAAAACTTAAAAAAATAAAGTGCCAAACTCCTGATCTTCTACAGCTTTTCCTGTGCATCCTGCCCAAGCCTGGCACATTTATAGTAAATAGCTACTCTGGCCAAAAACCTGAGCTCCTCTCTGTCGCATACATCCTGTACCTAATCTGTCAGCAAATCCTATTCTATCTTCCAAATATATCCAAACTTTAGTCACCTCCCACCACCTCCAGTGCTGGCACCCAGTCTAACCCATCGTCATCTTTCACTTGGATTATTGAGGTAGCCTCCTAGCTGGGCTCCCTGCTTTTTATTCGTCCCCTGCCCAGTTCCTTACTGTCGCAACTGGAGTGATCCTTTAGAAAAATACATCAGATGACTTCAGACTGTGTCTTATGCTATGTTGAAAACCGTCCCCTTCTCACACAAAGTAAAAGCCAAAGTCTTAAGTCTTTGTGATGATCCCTACCCCCATCGTACCTCCCACCCCCCGCCCCAGTATACCCTTACCTCTCTGCCCTCTGCCCTCACTCTCCACCTAGTCACATGGCTGTAGCCTCTGTGGCCTCTTCTGTGTTCTCTGGATGGATGTGCCAGGCATGCTCTGGCCTTCAACATTTGTACTTCTCTGCCTGGAGTGTTTCCTCCCTGCCCGCCCCCAGCCCATGGCTCCTCTCACCTCCCCTCCACTTGAGATCTTTCCTCCAACATCACCCTCTCTGGGAGGCCTTCTCTGACTTACTTAAAACCACTGTCCCTCCCACTGCACCCCCAGCATTCCTGATCCCCTTCCCTGCTTTCCTTTTCTTAGCAGTACCATTTTGCATACTGTTTGACTTATTTTTTCTGTGTTTGTCTCCTCTAGTCTGCAAGCATTTGTGGCCTTTTCAGTCTGAAACTTCATTTGAAGAGTATTTTCTTGAATTATTTAATCAATGGCTTGTTCCCTTCTGTTTTCTCTGTCTGCTCTTTCTAGATCTGTTTTTTAGATGATGGACAGTTAGGATCAGTCTTCTTACTACTTTAATGTTTTTTCTTAATTTCTATCTTTTTGTCTTTTTGCTTTCTTTTCTGTGCAATTTATGCAACTTTATCTTCCAATCCTTCAATTGATTTTTTTCATTTCCACTATCATTTAAAATTTTTTGTGTGTGTGTTTTATATATTTTTGCTAGAGAGAGAGAGACAGAGTGTGAGCGGGGCTGGGGCAGAAAGAGAGGGAGACGCAGAATCTGAAGCAGGCTCCAGGCTCTGTGCTGTCAGCACAGAGCCCAACGTGGGGCTCAAACTCACAAACTGTGAGATCATGACTTGAGCCAAAGTCAGACAGTCAACCGACTGAACCACCCAGGCGCCCCCCTGAATATTACTTTTTAAGAAATGACATTCTTGGCTTGTGGTTGGAATATTCCCTCTTAACTCTTTGAGGATATTACTTATCTTTTAAAAAAGAGTCCTTCTCCCAGAAGATTCTCTTCTACCCTCCAAGTTATTTCGTTCTTGCTTGTTTGGGCTCTGTTTTATGTCAGGGGCTTCCTGCAGGTGTCTGGTGATCCCTGAGTGTCTGACCATAGCTAAGAGTGGGGCATTAGCTAGCTGCTTAGAAGTCGGTGTGCTTGTACATATGTGGGATTCACTATGGGGTGAATTGGGGGACCGTGGGGTCAGTGCCTTTGGCTCTCTCTCCTTTGGGCTTGTCAGATTCTCCAGAGGAGTGTGCTATCATCTTCCTGTAGGCCACGAGCCTGGCTGCCAGCTTTCTGGGAACCAGGGAAAAGAGGGCTGGGGGAGGGGGCTGTTAGCACGGGGCCTACAAACATTTGTTCAGGCTGCTGTTTTCTGAAGGGTGGCCTCATTCTCACCTATGCCTAATGTTCCCTGGCCCACAGACCCTCTATGTACCCTTCTGCCGGGGTGAGGTCAAGGAAAAGGCTCAAAACCACTCATAGAGGAGGGGAACTGAGGGTTCAGATCCTTCTGAAACAGACTTCCAGCCCATCCTGTGGGTCTTACCTTCATCCCCATTGCCAGAGGTACACAGCACTACTAGTTCTTGGGGTTCTTTGGTATAACTTGTTTCCCACTTCTGATTTATGATCCAGTTTCCCCAGGTCTGCTAAATCACTGTCCATTTACTTTCTTATATTTAGGTTTCCTTTCCTGTTTTCTTTCTTTTTGTGGGTCTATACCTTTTTAAAAGTTTTAATCCCTTTGCTGGTGTTTTGTTGGGTTTCAGGAGAACAAAAGTAAATGCATATGTTCAACGTGCCATCTTCACCTGAACGTCCCCCAACTGAGATTTTACGACCTTACGACCCCTTAAACAACTATAAACTGGGTCAGCTAAGTACCATTGCACACAGAGCTGGTTCTTAGCATCACATGGAATAGCGTGCCATCCTTTATTTGTCATCTCAGAAATCAGGTTGATACCAAGTAATCAGGCAGAGAATTGTGACACAGAACTTTTGTAAGCATGGAGTCTGTAACATACCTGACAACCTTGCAATAATAGGAAGATTACTTAAGTACATATGTGAGTAAGTCAGTTTGTGGGTTCAGTGCATGCGTAAGTTGCCTATTTGTGTCAGTGCTGCTGGTCTTGTCCTAAGTTGTAAGTCTTTGGCACCAAGGCAAGCACTTAGAAATGCCGTTGCAGGTTAAGAACAATCATGCTTATGAAGTGTTAAGGTGATCTTTTGTGTTTCATCATCACTGCCAATCAGGGCTAGAATATTACTGTCTTCATGTACTTTAAATGCTGAGCATTTCCTGGGCTCCTGGGCGGTTCAGTTGTTTTAGCATCCAACTCTCGATTTTGGCTCAGGCCATGATCTCATGGTTGGGTTCTAGCCCCTCGTCGGGCTCTGAGCTGAGTGTGGAGTCTGCTTGGGATTCTCTCTTTTCTTCTCTCTCTGCCCCTGCCCCACTCATGCTTTCTCTCACAAAATAAGTAAACTATTAAAAAAAATGCCAAGCATTTCCAGATTAGATACACTTGGGCTGAACTGTGCAATACTCAGTTCTGCTATTAGTGGTTCCCACCACTGGAGTCTGTACATTAGGGAAAGTTTAATACCTGGGGCATAATTCTATAAAATGTATTTTTGACAGTTTTGATGATTTAATTGAGCATTTACCGACTGCCAAGTATCTGTTAGGTGCTTATGTGAAGCCATAAATGGTTTATAACATGTTGCATGTTGTTAGAAATAAAACTAATTTGATCTAGTCTTTTTTTTTTTTAAACTTTGTCATGAGTAGCTTATTTTTTTTTTTTTTATTTTTTTTTTCAACGTTTTTTTAAATTTATTTTTGGGACAGAGAGAGACAGAGCATGAACGGGGGAGGGGCAGAGAGAGAGGGAGACACAGAATCGGAAACAGGCTCCAGGCTCTGAGCCATCAGCCCAGAGCCTGACGCGGGGCTCGAACTCACGGACCGCGAGATCGTGACCTGGCTGAAGTCGGACGCTTAACCGACTGTGCCACCCAGGCGCCCCGAGTAGCTTATTTTTTAAATTTCAAATCTTTTTCCTTTTTATTATCTTAGTCTTGTAGATTATGTGAGCTATTGGAGGTCGTAGGGTAAGAGACACACACACACACACACACACACACACACACACACACACCATACCACCCCGTATAAAACGGCATCATATTTCCTCAGAAAAGGTTGCGTTCTCAAGGCAGCCCATTTTTCACTTATGGACAGTGGTGACTGCTCTGTATTATTTTAATTTCTTTCTTCCAGTGCTCTGTTCAGGTTGGGGCTTTGGTTTCAATGTGTTTAAAGTGATCATTTACATTATATATAATGTAACAGAATGAAAGTATTGCATTAATATGTCATGACCCTAAACTACACTGCATTATGTTGCATTTAAGAACTATTTGTATTATTGTTTTATGAATCAGTGTATGAATTGCTGAGTTTAAAAAAAAAATCTCACCTTGGAGATGAGGAAGGATTAAAATAAGTTTAGTCAACTTAGTAGGAACTCACTTAAACACATTCAACAAAGACCAGGATGCGTTTGAAATAAACAGTAGCCCCACCTTAACTTTCATACAGTTGAAAGCGCATACTCTGGGGTCAGACAGGCCCCAGATTGTATCTGGCTCCTCCCTGGCTGACTGTGAGACCCTGGGCAAGTTACCTAACTCCCCTCAGCCTGAATTTCCTCCCCAGTGAAATGGGGAGATTAACAGTATTTGTTTCAAAAGGCTATAAGGACTAAATGAGATGAGGTATGTGAAAGCTTTTGGCATAATGCCTGGCACACATAAATGTTCCTTAAATGTTAGTCATGATTCAGACTCATTAAAGTTTACATATTATGAATATGTGGTATGCTTCCTTTAGGTACTATTCCTATTTCCTTTACAATGTTGAAGAGTTCAATTGAGATAGTGAGATAATTTGTTTTTAAGCATTTTTATTCCTAATTTTTTTTCTTTCACTAATCCATAATGCTTTATGTTGATGTAATCATGCTAGAGTGTAAACCTCTCCAGAGTGGTTTGCTGCTTTTGCCAGACCCCACTTAGCAAGATTTTGGAGCTGAAGGTTTTGGAGTTTGAAGTGAACAAAGGGTCTAGGGCTAGTCTCTGAAGATCACCATGGTTTGAGGGCCAGCCACTTACCGGATGACGGGGAGCAGATCCAGGTAGGCTGTTCTCACCGCATCCACTTGGGCCCCAGATAGGAAGCCATCGTGAAGAAAGTCACCCGAGTTTGTCAGGATGCCATGTAAAGCATAGAGGTCACAGAGGCGTTTGAGCACCTGCTGAATTGCTGGTTCATTTTCTAGTTTGTCCAGAGCTTCTGTAAAATTCTTTACACTGACATAATGGCAGTGTGCCTAAAAGACACAAAGATACATTAGCTTCTGATTTCTGACCTCAGAAGTCCTGGAAGCTTAGGAAGACTGCTGGAATAAGCCCCCTGTGGCCATGTGTTTCCCAGCGGGCTGGCAGCTGCCTTTTCTCCTGGCTGTGGGTCTGACTGAGCCTTTTTGATGGTGTGTGTGTGTGTGTGTGTGTGTGCGCGCGCACGCAGGCGTGTGCTTATGTTGGGGGCTTGTGGGCTCTGGAGCTTGGCCCTTAGCTTCCTTATTTTATTTGGGGGAAATTTCAAATAGATTTGAAAAGTAGAAAGAATACAGGGGTATTGGAGGCTGGCCTGGAGACAGTGGAGGACAGTACCACTCTTCTTAAGAAAACAGCTATTTATTGTTTGCCATGTTCAAGGCAGTGGTGTGTGTGTGTGTGTATATGTGCTTGTGTACGTTGTGGAGGAGAGAAAGTAGAGGCTCAAGATAGACACAAAATTTATCCCAGCTAGAGAGTAAACTCTGTGAGGTAAGCAGGGCTGTTATTTAGCCCATATCCAACAATCTTGCTTTGTCACTGGTTAAAATAAAACTTTCAGGCTCCTGGCTGGCTCAGTCGGTGGAGCATATGACTCTTGATCTCAGGGTCATAGTTTCAAGCCCCACATTGGGCACAGAGCTTACATAAAAAGCATAAAACTTTTGGTACAAGTTGGTAAGTGACCACTGCCCTCAACCCTGTGAGAGCCCCTTGGGTCAGCCAGGATCCTTCCCTGGGACTTCCTCCTCCCCACAGCTCAGCAAATAAAGGATGAATGCCTGACCCAGCAGGAGACTTTCAGGCCTCTGCCTCCATTAGGCCTGAAGTGCTTTCTGACTGGCCCTTGCCCCTGCCCTACCAGTTGTTAGGTATTTTGAATATTCCACTTCTCTCCAAGACAAATCACACTATAGTTATCAGGTAAGGTATATGAATTCCATGGGGGCAGGTGGGTAGGGAGGAAAGGAGAGCATATTAAATTCTTCTCAAATCTTTATGTATAGACAGATTAGCTGGTGATCTTGTCAAAATGCAGATATCCGGATAGCTTCCCAGTAAGGCCTTAAGTAGCTAGGCTTAGACTGTCTTGAGGGTTCAAAGAAATTTACTCAGGGGGACGAAGAATGGGAAAGGCCATTTGAGGCAGGGGGGATTTCCTGTGCACATGGCTGTACTTGCAGGAGGCTGCAAGCAGTCTACTGAGGGGAGGACAGACTGTACACATTAGGGCAGGTGGGCCACCCGGGACCTGGGTCAGTAAAGGGCTGTGAATGACATGGTTGGTGATGTGGAGAACAAATGCAAAAGAAATGTAGATGAAATTAAATTTCCTTATAAGTTGCAGCCCATTGACAAGTACTTGAGACAGGCCGAATGTGACATTCCTCCAGGAATTTCCAACTGCCTTAATGTTAATACCTTACTAGAGGAAAAAGCCTTAGCTTGACAACAGCCGGGTCTTCAGGATCCTGTAACTTACAAAAATCCTTTCGGAAACTTCCTTTGTGTCTACCCCTCCCAGTTTAAAAGTATATAATCACTCGCTCCTTACAACCCCACGGCAGCTCTTTCAACACGTGGGTCCTGTCCCCGTGCTTTAATAAAACTACCTTTTTTTGCACCGAAAACGTCTCAAGAAAGAATTCCTTCTTGACCGTTTGCTCTTGAAGCCTGTTTCAAATCACATCAGTCAGGGTTTCATTTTGTGGGGGTCAGAGAACCACCAAAGTCTTCCACAGGGAAGTGACCCCATCAGGTTTCTCACTTTGGGAGGGATCTGGCTTTCCCACGGAGCCTCCGCACGCGTGCGAACACCACCACTTTGCCACCTGGACCTGGTGTCGTCACAGGCACGCAGAGTTTGCAATATTTGGAGGTAGAAGAGGGACAGATGTGCTCTGCTGCCTCTGTGGAGTCAGACAGCCCTCCGTGCTCAAACTGGATAGACCCTGCTCCCCTGTTCTTTTTTTTTTTTTTTTTCCTTTTTTTTTTTAATTTTTTTATTTTATTTTTGGGACAGAGAGAGACAGAGCATGAACGGGGGAGGGTCAGAGAGAGAGGGAGACACAGAATCGGAAACAGGCTCCAGGCTCCGAGCCATCAGCCCAGAGCGTGATGCGGGGCTCGAACTCACAGACCGCGAGATCGTGACCTGGCTGAAGTCGGACGCTTAACCGACTGCGCCACCCAGGCGCCCCCCTGCTCCCCTGTTCTAAGCTGAGGGCCACATCCTTAATTTCTCAGGACCATGGGTTGTGGAGTGCAGTGATCAAAAAAGAACTGCCTGAGGGCCCTGGCCTATGCTTCTGTGACAGGGTGAACCCCACTTTGGCACCATGCTCTGAACACAGTGAACTTTATTTACTTTTTGTATATGTTGGTTTAAATCTTGCATCGTGCCTAATTTGGGTGAGGGGGTGGGATGTGTTGCATTGCCAGGTGCATCTTTAATTTTACATGTATTAACTCATTTAATCTTCATAATCATCATAAAAGGTAGGTACTGTTATGAGCTCCATTTTGCAGATGAGGAGACTGAGGCACTGAAAGATTAAATTCCTTGCCCAAGGTCACATGGCTAGTAAGTGGTAGCAACGAGATCCATATCAGAATAGTCCACCTCCCGGTTAAGAGTCTGTGCTCTTAACTACTACGCTGTGTTGCCAAAGCCATTAGAGACCGAGGCTGGATTATAGTGGGTACCAGCATTTGCTCCAGTGGTGCTAGGGACTGACATCTCTCCGAGGCAGGGTCTCAGATTATAGGGTGAGAGCCCATCCATCAGAGCTTAAAGTTCCTGTCGATGCCCCTTTGTTTTACATACCGGGAAGTTACAGGCCAGAAAAGGAAGGACAACCAGGGGTCAGTCACATAGAGAGGAAAGTCATACAGAACTTAGGCCAGGGCTTGTTCCTTGTCCACCACTCTGCCACTGTCCCCAGTCCCCTTGTGTTGTTGTCACTCTCTACCTGCATATTTCTGGTTTCTAGATGGGACCCGGTGGGTGCTTAATGTTCCTGCAGAGTACATGGTTCTTCCAAAGCACGAAGCTCAGACATTGCAGATTTCTCTGCCCATTATGACTTTGGAGACTTATCTTGGGCACCATCTCCCCAGGAAGCCACTTTTCTTCAGCTTACAATGGCTGGGGGAGAAGGGACTTGCTCTTCTCCTCTAGACTGGCTGAGCTTGGTGCCCCTAGAACTTGGGGATCACCTCCCTCCCTCACACACAGTGGCTCTCTGGGGACACGGCTTGCATCCATGAGGGAAAAGAAAGCAAAGCAAAGCATCATAACTATTTCCTACCTCTGGGACTTCATTCCTTTTAGTTCTGTTTCCTCATCCTTAAAATGGAGATTATGCTACTCTCACCCCCAGGGTTGTATGTGTTAAATGAGGTAACCCTGGCACGCATTGTCTGGTTCTTTGGAAGGCAGGGCATAGGTTTGGAAAATGGATGAATAATGGGTAGCTGTGGTTCCTTTTTTGGTAGTCTGATGAGAGCACAGCCTCGGCTCACCCTCCTCTGTGTTAATAGGACATTTAGCATAGCAGGGAGTGCCCCTGCGGTGGACACAGCCCAGTGGATGGTGGCAGAGTTAATACCAGCACCAGCTGATGTGGGAGGGGTGGTGGGTCACCAGGTGGCGCTCATGCCCAGCCTGCTGAGTGAGGGCTGCTACCAAACACTTCTTTGGGCTTTCCTGCCATTTCCTGGGCCTGATGCCTGAGGATTGAAGTGTTCACCATGGGTTTTCCAGCTGTAGGTAGGGTCAGAGTGCCAGCTGCCTAAGCTCGAGCTCTTTCTCACCCCGTTACTCTCTGAGACTTGTTCCTTACTTCTGCGCTCTTAATATGTCTGCATCCACTCACTTTTCTCCATGCCCTCTGCCAGGTTCATGGTTGGGACCACCCTCAGTCCTTGCCCAGACTGCTGCTGCCTGCTCCTGACTGGCCCCCATTGCTCCCTAGGCAGCCTGCATGTCTCTTCTACAATGAAACTCTCATCACCTCACTCCCCTGATACAAAGTCTGCAAAGATGTCCCATTGCAATGAAAACAAAACCAAACTTCTCGCAGTGATGCAGAAGGTCCCAGGCCTAGCCTATCTTTTCTCCTCCCCAACCTGCCTTCCTCTTCTGCTTTCAGGCTTCCTCCTGTAGCTCCTCCTTGAGGATCTGTATTTTCTCAAGCACCATGCCTTTTATTGCCTCTTCCTTCTTCACCTGCTGTTCCCTTTGCCAGGAAATCTTCGTTTCCAAAACCACAGCCTCTACCCTTTGGCTGGCTAATTTCAGCTCATCCTGGAAGTCTTGGCCTACATGTCACTTCTGGGAGGACTTTGTGGTCCTCAAGCTGGGTAGAGACGTACATCTCTGGGATCCTGTGGCAGCCTGTGTCTCACAGTGCCCAGCCCGATGCCTGGTGTTGAGGGGGTGGTCAAATATTTGCTGACTGAATGTGAATTATGCACAAACACAAAACATAGTAGAAATTGAAACAGACATCTAAGGATTGCCTGTGGGGCTAAGGGGAGACTTAACCTGCTTTTCTATCTGGGAGGAAATATTTGAACAACCTGAAGCAAATCCAATAACACTGCCTCATTACATTTTTTTTTTCCCTAAGAGCTGTCAGCAAGATTGCTTTGGAGTTAAGTCCTTTAATTAAAATACCCTGCACAAAAGCCTTGGAAGTGAAATGAGGGCAGCCACTGAGCAGGGCTGGGGAATAATGGCAGAGCTCAGATTTTCTCAGCATGGTGGCCTGCTGGGGAAACCAAATAGGCCCCTTTCAGTTGGAGCTTCAGCTGATGGGCAGCTCACCTTAGCAGCCTGGACGTGCATGACAGTGGTCTGGTTCCATGCCTCATACCTGTCAGCCCCGGACTGCATCAGAGTCTGCAAGTGATGCACTGAGTCCTTTATGAGCCTGAAGGCCAAAGAAAAAAAGGTTCAGCTTCCTGACTGAGTGGGAAAGGGACTGGTGGAGTTTGGTCTCAGGCTGCCTGGGGTCCCTCAGAAATAGAAATACAGTAATTCCCATTTATTGACTATTTGTGTTATAAGGCTAAATGCTACACATTATCTCTTTAACTCTTAAAAATTTTTTTTGAATATTTATTTGGAGAGAGAGAGAGCTTGAGCAGGGGAGGGGCAGAGAAAGGAAGAGAGAGAGAATCCCAAATAGGCTCCAGCTCGTGAATCATGAGATAATGACCCGAGCCTGAGCTGAAACCGAGAGACGCTTAGCCAACTGAGCCATCCAGGTGCCCCTTTCTTGAACCCTTTTAAGGGTAGGCATTCCCAATTTACAATGGGGAAAACTGAGTCCCAAACTGGTTAACTAACTGGTCCAGGGTCACATAACTAGTAACTAACTGGTCCAGAGTCACATAACTAGCAGCTTAACCTCTGACCTGTAAAGCCTGAGCACTCTAGGGCAGGCACTGACCCTCCTTTCTAATGCAGACACCATCCTGATACCAGTAACTTCTGTGGCTGAGCAAAGACAGTGGTTTTCCTGTAAAGGCTAGTGAGGCCTGTCAGTCACCCAGTCTGTTTCAGGTTCTTCCTAAGGAAACTTAAAAGGCAAGAAAAGAAAACCAAACAAACCCTTGTTCTCCAAACCACTAAATTGGTCATTTGCCATTTACTTAAACTTTTCCTTTTATTTTCTATTTCCTGACCATCCGCTCATGATCCTTGGAATTTGTATGCAAAGCAAACTGTTTATTAAGCGATATTTATTTTTTTTCTTGTCAGGGAATAGATAAACAGATGTCACATTGAGGTCCAAGCAAAAGTCAGTATAATGGCATTTTAATTACCCTGAACAGCCTTATTTTGCACTCTCTACCTCCCCTAACTAAAATATTAGATCTGTGAGGCTTAGGCTTTTCTTGACTGGTTTACTAATAGATCTGTAGTACCTAGAATAGTGCCTAGCACATTGTAGGAATTTAATATTTGTGGAATAAATAAATGAATGTCCAGAGTTGCTCATGATTTTGAAACAATTATTAACTATCCTGGGAACCACAGGTTGGGGTATTAGGGCCTCTATGAATATTGGTGTTTACTTTTATTTATTTGTTGGTATTTACATACTGATGTGGTACTTACACATGGTACATTCGTTGCATTGCAAATCACAGTAAAAACCTATAGATATAAAAAGTTCCTTGCACTGGCCAGAGGGGTGATGTCCCACTAGCTCAATGAGGATGGGGAAGTGATGGTGGCTGATGGATGTGACTTCCCCTTCTCTGCCCACGGTGACAGGAACTGAGAGGACTGAGGTTGGGGAAGGGGGTGCTTTTTAGAGGAGTATGCATGAATGCTCACCCATCCCATCCCAAAGGCCCTAGTGTAGGAAGGAGCCCGTCCCCAAGTGGAATGGCCAATTTCTTGCTCACCTGGCTGCCACGTGTGCCCAGGCCGTGGTGTAGAGTTGTGGGTGGAGGAAGTCAGCTGCTTTCTGGGCTGGGCACCTGGCCAGGTCAGGTGCAGTCAGGTACGCAACAGACTGAGGGAGAGATCTCTGCGATGTGGAGTCTTGGGATGCCTGAGCTAGCAGGTAGTTTTTCTCCAGAAACCTGGGGGTGGGGGGTGGGGGTGGGAGCCAGTGAGCAGCGGGAGCCCTGTGGGATAGACCAGCGCCCCTATCTCCAAAAACACACACTCTTAGACTCCCTATAGGAGAACCAGGACCATGCAGTTTCTTGCCTGGTCCCTCCTGATGGTTATCCTCACCCCAAAGCCCTCCCCCCCCCACCTCCCCAGCTGTGAGGCCCTCAGGGCCATGCACCCTGAGACTGTGGTTTCTTCCACAGTGAAAGGAGGCTGGAACTGCAGAGCTGGGTAGACACTCAGATCCTGAACCGAAACCTTTCTGGTATCTGAGCAAACAGAATTTATTCTTCTGGTTAGGATCTTGTGATTTGGGGATTTATGCTGAATTGTACAGTGGCAGCAGAGATTAAATTTTCTTACTTGAGAAAGGATAGGTGTAAGAAGGCTAACACGAGTGGGAGAATTACAGGTGACTCTCGGCTTCTTTCCTGTGATGATCCAGTGCTTATAGGCTCTGGGCTCAGCCAATCCTGGATTCCCAGGCAGCTCTGTTGAGACCTCTGTGATGTTTGTGGAAGTTACTTCACCTCCCTTGGCCTCAGTGTCTCCATATTTAGATGGGGATAATAATACTCACCTGATAGAAGGTTTGTGAAAACTGAGAAAATATTTGTATTGCTTTTATAATGTGGGACACAGAATTTCTAATACATGATACTGTATCCCCCTTATAATTAAAAAAAAAAAAGCACCAATATACTACATATTATAAATTTTTTCAAGAATATTATATAGCCTGTTTGCTAGCAAGCCCTTTCTCCTTGCATGGGGAAACATGTGCCCTGTTGAGTCACCCGAGGATAGATAAATGTGAAAGGCCTGGTCAGTCCGAGCCCCCACAGACAGAAGAGAATGAACAGAAGCCACCACTTGTCGGTCGCGAATCCTGGGTCCCTTCCTGCCTCTCAGGTGGGAGCTTCCGTGAGCAGGCCCTGTGCTAATCCTGAGGACAGTTGGTGGGCAAGGCCCCAGGAGATCTGGCTCACCGAGAAGAGACACTCGGATGGTGTTGAGTGGGAGGGCCAGGGTGGGCATCTAAGCAGCGCCCCGCAGAATGAGCCGCTTACAGCAGCAGGCCCAGCAGGCCAGGCCAGAGTATTCGGGGGAGGGAAGGGAGCCTTCGTGAAGCCCGTGCTGGGAAAGAGGAAACTTGGCCAGCTGGGGAAGGGAGGTGGGGGGAGTGGGGATGGGGGCGGGCAGTGTAGCATTTTCCCACTAGCAGTGGGGAGCCACCGAAGAATGTGAAGCAAGGGAAAGCTGCACTCTTCTCCAGCCTTCCTAAAGCTCTGGATGGGTGGGATCCAGACTGTGTGGGTTGGTTGGGTGGTCTCCGCATGGCCCTGCCCAGTGTCCATTCCCACCATGGACATCAGCTGCCGCTTCAACCCACGCAGGGGCCTTACCTGGCCATCTGCAGGTAGAGCACAGTGTTGTCACCCTCATAGGTGCAGGCGGCTGTCACTCTGGCGACCAGTGAGGGCAGGCCACTCAGCTTCGAGTAGCCATGGCCGCCGCAGGCTTTGCAGCACAGCTCAGTCCCCCAGCTGCACAAGTCTGACACCATGGCCTTGATTCCTGCGCTCAGTGCGTGAAGCTGTGAGAACAGGGGATCAGGGCAAGTAAGGGGGCCCTCCGGTAACAACCATGCTTACCGCTCATACAACCTGCTATATGTCCATGACAACCCCGTGACATAAGATTGTTTCCTCAGCTCTCAACTTTATGACTGAGAAGGCTGAGACTCAGAGATGTTATGTGACTTGCCCAAGATCACACAATGACGCAATGTAGCTGTAGTAAAGACAAAGGAAAACTGTCCAGGCCAGTGTCTCCAGGATCCCTGGAAGAGGGTGCTTCCAGGACTGGGCTCACCATCATCCAGGAGTTGCAGATTTTGCTGGTCAAGTGGGGTTGTTGGAGAGCTGTCCTGTGAGAGTGGAGGTCCACCACCAGCCCACTGGCCTGGGTTGTACGAGGAGCTTCCAGGCTGCAGACCTGGTTTGAGCTTTTGGTTCTTGAAAGCCTTTAACCTATCTTTCAGACTTTTAAGTCCTTGGGAGGAAGGTTATGTTCCTTAACCTCTCTGTGCTTCACTTTCCTAATCTGTAAAATGGGAATATAAAATGCTGCCTGCTCTACAATTGAGAATTAATGAAGCTATGCTTATGAAGCCCAGGGTCTGGTGGACTAAATGTTACAGTATATCTAAGTCCTTGGTCCTTTATCTGAGACCCTTGGGGCCGGATGTATTTTGGAATCAATGTTTTTTGAATTTTAGAAAGCTAAAGCAGGGCATTTAAGGTAGATTATATATAATACCCAGAAGAGTCTGGGGCAGCCTTAGTGATCAAACTTATTAATATTTCTGCTGCAAAATGTATATACGTCCAGTGGGATAAATCAGATCAATTCAGGTCAAATTGTGTCACCAAATGTGTTCTCAATGACTGTAATTTTGGGGGGCTTTTTAGATTTCAAATACACACCAGGGATTGTGCTCCTGTGTTGTATGTATTATGTGTGATTATTCCCTCTAACATTTTTGGAGCTTTCTGGAGGCCAGATGTAGGTGGATTTATATGTCGAGGTACAGTTCACCCTGGGTGCCCTGGGATGTTGGAAGGCTGAGAGGAGATAGTAGAAGGAGCCCGTGGGAACAGGGCTGTGGCTGCATCCCAGTGATGAGAACAATTTCAGCCATTTCCCAGCTCCTGCACCCCACCCCTCCACCCCCAGCAGACAGCAGGTACCTCAGGCAGGATGCTGAAGTCTCTGTTCAGAATGGCATCATAGGAGCTGTGGAAGAATTCCAAGAGGTTGTTTGTCAGGAAATGGAATGCATAGACTGTGGCCAGCTGAGGAAAGAGTTTCTGCTGCTGTGTCTGGTGGTCCAGGACTTTTGCTTCTGGGTCACTGAGTGGAAGAAAAGAAGAAGGTTTAGAAGATTGCTACATGCCACCTCCCCACTCCCCATATCCCCAGTCCCATAAAATACTTAAAAACTGATAGCTTTTGTGGGGGGGCACCTGTTGGTTAAACATCTGATTCTTGATTTCAGTTCAGGTCATGATCTCATGGTTCAAGCCCCATATGTGGCTGACAGTGCAGAGCCTGCTTGAGGTTTTCTCTCTCCTACTCCCTCCCTGCCTCTCTCCCTCGCTCGCTTTTGCTCTCTCAAATAAATTTTAAAAACCTGATAGTTTTTTATAACTCACTGCAAAACTTGACCTGAACTGACATGAAGTTATTAATGATCTTAAAATTCTATCTAACATGAATATCCACAAAATTCTCTGAAGAAATATTGACATGTTTGCTTATGGATGTTGCCCCTTATGGGGGAAGTTTACAAAATTACAGCATATGCACCATATTATCCTGCTAAAATCTGAAAGTTATGAATTCCAACATATTTGGTCCCAAGGATTTCAAGTAAAGGGTTGTGGTCTTGTACCCCTGATGATTTGAAACTTGACCTTTCAAAGTCCAGGTACACATTGTATGTGCTGGGAGGTACATCGAGCCTAATCAGTAACTCTGAGGATGTGAACTTGGGTCTGATGGAATCCTAAGGTAGGGACTGTATTTGCCTTGTCTGTTGCTGTGTCTTCAGTGCCCGAGACTGTATCCAGCATGAAGGGGCCTGGAGTAACTATTTTGTGGATTAAAAGAAAGCATGAATGTGAGGAGCCTCCCATGGCTCTCTGGGAGGAACCCAGGTCAGCAACCCCTCACTTAGACACATACTATTATAACCATACTTGGGACACTTCTGCAACCCAGAAAACTGAAGTCTGGATGGGACGGCAGCAGCACCTTTCCCTGGCACCCCTGTCCTCCAGAGAAGACTCCCTAACCCCAGGAATCTGAAGCCCGGGCCAGCACAGGGACCCTGGGTTTGCCAGAGGAAAGGGTCCTGGGCTACGGGCCTGGCATGCTTTGTTGCTTTTTACTCTTAGCACTGCCCTGAAAGATTGCTCTTGTCACCCTGTGTCGTAGGTGAGGAAGTTGAGGGACAAAGAGGTGGGGTGACTAGCATAAGCTCCCACAGCTGGCAAGTGGCCTAGCTGTGGTCCACCCAGCTCTGCCTGGCATCTGACCTGCAGTCCATTTTGCTTAGACTGCTGGATCCTTCAGTCCATGGCATGAAACATCGCCAGGTTCTTGGGCTGGAAGTTCTCTCATCTTCACATTACAGGTGAAAAAAATGAGGCCCAGAGAGGGCAAAGGACTTGCCCAGGGTCACTTTGCAGAGTTGGGACAAGAACTGGCAGGTTGAAGCCCATCCCTCAGCACCACTAGTTGAATCAGTTATGGCTGTACCTCCCCTGCCATGCTCACTGGGGCACCATATGCTCAGCTCCATGTTGCCACATCCTGGGTGCATGTCCCCATGTGGGACATAGTGGTTGTATATTATTTTCTGTTTACAGCAAAATTGTTTGCCGTTTACAGGCAGTCCTGTATTTTCTTTTGCTGAATCTGGCAATTGTGTGCATTTCCACAGGCATGCATATGCATGGGTACACATACACATGTTAAAAAACAGAGAGTAGTTGGCTATTTGGTCCCATAGGGCAGAGGGAGGATTAGCTTGACACAGTCACATACAACAAAATGGATCCAGACTTGGACATACCACAGGATGCTGACAGTTCCAGCCAGACAGAACCGACTTCAGCCGTATACTGTCTGGTATGACAGTTGGGCTTTTCCAGACACAATCACTCACATCCTGACAGAACAAACTCAGGAGCCACAATCACCTGCAGTTTGGCAAGCGGCTGACCCAGACACACTCAGCTGGTCATAGCCGGGTAGGACCCAGTTGGACTTGGACAGACAGACTGAGTTAGATCTGATGGTCCAGGCCAAAGACAAATGATCTCACAGAAACCCCATGGGGTCAGACACTGACAGACACAGGATGGGCAGCCAATCAGCCAGGGGTTAGAGGGAGCCAACAGAGACCCTACAGACATGGCCAGATGGGCTAGGTCTGGGCAGGTGTTGCGTGTGTGTTACGGGGGTGATGTGTATTCCCAGCACCCCACTCTGGCAGAGGGGTGGCAGCAGGGGGCAGGTGCTGTGGGAATCAGAGCTAGTTCTGTCTGTAGTGGTCAGCCTGTGGGTGCATCTTGCCTGGGCCGGAGGCAGGACTGCCGGCGGATGACCGAGTAGCGAATGGCGATGACACAGGCCTTCTGCAGAATGGGTAGTACCTCGCCCCAGAGCAGATTCACCCGTGTTATCACCATGGAAAGGTAGTTGATCTGCAATTTTCCGAGCTTGAGGTAGGTGCCATCTGGCAAGACCTGGTGGGCCAAAGGCAGGTGTTGAGTCTGAGCCAAGACTCCCCAGACTGTCCTATACCCATAACTATGGGCTTCATGCCCTGCAGGCACCACAGTCCTCAAACCGCTCACCTGGGACAGATGGCCGACTACCAGCCAGAGCGTGCTGGTGTGGCCGCGCTGATTGTTAAACACACCCGTGCTTTTTGCGAAACAGCCACTGCCCTAAGTGCCTTGGTTCACAGCTCCTCACCTTGGACACCTAGGACCTCCCCCACATCCACAGCTTAAAGGTAATGCCTGGCAAGATGGGGACCTCCAGAACTTCCTCTAACACCTGGCCAGTGTCCGGTCTGTGATTGGCTGTGTCTAGGCCTCACTGCAGGTAAATACGCTTTCACTCTCAGCCCTTCCCTCTTCCCACATTGCTTTGCCACCCTACCCCATGACTGCTCTACCTTCCCATTTACCCGTGGTAACTCTGAGGCTCAGGTAGGCCAAGTGACTTGCCCAATATCACACTGCTTCTAAACTGGGTTTTTACACAGATCTGTGGGATACCAGAGCCTCTCTGAGGTGGGGTCTGCTTCTCTGCCCTATGGGGGAGGACCCAGAGACAGCAGCAATCTGCAGGGGGCCACCATCCCCTCTCCAGGCAGCATAAGTTTGCAGCATCTCCAGGACCCCCACCTGTGTAAAGCGACTCAGCATGTTGTCTCTGGGGATCCGCACATGGTCCAGTCGCAAGAAGCCATGGTCTGTATAGTCAAAGCCCATCTTGGGCCCGATGTCTCCAACAGTGATTCCTAGAAGGAGATGGAGACGGGAACATCTATCAGCCAAGTACTTTGTGTGGGGTACCACACACACGTTCCAGTTCCTCTGAGCCTCACGGCAGCCTGTGACATTGGGGTTTTATACCTGTTTTGCAGGGGACCAGGCTGAGGTCAGATTGGGTGCTGATTCTTGCTTAAGTTCACCCAGCCAGTTAGCATGAGGGCTGTCCAACCGGACTCCTCCCTGACCAAGGGAGACATGTTCTAGCTTCTCCCATGACCTCTGGGGCCTTAGGACAGGGAGGCCGTCCTGGCAGGGGTCCTGGGAGTCACATGGGCTTACCTGGCAGTGGGGTGTGGTCCTCAAGGCTCCGGATGGGCACAATAAAGGCGTGCATTCCCTGCCGGGCTCCTGAGCAGATCAGCTGGGCCTGGACCAAGGCGTGGGTGGCTGACCGTCCCACTGAGGGCAGAAACACGAGAGGCCCAGCATGATCTCTGGTGTAGGAGGACTTGGTGTACAGAGCAGGCAGGCTGACTCTCCTCATCAGGAGCCTGGATGTGGGTCCAGTCTGTAATGGGTTAGGAGGACCAGTGTGGTGGCATGGGGCAGGGCAGGGCACTCTATGAGGCCAGGATAGGGTTTGATCTGCCTTCACAAATGGTGTGGGTCAGAGGAGGATGCACAAGGAGCCTGAAGGGTAAGGGGTATTTTCCAGGGGAGGAGGGCACACAGGGCAGGGAGGGCAAGGCAAAGGGAGCGGTGTGCTCAGAAGCTTGAGGGCTGGCTTGGCTTTGTGGGGCCAGGAAGAGGAAGAGATAGCATCTAGGGTAGCAAAGCAATGCTTTTTCGGGATATCCCTTGACTCACCCTGACTTCTCCTTGGAAGTGACTGGAACAGTCCAGAGCACTTTAATGGGATTGTCTGGCTCTAGAGTGCACTGGGTTGGACAGCCATTCGGTGGCTGGAGGTTCAGGGGTTCTAAGTGTCAGGTTTGTGGAGCAACTACCCCACAGTACACAGGCACAGTACACAGGGTCGGGAGGCTCAAGGAGGCTGCTGGAGATATTGAGTCATTTTCTTGGGAATCTGGGAGATAGGGTCTATACATCAGAGCTGCAGGAGTGCGCATGTCAGGATCCGTGGTGAGAAAACTGGTCCCTTGCCACAGGGAGAGGTGTGCTCTGTTTCCCTCTCCCCATCCCAGCCGAAGGGCGCCTTTGTGGCCTCAAAAAGTCACTGATCCCAGAGAGGGGGAACTGCCCCCCAAAGAGCCAGATAAATCCAGCAGTGTTTTGCAAAAGGCACTGTGGAATGAGCAAGCTTTTTGTTTTTTCTGTCCTCAAAAGTCTATAAATGAATCTATCATCCACCTAATAATAATGAATACAGCTAATTGCCATTTCTCAATATCCAGGTGGTGCCGGACCCTGTGCTGATGCTTTCCAGTTCTTGCAGGGCAGGTATTACCGATGAGCCCCATTTTCCAGGTCAGGAAACTGAAGCTCAGAGAGGAGAGTGATGTGCTCAAGGTCACTGGCCAGGAGGGGGCAGAATTGGGATTTCAACCTAGCCTGATTGCAAATGTGGTTTCTTTTTTTCTGTGGCTCTGACATCAGACATCTGACATCCATTCCCTCCCTCTCTCTCATTGCGCTCTCCTGTAGCTCCCTTATTTCTCGGAATTCTCTCTGTCTCAATCTTTCTCCCTCTCTGCTGATCTCTCGCCTGTCTCTTTGTGTTTAGTTGTATTCCTCATATTCATTGTGTTTTCTTCCCCATGTAAGTGTTCATTAAATGGGTCTGGAAGTGCCATCGGAGGTGTGTTGTCACATCTGGGGAAGAGGGCTTTGGTGGTGCCCCCTCTCAGGAAATCAGAGCTTCAGGGAAGCAAGGTGTGGTCGCCACCTGGTGGCCACCGGGGGCAGTGTGGTGCCAGTGACCCGGCTCTGAGCCTGCCTTCCTCCGTGTCTGGAGCAGCGGCAGGGAGCGATGTTTTTCTCTCTAACTGTGTGATCGAATGGAAGCCTAATCATTAACCTGGGCGATGAGAGGACCTGGGGTTGTGGAGAGTGCCTGGGACTAGGCTGTGGTTCTGTGATGTGTGTGTGTGTGTGTGTGTGTGTGTGTGCGTGCGCATGCGTGGCGTCTGTGTGGGGGCAGCATGCTTGTGAGAGAGGCCTTGGCCCTCATTCCCCACAGTTGAGTTGGTTTCCTCAGCTACTTCAAAGTTCCCTTGGAGGCCTCTCAGCTGCTCGCTGATGAAATTATTCACATCCCACCTGTTTAAAGTGAGACCCTGAAGTTCAAGAAAGTGAATTGATTTGCTCAAGGTCACTAGCCTAGACCAGGGCATCAATCCAAGGTGCACTGGAATCAGAGCCAGTGCTATTCTGCTGTCCAACTTTGTTCTCACTGGGGACGGATGGGGCTGGCGGGGGGGGGGGGGGCGATGGATACTCACGGTCCCCAGGCCACCATTTGGTGGCAGTCACCGTGGGGCTGTGTATCACAAACTCCTGGGTGGCTGCATCATAGGTGGCTTCAGTCTCCAGGCCCTGAAGATATGTCCCTTGGAATCAAGGAGGGGAGTTAGACATGGGGCCAGGGTAGGCATCTCACCTGGGGAGGAGTGTTCTGGTGGGCCTGGAACTGCCAGGCACCCGCCTAGTCTGGGGTGGGGGGAGCTCCCCGCTGTACCCTCAGGCATCTCTCCTCTTTCACCCGTGGGCTGTGAGGGGGACACATGGCCAGCCCATGACAAGGGATGGTCGCTGACATTTCCAGAAGGAATGACTTGCCCATTGCTAGCTCATACAACCTGTTTGTGTAAATTAGAAAAAGGTACCTCCTCCTTCAAGACCCTTGCCTGCCACCCGCTGGAATGTTTTCACATGAAATCTGTACAATGTCTGACCACTGAGATGTGAATGGGCTCTCCGGAACCTTGCACAACCTGTACACGGCGTCAGGAGCCCTGGCTCACCGTGTCCCAGTTCTGTCTGGGCGTATGTTGTGATGATCTGGACATTATTGCAGAGTGGGGCCCATTTGGCAATCTGCTCCTCTGAGCCCAGGCTCCTGAGGGCTTTCAGGAAAAGGCTGTGTATATTTAAGGCCACTTCTCCAGAAACGGCTCTGTTGGGGAGAGATGCAGTGGTTGAGTAGTGCCTTGGAGACAGGGACCCGGTACCATCAGCCTGGCAGCATGCAGGAGGGAAGGGGCACCTGCCATCCTGCTTTCCTGACAGCCACTGCCTTTAAAGTAGGGGAAAATCACTCATGGGGTTAAGGGTTTCCAGGTGATCCCAGGTAGATTCCTCTCTGGTGGGGCTACCCTGGGAGTGAGTACCTGTAAGCGTAAAATAATTCAGGACTGTTTTCCGACCAGCCCAGGCACTTTGCTATTGTCTGGATGTGGAATTTCCTCTGAACGGCGGCCTCATAACATTCATTCTGGGTCATGAAATAATTATCCTTCAGGCTGCATTTTGGATCACTGTGGATGATGCTCTCTTCCAAAAAACAAAGAACAGAAGGCTTAGAGATCTGGGTGAGGTTCCTGGCACCTTCAGATCTTCCCACCCGCTTGCCTCATGGACGTGGAAAGGAAGTCAGACATTACTATCATTTTACAGACACAATGACCAAGCACCCGAGGAGGGAAAGTGACTTGCCCAAGATTACAAAGCTATGCAGTGGCAGAATAAGGACCAGCACCCAGGTCTTCTGCTGCCTAGGACTCTTCTATCCTTCAGGTGGGCTCAGGGAATACGAACAGGTTTAAGACGTCTTTAGAGCCCAAAGGAATGAATCTCTAACGGTGAGATTTTGAGATCAAATTTGTTATTTGAAGTTGGGACTGCTAGCGAAGGGCTCTTCTTCCAAGAAAAGCATCCCAGCCTCTTCTTACCAACTTTCCTCCGGAGTGCAGTGTTCTCGGCTCCGCCATCAAGGATGTTGGTGAGCCGTTCCACGTTGAAAGACTGTATGTTCCTCTCACACTCTATGTCGGGGTGCACTTGCCTGCTCCAGGTATCCCCCAGGGACACTCGGTGCACTGGGCTGCCCATCCTAGCTGGGATCTGCTTGGTGCCTGAGGAGAGATACTTCTGGCCTCGCTGCTCTGAGCCTTGGTGGTTGTGGAGGCGGTGGGGGGTGGGGGGGTTGCTAAGAATGTGTGCAGGGTTTGCTGCGAAGAATACAGGTTCAGCCTGGCTGTGGGGGATGCACAGGGGTCCCAGGGGGAACACAGGAAGTGTCCAGAGCTTAGTGTCCGTCAGGGGCTGCTTAGCATAGGGAACTAACCCCCCTTAAGTATTTGAGTGCCACCGTACCCTACCGTGCTGCCTGCGAGCACTTGGCTGGAATTGCATGCAATAATTGCTCAGTAAATGGTAGTTCAGTACCTGTTTGTCGAGATTTGGGCAAGATCTGATCACAGAGCTCATGCTCTATCCACTGCAATGTGTGTTCACAAGAATTGCCTGGGGGAGTTCTCACAAAAAGTCAGTTAACTTCACACATGTAAAAAATATTTTGGTGAGCTTGAGCGTGTGGCCTCTAGCCACACAGCGGGAGGTGGCCAAGAGTTGGACAGGGTCTGACCACAGAGCACATGCTCTGTCTGTGCTATGGCCCTGCCAAGGGGACTCACTGTAGGGAGGGACCTGTGGTCGTATAAGTCTTGGGCTCATTTGGCCCATTTCTGTGAGCTTTGAGGGGAGGAAGCTTGCCTCTGACCTGGGAAGTGTTCCCCCTGGGACCCTGTGCGTCCCCCACAGCCAGGCTGAACCTGTATTCTTTGCAGCAAACCCTCAGACTCTCAGAAGCTCCTCTCACCCCACTGTAAGACAACCACCGGATATGGTCCATTCTGCTTCTTAGGTATCTCAAATCCATTTGTTCCATCCCCATGTCTATCCCCCAGGCCGCCATCACCTCTCACCTGGTCTCAGTGTCTTGACTGTCTGTTCTCCTGGCTGCCAGGCTGAGCTCTTAAACTGTAGTCACGTTGTTTCCCTCTGCTGCTTGGAATTTGTCCCTTAGTGTCCACTGTTTGTAGAAGAGAGTCCATGCTCCCTGCACTGCCCTTTGTCCTGTTTCAGCTTACCTCCACACCTGGGTGGGGACTACCCCTCTCCTCCTGCCCTGTGCCTCTGCTATTTCCCCCAGTGTTGTTTTTTTTTAAAGGACTATTTTGTTTTTTAAATAATTTTTAATGTTTATTTAGTTTTGAGAGAGAGACAGAGTGTGAACAGGGGAGGGCAGAGAGAGAGCGAGATAAAGAATCTGAATCAGGCTCCAGGCTCTGAGCTGTGAGCACAGAGCCCAATGGGGGCCTCAAACTCACAAACTGAACCCTGAGATCATGACCTGAGCCAAAGTTGGTGGCTTAATGGACTGAGCCACCCAGGCATCCTCCCCCTGGTGTTCCTGGTGAGACCCAGCCTCTAAGGACCCTTCCTCTAAGAAGTCTTCCTGGTGACAGCAGCACCCCTGGAAGAACTGAGTGCCCCTTTGCTGTCCCCTGGGGGCTATTAGAGTAGACAATATGGCTTATTTACTCGAATGTCCCCCTTCCAAGGCAGGGAGTGCCTGGGTGACCACTTCTGCTTTTCCTTGGATCCCATGAGCTTAGCTCTCACGTGGCTTGCTGTAACTCTTTCCTGCAGGCAGCCACTATTTTGATTCCCTTTCTTCTTCACCACAACCCTACAGATAAGGTATTGTTTTTACCATTTTACAGAGAGGTCAGGAAGGGAAGGAAGGAGACCCTGTAAGGTCACGCAGCACATACGGCAAATGGGATTCGTATGCAGGCTTCCAAATCAAAACTCCTGAGTAGATGGCAGGGCCATGGGGGGTCTGACAGGGGGCCTGGAGGGTTCAAGGAGCCCCTATCATCTGCCCCCACAGAACCCCTGCAAGGTTGCTTCAATGGTCTCCTGTCTTCCTGCTCTACACTCTAATGGCTGCTGTCTCTTTGCTGTGCTTGAACAGCCCAGGCCTCCCCAAAACCAGCCTCTGCCAGGCTGTATCCTCTGCCTGGAACTCTTCTTCTGGAACACTCTTTCCACAAATGTCCTCTTGGCTCTCTCATTACATCCTTCAAGTCTTTGCTCAATATCACCTTCTCAGTGGGGCCCACCTGACTGCCCTCTTTAAAATCCCACGCCTCCTCTCCCTGCTCTACTTTTTCTTCTAACATACAAGGTAATTTACTCACTTATGTTCTTGTTTATTGCTGCCTTCCCTATTATAGGGTCAAGTCCAAGGGGGCAGGGGCCATTGTCGCATTACCCTAGCATCCTAGGGCCTGGCCTACAGGCAGGGTCTAGGAAATAGGGGTAGAAATGAAATGAAAGCAGTGCTCAGAGTCATTAGGAGTGCGGGAAGGGTCATTACTCAGGTGGGACAGTCCTTAGTCCCCAGCACTCAGGCTCCCAGTCCCTCCCCTGTCTCTCGGCCCAGCTCACCTGTGTCCTGTGTCTGTCCTTCAGGCTTGACCTGGCCTCTCTAGCGAAAGGCCTAGGTTTCCTATGGGTGGCCCAGCCCCTTTCTCCTCCCCTAGGATGAGCTGGAACAGGAAACACTGAAGGCAACACTTGGCAGGCTGTCCACTCTCAGTTGCCCCTGGTTCACTGTTGCCAAGCTCAAGTTTTTCCCCTGCCCCTCTGTCTTCAAGTGGGTGTGACCATGCTGTGCCAGAGCCAGAGCTGTCCAGGAGGATTTCTCCATGGAGCATCAGCCGCTGAGCCTCATCTTCCTCTTCCTCTCTCCACCTGCCTGGCCCTATGTCTCAGAGCCAGTTCCCAGGAACATGCAGAGATTTGCATTCTGTGCAAGGAAACACCACCGCCCTCCGCTGGAGTCCAGAGGCCTGGGTTCAAATCCTGAAGATTTGACTCTGAGTTACTTCACCTCTCTGAGCTTCCCTTCCCTCGTCTATAATTCACGGGGTATAAAGGAAAGCTCTTGGTAAACTGTGAAGCACCAGGATTTGTAACTTGAGACTATTACTGTTTTCTTGGTTCCCCAGGAGAGAATTTCTTAATTTCCAGGAGTGATGTTGAATGGTGGAACTTCTGATTCGCTGGCAGTCTGCTGGTGAGATATTCCATGGGCAGGCGTGTGAGCGCTTGGGTTGTACCAGAAGCATTGAGTTGATTTGTTATCTATACATCTTTTTAAGTGCCCACAGTGATCTAAGCACTGGAGCATGGCAGGAAGCAAAAACAAAACAAAACAAACCTGTACCCGTCCCCTGACCTTGTGAAAACTTGGGACTAGGGGGCTGTTGGGGAGACAGTAATCACAGTAGGAATGAGCAGGAAAACCTACATGGGACGCACACAGTCACTTCTAATGAGTTTATAACTTTTTTGAACTTAAAGCTTTATCGCCCTCTCCTCCTGCTCCCGCTGTTCCCCAGGCCTCTCCAGCACTACCTGTCTGGCTCCTCTTTATCTTTTCATCTCACCACACTGTTTTAGGAAGTCACCCTGGTCTGGATTAGAAGTTCCTGGACCTGCTTTCTTAGCTCCAAGTTTTGGGTCTTTGTGATATATGTATATATTCGGTCTTTGTCCCCAGTTCCTGGCACAGAGCCCCCCAAACACTTGCAGTCTCCTGAGTGATAAGGACTGTCTTTTGTGTCTATGGATGGGGGCCCATAGGCAGCTTCAGGGTGGGGCCTGGTTGCTGGAAAGAGCAAATCTTAAAATTACAGCATTGGAATTTTTAGTCCTCCCCAGCACACCCTCCCCACCCAAACTCCAGGGAGGGGAGAGGATGCAGATTGAGCTAATCGCCAGTGGCCAATGACCCAATCGATTATGCCTGTGTAATGAAACCTTGGTAAAAATCCCTAAGCAACATGGTTTGGGGAGAGTTGGTGGACACGGAGGTGTTGGGAGGTGGCCCAGAAAGCTCTGTGCTGCCTCCCTTCCAAGACCTCGTCCTCTGCATCCCTTCCAATAGGCTGTTCCCAAGTTGCATCCTTTATAACCAACCAATAACCATAAGTAAAGTGCTTCCCTGAGTTCTGTGAGTCATTCTAGCAAATTACTGAACCCGGGGTGGGGGGTTGTGGGAACCCCTGAATTTATAGCCAGCAGGTCAAAAGTACAGGTGGCCCCTGGGATTTGCACTTGTTGTCTGACATGGGAGCAGTCTTGTGGGACTGATCCTTAAACCTGTGGGGCCTACACTAACCCCAGGAGTTGGTGTCAGAATTGAACTGAATTGTCGAACACACAATTGTTTTGGAGGATTGGTTGTTGGTGTGGAAAAACCACATGTTGGTGTTAGAAAAAGACACCACACCCTTGGTACACCCACTACAGTGGTGGGTATTTTGTCTTTAGCTATTGGTTTTTGTGTAAATCACTAATGAAAGCAAGCACTATGTTGTTCTTGGTCACCAATACAGTCCCAGCCCCAGGGACCCAGACCAGGTCTAGCCCAGGGTAGGTGCTCAACAAATATTTGGTAGGTGAATGAATGAACAAAAGTTGACAGAAGCCATCCAGATTCTCTACCCCAAAGGCACAGCCAAACTTAGTGAAGGACTTTGGAGCTTTGACGTTTTTGGTTTTTTTTAAGGTGGAAATGGGTGTGTGTGTGTGTGTGTGTGTCCACCCTATTTGTACACAGTTGTACACTTTGACCTGAGATCCAGCCCTGCAACCTCAAAGCTGGGGATTCTTCTGGGACTACTTATACCAAAAAATCTGTGTACCCAGCTGGGTTCCCAAGGTGATCCTGGTCTTTCTGCAGCCTTTCCTGATCTTTCCTGGTGGACCTTTATCCTATGTGCTTCAGGAGCATAGTTGTTAATATCCAAGGAGCTCCCCACAGGTGGTCCTTATGTGAAAGGGTAGCTCTGCAAGGTGAATGATTTTTCTCTTTCCCTACTTTTTTGCCCTAAAATTTGGCTTCTTTTATGCTTAGCATTAATATTAGTATTCATTAGTATTCATACACCTCTGACCATCATTCCCTGAACGAATATTTTTGGAGCATGGGGCACTGCTTGTGGTGGGACCCAGAGTGGAGCCAGGTCTCTGTGAGTGGGGTGGGATGTTTACAGGTTCCCTCACTTCCACTGCATAGACAACCCTGGAAAGTGAGATGACTCTTTTCATTTTGCAGAGGTGGAGACAAGCCCAGAGAGGTGTTGTCATTTGACCAGGTTTTCATAGTAAGTAGGATGCAGAACTGGAATTTGGACCAGCTTTGCTGGCTCTTTATATTTTCACAAGGTTGGGAAAGAAGTCAAGAGACCCAAGTACCTGTTCTGGCAGGACTTCTGAGGTGTAGTGACTCTGGACAGGTGCCCTCTTCTTCTGGATCTTGGCTTTCCCCCCTGTGGTGTGCGGTATCTTCTCTTTGAGGGGTCTCATCCCTCCCCACCATGTACTCGAGGTAGTGTCAAGCTTGTGTCTTGAGGAAGAGACTGACCCCAAGCTTTGAGATGTTACTCAGCAGATCCTGCTGGGATTGGGAGGCCTGGACGCTGGATTCCCTGTTGCTGTTAGCAGTGGCTTTACACAAGGTAGTGGCTCCAGGGAAGGAGGTCTTGACCCTACTATTTGGAGGTGAAAGTTCTGGGTCCCAAACTGGCCTCTGCCAAGAACTTGTGCTGGCTCTTTTTTTTTTTTTTTAATGTTGATTTATTTATTTTTGAGAGTGGGGAGGGGCAGAAAGAGGGAGAGAGAGAATCTCAAGCAGGCTCTGTGCCGACACAAACAGTGAGATCATGACCCGAAATCAAGAGGTGGATGCTTAACTGACTTAAGCCACCCAGGTGCCCCTGGGCTGCCTCTTATGATGGGCAGTTACTTATTTTTTCTTGGCCATAGTTTCCACATCTTGATTGTTTTGAGATTAAACTCAATGTTCTTTTAAGATTTGATAAATTCCATGTTTAAAAAGTTTCTTCATCAACCTTGGAGCTGACCCTGCTCTAAATGTTTTGGATGTGATTATTTTATTTTATTTTTTAAAGTTTTAAAATTTATTTTGACAAAGAGAGAGAGAGCACATGCACAGCAAGCTGGAGAGGGGCAGCGAGAGAGAGAGAGAGAGAGAGAGAGAGAGAGATCGGAATCCCAAGCAGGCTCTGTGCTGTCAGCATAGATGGGCCCAACTTGGGCCTTGAAGCAGTGCTCTAGGGAGGACTTGAACTCACAAACTGTGAGATCATAACCTGAGCTGAAATCAAGAGTCTGACACTTAATTGACTAAGCCACCCAGGTGCCCCATGATGTGATTATTTTAATTTGTTGCACCAAACTATTCAATTCTCTAGCTAAAATTTTTTTATTTTGAAAAATTTCAAACCCATATAAAACAATATAACGAATCCATATGTACTTAACACCCAGCTTTAACAATTATCATCTCATCTTTCCCTATTCTTTGTGTTTTAACTTTTATTTTGAAATAACTTTAAGCGTGCCTGGGTGGCTCAATTGGTTAAGCATCCAACACTTGATATCAGCTCAGGTCATGATCTCATGGTTGGTGAGTTTAAGCCCTGCATCAGGCTCTGTGCTGAAAGTGTGGAGTCTGCTTGGGATTCTGTCTTTTCCCTCTCAAAATAAATAAACTTACTTTTTTTTTTTTTAAAAAAGAAATAACTTTAGACTTTCAGAAAGTTGCAAAAAAATAGTAGTTTCCATATAACTTCCCTCAGCCTCCTCCAGTGTTAAATCTTACATAACCATAGTGTAGTTATTGAACCCAATAAATTAACACTGATCCAATACTATTAACTAATCTTCAAAAGTTATTTGAGTGTATTGGAGGGTCCCCAAGATCAATCTCAGGTTCAATGCTTTGCAAGAAGGACTCTCAGAACTCAGGAAAACTTTTATACTCGTGGTTATGGCTTAGTACAGCAAAATGATACAGATTAAAATCAGCAAAGGAAAAAAAATATGTAAGGTAGAGTCCAGGAGGGACCAGACATGAGGTCCCAGTTATCCTCTCCCAGTGGTGTTGTAGGGATAGTTTTTAATTCTCCCTCCATGAGAGCACACATGAAATGCTGATAACCAGGGAAGCTCATGCCAGACTCAATGTCCATGGTTATGGGCATCGGTCACAGAGGAATGGAATGCTGGTTACTCAGTCACTTAGTTACTTAGTACCTCAGTTACTCAACCCCTAGCCCTCCAGAGGTCAGACTGACATAGCGTGGCCCCATGAATCACACTGTTAGTGTAAACTGCCTGGCAAGGCCCAAGGCCCTGGGTAGACAGAGACACTGTTCAGACAGGCCATTCCAAGAGCATAGAGCTTATCTCACGGGGGCTGTGAAGGGTCAGTCCCTTCTTTGGAATGTGCGGGGTTTGAAGTCCTGCTGAGCTAGCCATTTACTGTACATTGAGTTTTGCCACTTTTGCCACTAATGTCCTTTTTCTGGTTCAGGATCCAGTCCAAGATCTTTCATTGCCTTTAATTGTCTTATCTTCTCCAACTTGTACAGCTCCTCAATCTTTGTCTTTTATGACCTTGACATTTGATGAGTACTGGTCAGGTCTTTTCTTAGAATGTCCCTCAATTTGGACTGGGGTGTGAGAAGGTATGGGGTGACACCTCCCCAAAAAGGGGGGTACTGGGAGAAGCAACGGCACTTTGGTTAGCCAGCCACGAGGGAGGGATGGATGCTAGACACGCTTAGGGACTAAGAGAAATGAATGAGTGGAGACATGGCTCGAAGATCAGTGACAGATATGACCAAGTAAGCTAGCAGGGAAATGGAAGATGAAAATGAACTTTTATTTTTCATTTTATTTTATTTTATTTCATTTTATTTTATTTTATTTTATTTTTACCAATGGAATTTATTGTTATTTTTGTTATTTTCAGCAATATAAGTAGCTTTGATATTTTCTGACAAACAGATCACGCTTCAAGTGTCTCCTTTTGATAAAGCTCTTCTGTATCTTTCTTTTTTTTTCTTTTTAATATAACTTATGGTCAAATTGGTTTACATACAACACCCAGTGCTCATCCCAACAAGTGCCCTCCTCCATGCCCATCACCCATTTTCCCCTCTCCCCCACCCTCCCATCAACCCTCAGTTTGTTCTCTGTATTTAAGAGTCTCCTATGGTTTGCCTCCTTCTCTGTTTGTAACTATTTTTTTCCCTTCCCTTCCCCCGTGGTCTTCTGAAGTTTCTCAAGATCCACATATGAGTGAAAACATATGGTATCTGTCTTTCTCTGACTGTCTTATTTCACTTAGCATGATACCCTCCAGTTCCATCCATGAATACCTTCCAGTATTCCATTGTATATATAAACCACATCTTCTTTATCCATTCATCAGTTGATGGACAGAAAATGAACTTTTATTGAGTGCTGGCCATGTGCCTGCACTTGCCAAACATTTTTTAAAATTTTTATTTATTTATTTACTCATTCATACAGTCATTCATTCATTCATTTAGTAATCTCCGCACTCAATGTGGGGCTCAAACTCATGACTGTAAGATCAAGAGTCACATGCTCTATCGACTGAGGCAGCCAGGTGCCCCGTCAGACATCTTATATTTGTTAACCCAGTCCTGTCAGCGACCCAGGAGGCTGGCACTATTGGAACTCTTGTTTAACAGACAAGAAACTCAGAGATGTTAAATAACTTGTCCAAGGTCACCCATCTGGCAAGTGGCAGACATGGATCCCCCACGTGCCAATTTGAAGTCTGACTTTGTAGCTTGGACTCTTAACCAGTCATGCTGTGCCACCTGTCAAGATATCCTTAACGGGGAGAGTGAGAGAGAGGAAGAAGGAACTTCCATCCCTTGAAATGAGCCAGGCCCTGGGCTAGGCACTTTGTGTCTGGTCTCTCACATTTTAGGACCTGCCGGGCATACGGTCAATGCTCAATGCGTGTTTCTCTCTTTCCTGCTCCTTCACTGAACTTCTTGGGCCAAAGGCAGGCATGTGAGCCCCTGTATCCCATTGGCCACTGTCTTTTCTCTGAGCTGTGAGTGGGGTAGGCCTGGATTCTTGTTCCTGGGGCCCTGTCTGCCAGATTGGTGCGGGCTGGGCTACCTGCTGTCAGGGAAGGAGAAGGAAGAAGGCCACAGGGCCTCAGCATGCTTGCAGAATGTTTCTAGCGACAGATGGGAAAACTTGAACGTGGGTGCTTTGCAAAACATCCTCTGCAGCCTCCACCAGCAAATGCTGCCAAGATAAATGTGCAGACTCTGGTCAGGCAGACGTGGGTTCACATCTCGCTTCCACCACCCGCTGATTGTGCGCCTTTGGGAGGTGGTTTTGCCTCTCTAAATTGTGGGATTCTTCACCTGTAAAATGGAGTAATGACAGTCCTGGGGGATTAAATGAGAGAATTTATATGAAGTACTTATCCTACTCCCTGGCACAGACACTGAGTATTCAAGAAGTGTAGATACCATTACCTTTGTCACAGATGTGGAAAATGTGGTCCAGCAAGTTGTCCAGGCTTGTGACAAGTAGGGATTGTCACAGCTGGGGCTTGAATATGGGTCTGGGCACAGGATTAACCTTTTTTTTTGTTTGTTTGTTTAATTTTTTTTAGTGTTTATTTTTGAAACAGAGAGACAGAGCATGTGTGGGGAAGGGCAGAGAGAGAGGGAGACACAGGATCTGAAGCAGGCTCCAGGCTCTGAGCTGTCAGCAGAGAGCCCGATGTGGGGCTTAAACCCACAGATCATGAGATCATCAGCTGAGCCAAAGTTGGACGCTTAACTGACTGAGCCACCCAGGTGCCCCAGGATTAACCTTCTTTACAGGGCAAGCCTGGGTCCATCCTGGGAGGGGGAGCCCTAGCTCGCTTGACTGTTGCTAGGCAGCCCAGGAGAGTTATCAGGGTCCTTCATTAGGAAATCCTGCTCATCTCTCTATGAGTCCTTTCTGAGAAGCAGGTGGGCACTCAGTGACCTTTCTGGGTAAATGCCCCCTAATCGTCAACTCAGATCATCATTTGACAGCTGAGATGAGGGCAAGTAGCCATTGGGAGGTACAGGCTTCTGTTCTTACAATGCCAGCAAAAGGGGCACTGTGAGGCAAGGTCCAGGTGGGAGCAGGGCAGCTGGGGGTTAATGGGTCTGGGGTCGGGTCAGGGACACTGAAATTGGCTACTCCTCAACCATTGGTCCGGTCCTGCAAGGGGGCAGGACTCCCATCACAATGGTAGGTTCTAGCATGTTGGTTGGCCACTGAGACCGGTTGGCTTTGGAGGTGGGGGCATGACATGTAGGCATTCCTCACCTCAGAACTCACATCAGTCTATGTTAGCCTGAGTCTGTTTTTATTTTATTTATTTTTGAGAGAGTGCAAGTTGGGGGGTGCACAGAGAGCGGGACAGAGGATCCAAAGTGGGCTCTGCTCTGATAGCAGAGAGCCCGATGTGGGGCTTGAACTCACGAACAGTGAGATCATAACCTGAGCTGAAGTCGGATGCTCAACCGACTGAACCACCCAGGGTCTGTTTTTATAGGTGGAGATCAGATCCCTCAAGTTCAGACAGAAAGTCTGAAAGTGAAGGTGAAAATAGGTCCTTGTATCTCATGGCAAAATGTCAGAATGGCATAGGGGCTCTTTCTAAGAGCAAAGTCTAGCTATATTGGAGAAAAGGCAGACTTTGCTGACAGACAGCTCTGTGGGAATCTCATCTTTCCCCAGGTATTGTTTTGTGACTTCTGGCAAGTCTTTTAATTTACCCTTTTAATTTACCTAAACCTTGGTTCGTTAGTCTGCAAAATAGAATGATACTGAATTGTCATGGGCGGTAACACTGCTGGCCTTCCATAAATGCAGATATCGTAACTGACACCCATTCACAACTTTTTTGTTCTAAGTTTATTTTTGAGAGAGAGAGAGAGAGAGCGTGTGTGTGGATGTGTGCATACCAGCAAGGAAGGGGCAGAGAGAGAGGGAGAGAGAGAGAATCCCAAGCAGGCTCTGCACTGTCAGCGCAGAGTTCGACATGGGGCTCAATCTCATGAACCGTGAGATCATGACCTGAGCCAAAGTCAAGAGTCGGACACTTAGCTGACTGAGCCACCCAGGCGTCCCAGCATTCACAATTTGGTTGGTACTGTACTGTAAAGGTACTGTAAAGGTAAGCACAGACAGGGTCCTGCCCTCATGGAGCTTAGAGTGAATATAATCTCAAGTGTGGTGAGGCTGCCCAGTGAAAACTCCTGGGTTCTTAGTGCTCCCCTGGAGTACATAATCAGGGAAGAATCAGGGAAGGAGAATCAGGGAAGGAGGGTCCCTTCACCTCCTGAGGTCTTCTGTCTGTCCCCAGGTTCTGTATTTAGCACTGGTCTGCCACTGCAGAGGGCTCTTTCCAAACCCAGACTGGGACTTGTGATCTGGCGGGCGTGGGAGAGGGCGGCCTCCTGTGAGAATGGGTTTGCTGCTCTTGGCTCTCCATTTAGGGCAGGGTCTGATGTCAGAGCTACTGCAGCAGTGCTTTCCTTCTCCAGGGTCCCCAGGACTGGGTGATGGCCTGATCTCGGCCTTCAGGGATGATCTAACCCTCTGGAAGTCCAGTGGAAGTCCAGAAAGTCGTGTGTCCGGGCCACACAGCTCCAGTGTTGGTCTTGTAGGCACAAAGGCGAGTAAGGCCCAGGAGTACTGTCAAAAGCCCCAGAGGCCAAAGGAAAGCTTCTGGACTGAACTGACATCTCTGGGCCAGGGTCAAAACTGTGCGGGAAGGCGGCAGGCAGGTGATGGGGGGTGGGGTGCTGAACCTGGGAGGAGGCTGGATGTATCGCTGTGGGAGAAGGGGTTTCCCACTTATTCATTCATTCAACAAACCTTTATTGAGCACCTACTCTGTGCCCTATGCTCCATGCCCTATTTTTTAAAAAAATGTTTATTTATTCTGAGAGAGGGAACACGAGCATGAGCAGGAGAGGGAGAGAGAGAATCTCAAGCAGGCTGTGCACAGTCAGTGCAGAGCCTGATGCGGGGCTTGAACTTAGGAACCGTGAGATCATGACCTGAGCTGAAATCAAGAGTCGGATGCTTAATCCACTGAGCCACCCAGGAGCCCCACCCCATACCCTATTTGGCCACGGCCTTTTCTCAAAGCCATAAGTGGGATGGGGCTGGATTCTTGTCTGTGGGGCCCGTTCTGCCAGATTGTCACAGGCCGGGCCACCTTCTGTCAGGGAGAGAGGAGGAAGGATGGCCATTTGGGATGCAGCAGTAAACAAGACAGAAAAAATCTGTGTCCTCATGGAGCTGACGTTATTGCTAGGAGAGACACATAAGCTAAACAAGTAAAATATGTGTTTGATGGTGACAAATGGTGAGGAGGAAAACTCAGGCAGGGAAGGAAGGGATAGGAGGGGTGTAGGAGATGTTGAAATTCAAATGGGTTGACCAAGGAGGACCTCATTTAGAAAGAGCATTAAAAAAATAAAAAAAAAAAAAAAGACCTGAAGACAGGGAGAAGACTGTATGACTCTCTGAGGAAAGAACACTCCTGGCTGGGGAACAGGAGGTGAAAAGGCACTGTGGTGGGGTGTGTGTGGTGGGTATGAGGAGGTCAGGCAGGCTGGGGCAACATGAGTGAGGTGGAGGGCAGAGGGAAGTAGGTCAGAGGTCACAAGGAGCTGGACAGGTAGGGCCTTCTAGATGGCAGGAGGAACTCTACTGAGGGCCAAGGGAGGGCTCTGTGCAGAGGGGTGGTAAGACCTGCCTTAGATTTTAGCAGGATCATTTTGGCTGCTCTCTCGAGACTAGGCTGTAGGGGAAGGGCAGAAGCAGGGAGACCAGTAAGGAGGAGGCCACTGCAGTAATCCAAACGTTTTGTTTCCCACCGTGCTCCTGGCACACAGCATACTTCCTGGCACAGAGCAGGCACTCAGCAAATCCTTACTGAATGATGTGTGAATTAATGATGCCCAAATGGTGCGTGGGCTATGTGGAGAAGATATAGAAAAACAGATCTCAGGCATTGATTGCTGCTGGAGATCCTAATCTAATTGGTTTCTAATGGGAAAGAGGAATCTGGATTTTCAGTACAGTCTGTTGGTAATGCTGGGCATCGGGGCTGGCCTTCTGTGTCAGGAATATTCTAGCTGCAAGTAACAGAGACTGACCAACAATGGCTCAAACCAAGAGTTTTCTTTTTATTTACAGTTATATTCTGGAGGAGGATGGCTGCTGGCATCGGCTTGGTCAAATGATAGGGTCAGTGTCTCTGACATTGTCTTGGCTTTTCTCTCATTGTAGCAAGATGGCTGTTGTGGCTCCAGGCATCACATCCTCAATCAAGGCAGGAAGAATGGAGGGGCGGGGAGGTGTTACCCATGTCTGCCTCTTTTATCAGAGAAACATAAGCTTTCCCAGAAGCTCCTGTAGACTTCCTCTTAAATTTCACTGGCGCACCTGGTCACATGTCACCCCCAGCTGCAAAGGAGGCTGGAACAGTGGGAATTGGGATTTACAACCTCTACAGTGGGAGGAAGCTAGGGAGAAGGGGTTGGGACTGACCACTGGGGAGTGGACGAGGGTGTCTGCCATGGCTCCGCCGGATGACGTGGTGCTCGAGGTCCTTCTACTTCCGGGACTTTGTCTCCATGCAGCACCTCTGGGGACCAGTGAGTGGTCTCTCAGTGGACCACTGAGAGAATCCAAGCATTATCCCCAGAGGGGCCTACTCCATCCTAGATGCTCTGTCTTTTCTTCATATGTCTGAACGGCACATAGACCACTGGTGGAGACTTCTTTGGGGAAAATGGTGGTCTTTATTTGGGGGTTTTGCTTTAGCATAGCTCTCACCTGGCAGGCATCTAAAATAGCATCACCATGTTCTCACTAAGACACTCACATTCAAGACCCTTTTAGAGCCCAGCTTACACACACGCAGACAGCATGTCTGTATTTACACTGGCCCTGGCACCCCACCCAGGAAGAAGGCTGCATCTTTGGTCATCCTTAAACTACTCAGGTAGGAGTAAGACCAGGATGACCCCTTTCCCCCCAAATGTCCCACTTTTGGTCCAAGAATGAAATAGCATTCCTGTGGCAGCTTTTTCTGGCAGTTTTGGGGGGGGGGAGGTGAAAGGAAATGCTTTTTTAGCACTGCCCTAGCACCTTAAATGATGGGTCTGCAAAGCCAGAGGCAGGGAAAAGCAGGGCTGGTTTATTCTATAAATCTTTCAGAATGGGATAGAGGCAAAAGGTTAAAACATTTGGTCTCGTGTGGGGAGGGATTTTTAGGAAGAACGGGTGAGTTCACTGAGGGCGGTTTGGGTGGTAGAGACCACGTAGAGAGTGGGTGCAGAGGCTGGAAATGGGGACTCAAAGGAGCCAGTCTGTAAGGGTAGCAGTGGGGTCTTCAAACCACGGTTTGTATTTCCAGAAGCCCACTGGAAATCACTGTATATTTGCTCTCCATAGGCTTCAGGAAAAGGTAAAACAGAAACAATCTTTTTTTTTTTTTTTTTTTGGCCAGAATTACATCAAAACAATGTGGTAAGAAAATGCAGATTGGCAATTATATACATCTCCAGTGACGACAGTTATATAACTGACACAATTTGCTAGGCAAATGTCTTCCCAGGCCTGGGGTCCCTGGAATGGGGTGGGCAATAAGGAGCCCTTGGGGCTCCACAGTCAGGGTAGGGAACCCCCAGGGCAAAGGTTCATGGCAATTGGGGGGGCAGAGGTGGCTTCAGGGATGATGTTTCCAGTATTTACCAGCCCCTGGCTGCTCGAGCCTGCAGCCTAGGGGTCAGACCAGCAGCCTCGGAGCTTGTGAGACATGCAGAGTCCCAGCCCCCACCCCAGATCTACTGAGTCGGAAGCCGTATTGTAACAAGATCCCCAGTGATTTGTAGGCACAATAAAGTTTGAGAAGCACTGTTCTAGACTTCTGGGAGCAGGAAGGCTGCAGCCCTGGTTAGATGTGGTTACAAGGCCCAGGCAGGGAGGCTGCGGAGAGGAGAAAACAAAAGCATGGGTGTGGGGGAAGCTGGCAGACTCTAAGAAGCCGTCCTGGTTAGTACTCTTGCAACCTGGCATCACATGACCCCCAAGGCCACCTTGTGGGTTACCCTGCCCTTCATCACCGAGGACAGCTACCCTTGAACCATATTCCCCTCAGCTGGCTTTCAAGGCAGGTGTTCTGAGATGCTCTACTTAGCTGCCCCACACCTGGCTAGGACGTTTTCTGAGACCTGGGAGCTGGGCTGC